>NW_027096032.1:375000-750000 GCF_040115645.1 Euwallacea fornicatus
TTTCGTGACTTTTCAAGATTTGAACCTACGTAACTTCGGCAAATGAGCTCCAAATACCTTCAAAATTTGACAACAGAATCAACTCGTGGAGCTCTTCATCATGACTAATAAGGCTTCATTCTGTCTTGGTGAGTTTTCTAGAAAACGAGTAATTTATGTGCTCAAACACACAACTTTCGTGACTTTTCCAGCTTTGAACCTCGTAACTTCGGCAAATGAGCTCCAAATGCCTTCAAAATTTGACAACAGAACCACCTCGTGAAGCTCTTCATCATGATTTCATAAGGCTTCATTCTGTCTTGGTGAGTTCTCTAGAAAAAGAGGAATTTATGTGCTCAAACACACATCTTTCGCGACTTTTCAAGATTTGAACCTCCGTAACTTCGACAAATGAGCTCCAAATACCTACAAAATTTGACAACAGAATAACCTCGTGGAGCTCGTCATCATGACTCATAAGGCTTCATTCTGTCTTGGTGAGTTTTCTAGAAAACGAGTAATTTATGTGCTCAAACACACATCTTTCGTGACTTTTCAAGATTTGAACCTCCGTAACTTCGGCAAATGAGCTCCAAATACCTACAAAATTTGACCACAGAATCACCTCTTTGAGCACTTCATCATGACTCATAAGGCTTCATTCTGTCTTCGTGAGTTTTCTAGAAAACGAGTAATTTATGTGCTCAAACACACATCTTTCGTGACTTTTCAAGATTTGAACCTACGTAACTTCGGCAAATGAGCTCCAAATACCTTCAAAATTTGACAACAGAATCACCTCGTGGAGCTCTTCATCATCACTAATAAGGCTTCATTCTGTCTTGGTGAGTTTTCTAGAAAACGAGTAATTTATGTGCTCAAACACACTTCTTTCCTGACTTTTCAAGATTTGAATCTCAGGAACTTCGGCAAATGAGCTCCAAATACCTTCAAAATTTGACCACAGAATCACCTCTTTGATCTCTTCATCATGACTAATAAGGCTTCATTCTGTCTTGGTGAGTTTTCTAGAAAACGAGTAATTTATGTGCTCAAACACACTTCTTTCCTGACTTTTCAAGATTTGAATCTCAGGAACTTCGGCAAATGAGCTCCAAATACCTTCAAAATTTGACCACAGAATCACCTCTTTGATCTCTTCATCATGACTAATAAGGCTTCATTCTGTCTTGGTGAGTTTTCTAGAAAACGAGTAATTTATGTGCTCAAACACACTTCTTTCCTGACTTTTCAAGATTTGAATCTCAGGAACTTCGGCAAATGAGCTCCAAATACCTACAAAATTTGACCACAGAATCACCTCTTTGAGCACTTCATCATGACTCATAAGGCTTCATTCTGTCTTCGTGAGTTTTCTAGAAAACGAGTAATTTATGTGCTCAAACACACATCTTTCGTGACTTTTCAAGATTTGAACCTACGTAACTTCGGCAAATGAGCTCCAAATACCTTCAAAATTTGACAACAGAATCACCTCGTGGAGTTCTTCATCATGACTCATAAGGCTTCATTGTATCTTGGTGAATTTTCTAGAAAACGAGTAAATTAAGTGCTCAAACACACATCTTTCGTGACTTTTCCAGATTTGAACCTCCGTAACTTCGGCAAATGAGCTCCAAATACCTTCAAAATTTGACAACAGAATAACCTCGTTGAGCACTTCATCATGACTCATAAGGCTTCATTCTGTCTTGGTGAGTTTTCTAGAAAACGAGTAATTTATGTGCTCAAACACACAACTTTCGTGACTTTTCAAGATTTGAACCTCGTAACTTCGGCAAATGAGCTCCAAATACCTTCAAAATTTGACAACAGAATCACCTCGTGTAGTTCTTCATCATGACTCATAAGGCTTCATTGTATCTTGGTGAATTTTCTAGAAAACGAGTAAATTAACTGCTCAAACACACATCTTTCGTGACTTTTCCAGATTTGAACCTCCGTAACTTCGGCAAATGAGCTCCAAATACCTTCAAAATGTGACAACAGAATAACCTCGTTGAGCACTTCATCATGACTAATAAGGCTTCATTCTGTCTTGGTGAGTTTTCTAGAAAACGAGTAATTTATGTGCTCAAACACACTTCTTTCCTGACTTTTCAAGATTTGAATCTCAGGAACTTCGGCAAATGAGCTCCAAATACCTTCAAAATTTGACCACAGAATCACCTCTTTGATCTCTTCATCATGACTAATAAGGCTTCATTCTGTCTTGGTGAGTTTTCTAGAAAACGAGTAATTTATGTGCTCAAACACACTTCTTTCCTGACTTTTCAAGATTTGAATCTCAGGAACTTTGGCAAATGAGCTCCAAATACCTTCAAAATTTGACCACAGAATCACCTCTTTGATCTCTTCATCATGACTAATAAGGCTTCATTCTGTCTTGGTGAGTTTTCTAGAAAACGAGTAATTTATGTGCTCAAACACACTTCTTTCCTGACTTTTCAAGATTTGAATCTCAGGAACTTCGGCAAATGAGCTCCAAATACCTTCAAAATTTGACCACAGAATCACCTCTTTGATCTCTTCATCATGACTAATAAGGCTTCATTCTGTCTTCGTGAGTTTTCTAGAAAACGAGTAATTTATGTGCTCAAAGACACATCTTTCGTGACTTTTCAAGATTTGAACCTACGTAACTTCGGCAAATGAGCTCCAAATACCTTCAAAATCTGACAACAAAATCACCTCGTGGAGTTCTTCATCATGACTCATAAGGCTTCATTGTATCTTGGTGAGTTTTCTAGAAAACGAGTAATTTATGTGCTCAAACACACATCTTTCGTGACTTTTCAAGATTTGAACCTACGTAACTTCGGCAAATGAGCTCCAAATACCTTCAAAATTTGACAACAGAATCACCTCGTGGAGCTCTTCATCATCACTAATAAGGCTTCATTCTGTCTTGGTGAGTTTTCTAGAAAACGAGTAATTTATGTGCTCAAACACACTTCTTTCCTGACTTTTCAAGATTTGAATCTCAGGAACTTTGGCAAATGAGCTCCAAATACCTTCAAAATTTGACCACAGAATCACCTCTTTGATCTCTTCATCATGACTAATAAGGCTTCATTCTGTCTTGGTGAGTTTTCTAGAAAACGAGTAATTTATGTGCTCAAACACACTTCTTTCCTGACTTTTCAAGATTTGAATCTCAGGAACTTCGGCAAATGAGCTCCAAATACCTTCAAAATTTGACCACAGAATCACCTCTTTGATCTCTTCATCATGACTAATAAGGCTTCATTCTGTCTTCGTGAGTTTTCTAGAAAACGAGTAATTTATGTGCTCAAAGACACATCTTTCGTGACTTTTCAAGATTTGAACCTCCGTAACTTCGGCAAATGAGCTCAAAATACCTACAAAATTTGACCACAGAATCACCTCTTTGAGCACTTCATCATGACTCATAAGGCTTCATTCTGTCTTCGTGAGTTTTCTAGAAAACGAGTAATTTATGTGCTCAAACACACATCTTTCGTGACTTTTCAAGATTTGAACCTACGTAACTTCGGCAAATGAGCTCCAAATACCTTCAAAATTTGACAACAGAATCACCTCGTGGAGTTCTTCATCATGACTCATAAGGCTTCATTGTATCTTGGTGAATTTTCTAGAAAACGAGTAAATTAAGTGCTCAAACACACATCTTTCGTGACTTTTCCAGATTTGAACCTCCGTAACTTCGGCAAATGAGCTCCAAATACCTTCAAAATGTGACAACAGAATAACCTCGTTGAGCACTTCATCATGACTCATAAGGCTTCATTCTGTCTTGGTGAGTTTTCTAGAAAACGAGTAATTTATGTGCTCAAACACACAACTTTCGTGACTTTTCAAGATTTGAACCTCGTAACTTCGGCAAATGAGCTCCAAATACCTTCAAAATGTGACAACAGAATCACCTCGTGGAGTTCTTCATCATGACTCATAAGGCTTCATTGTATCTTGGTGAATTTTCTAGAAAACGAGTAAATTAACTGCTCAAACACACATCTTTCGTGACTTTTCCAGATTTGAACCTCCGTAACTTCGGCAAATGAGCTCCAAATACCTACAAAATTTGACCACAGAATCACCTCTTTGAGCACTTCATCATGACTCATAAGGCTTCATTCTGTCTTCGTGAGTTTTCTAGAAAACGAGTAATTTATGTGTTCAAACACACATCTTTCGTGACTTTTCAAGATTTGAACCTACGTAACTTCGGCAAATGAGCTCCAAATACCTTCAAAATTTGACAACAGAATCAACTCGTGGAGCTCTTCATCATGACTAATAAGGCTTCATTCTGTCTTGGTGAGTTTTCTAGAAAACGAGTAATTTATGTGCTCAAACACACAACTTTCGTGACTTTTCCAGCTTTGAACCTCATAACTTCGGCAAATGAGCTCCAAATGCCTTCAAAATTTGACAACAGAACCACCTCGTGAAGCTCTTCATCATGATTTCATAAGGCTTCATTCTGTCTTGGTGAGTTCTCTAGAAAAAGAGGAATTTATGTGCTCAAACACACAACTTTCGTGACTTTTCAAGATTTGAACCTCGTAACTTCGGCAAATGAGCTCCAAATACCTTCAAAATTTGACAACAGAATCACCTCGTGTAGTTCTTCATCATGACTCATAAGGCTTCATTGTATCTTGGTGAATTTTCTAGAAAACGAGTAAATTAACTGCTCAAACACACATCTTTCGTGACTTTTCCAGATTTGAACCTCCGTAACTTCGGCAAATGAGCTCCAAATACCTTCAAAATGTGACAACAGAATAACCTCGTTGAGCACTTCATCATGACTAATAAGGCTTCATTCTGTCTTGGTGAGTTTTCTAGAAAACGAGTAATTTATGTGCTCAAACACACAACTTTCGTGACTTTTCAAGATTTGAACCTCGTAACTTCGGCAAATGAGCTCCAAATACCTTCAAAATTTGACAACAGAATCACCTCGTGTAGTTCTTCATCATGACTCATAAGGCTTCATTGTATCTTGGTGAATTTTCTAGAAAACGAGTAAATTAACTGCTCAAACACACATCTTTCGTGACTTTTCCAGATTTGAACCTCCGTAACTTCGGCAAATGAGCTCCAAATACCTTCAAAATGTGACAACAGAATAACCTCGTTGAGCACTTCATCATGACTAATAAGGCTTCATTCTGTCTTGGTGAGTTTTCTAGAAAACGAGTAATTTATGTGCTCAAACACACTTCTTTCCTGACTTTTCAAGATTTGAATCTCAGGAACTTCGGCAAATGAGCTCCAAATACCTTCAAAATTTGACCACAGAATCACCTCTTTGATCTCTTCATCATGACTAATAAGGCTTCATTCTGTCTTGGTGAGTTTTCTAGAAAACGAGTAATTTATGTGCTCAAACACACTTCTTTCCTGACTTTTCAAGATTTGAATCTCAGGAACTTTGGCAAATGAGCTCCAAATACCTTCAAAATTTGACCACAGAATCACCTCTTTGATCTCTTCATCATGACTAATAAGGCTTCATTCTGTCTTGGTGAGTTTTCTAGAAAACGAGTAATTTATGTGCTCAAACACACTTCTTTCCTGACTTTTCAAGATTTGAATCTCAGGAACTTCGGCAAATGAGCTCCAAATACCTTCAAAATTTGACCACAGAATCACCTCTTTGATCTCTTCATCATGACTAATAAGGCTTCATTCTGTCTTCGTGAGTTTTCTAGAAAACGAGTAATTTATGTGCTCAAAGACACATCTTTCGTGACTTTTCAAGATTTGAACCTACGTAACTTCGGCAAATGAGCTCCAAATACCTTCAAAATCTGACAACAAAATCACCTCGTGGAGTTCTTCATCATGACTCATAAGGCTTCATTGTATCTTGGTGAGTTTTCTAGAAAACGAGTAATTTATGTGCTCAAACACACATCTTTCGTGACTTTTCAAGATTTGAACCTACGTAACTTCGGCAAATGAGCTCCAAATACCTTCAAAATTTGACAACAGAATCACCTCGTGGAGCTCTTCATCATCACTAATAAGGCTTCATTCTGTCTTGGTGAGTTTTCTAGAAAACGAGTAATTTATGTGCTCAAACACACTTCTTTCCTGACTTTTCAAGATTTGAATCTCAGGAACTTTGGCAAATGAGCTCCAAATACCTTCAAAATTTGACCACAGAATCACCTCTTTGATCTCTTCATCATGACTAATAAGGCTTCATTCTGTCTTGGTGAGTTTTCTAGAAAACGAGTAATTTATGTGCTCAAACACACTTCTTTCCTGACTTTTCAAGATTTGAATCTCAGGAACTTCGGCAAATGAGCTCCAAATACCTTCAAAATTTGACCACAGAATCACCTCTTTGATCTCTTCATCATGACTAATAAGGCTTCATTCTGTCTTCGTGAGTTTTCTAGAAAACGAGTAATTTATGTGCTCAAAGACACATCTTTCGTGACTTTTCAAGATTTGAACCTCCGTAACTTCGGCAAATGAGCTCAAAATACCTACAAAATTTGACCACAGAATCACCTCTTTGAGCACTTCATCATGACTCATAAGGCTTCATTCTGTCTTCGTGAGTTTTCTAGAAAACGAGTAATTTATGTGCTCAAACACACATCTTTCGTGACTTTTCAAGATTTGAACCTACGTAACTTCGGCAAATGAGCTCCAAATACCTTCAAAATTTGACAACAGAATCACCTCGTGGAGTTCTTCATCATGACTCATAAGGCTTCATTGTATCTTGGTGAATTTTCTAGAAAACGAGTAAATTAAGTGCTCAAACACACATCTTTCGTGACTTTTCCAGATTTGAACCTCCGTAACTTCGGCAAATGAGCTCCAAATACCTTCAAAATGTGACAACAGAATAACCTCGTTGAGCACTTCATCATGACTCATAAGGCTTCATTCTGTCTTGGTGAGTTTTCTAGAAAACGAGTAATTTATGTGCTCAAACACACAACTTTCGTGACTTTTCAAGATTTGAACCTCGTAACTTCGGCAAATGAGCTCCAAATACCTTCAAAATGTGACAACAGAATCACCTCGTGGAGTTCTTCATCATGACTCATAAGGCTTCATTGTATCTTGGTGAATTTTCTAGAAAACGAGTAAATTAACTGCTCAAACACACATCTTTCGTGACTTTTCCAGATTTGAACCTCCGTAACTTCGGCAAATGAGCTCCAAATACCTACAAAATTTGACCACAGAATCACCTCTTTGAGCACTTCATCATGACTCATAAGGCTTCATTCTGTCTTCGTGAGTTTTCTAGAAAACGAGTAATTTATGTGTTCAAACACACATCTTTCGTGACTTTTCAAGATTTGAACCTACGTAACTTCGGCAAATGAGCTCCAAATACCTTCAAAATTTGACAACAGAATCAACTCGTGGAGCTCTTCATCATGACTAATAAGGCTTCATTCTGTCTTGGTGAGTTTTCTAGAAAACGAGTAATTTATGTGCTCAAACACACAACTTTCGTGACTTTTCCAGCTTTGAACCTCATAACTTCGGCAAATGAGCTCCAAATGCCTTCAAAATTTGACAACAGAACCACCTCGTGAAGCTCTTCATCATGATTTCATAAGGCTTCATTCTGTCTTGGTGAGTTCTCTAGAAAAAGAGGAATTTATGTGCTCAAACACACATCTTTCGCGACTTTTCAAGATTTGAACCTCCGTAACTTCGACAAATGAGCTCCAAATACCTACAAAATTTGACAACAGAATAACCTCGTGGAGCTCGTCATCATGACTCATAAGGCTTCATTCTGTCTTGGTGAGTTTTCTAGAAAACGAGTAATTTATGTGCTCAAACACACATCTTTCGTGACTTTTCAAGATTTGAACCTCCGTAACTTCGGCAAATGAGCTCCAAATACCTACAAAATTTGACCACAGAATCACCTCTTTGAGCACTTCATCATGACTCATAAGGCTTCATTCTGTCTTCGTGAGTTTTCTAGAAAACGAGTAATTTATGTGCTCAAACACACATCTTTCGTGACTTTTCAAGATTTGAACCTACGTAACTTCGGCAAATGAGCTCCAAATACCTTCAAAATTTGACAACAGAATCACCTCGTGGAGCTCTTCATCATGACTAATAAGGCTTCATTCTGTCTTGGTGAGTTTTCTAGAAAACGAGTAATTTATGTGCTCAAACACACTTCTTTCCTGACTTTTCAAGATTTGAATCTCAGGAACTTCGGCAAATGAGCTCCAAATACCTTCAAAATTTGACCACAGAATCACCTCTTTGATCTCTTCATCATGACTAATAAGGCTTCATTCTGTCTTGGTGAGTTTTCTAGAAAACGAGTAATTTATGTGCTCAAACACACTTCTTTCCTGACTTTTCAAGATTTGAATCTCAGGAACTTCGGCAAATGAGCTCCAAATACCTTCAAAATTTGACCACAGAATCACCTCTTTGATCTCTTCATCATGACTAATAAGGCTTCATTCTGTCTTGGTGAGTTTTCTAGAAAACGAGTAATTTATGTGCTCAAACACACTTCTTTCCTGACTTTTCAAGATTTGAATCTCAGGAACTTTGGCAAATGAGCTCCAAATACCTTCAAAATTTGTCCACAGAATCACCTCTTTGATCTCTTCATCATGACTAATAAGGCTTCATTCTGTCTTGGTGAGTTTTCTAGAAAACGAGTAATTTATGTGCTCAAACACACTTCTTTCCTGACTTTTCAAGATTTGAATCTCAGGAACTTCGGCAAATGAGCTCCAAATACCTTCAAAATTTGACCACAGAATCACCTCTTTGATCTCTTCATCATGACTAATAAGGCTTCATTCTGTCTTCGTGAGTTTTCTAGAAAACGAGTAATTTATGTGCTCAAAGACACATCTTTCGTGACTTTTCAAGATTTGAACCTCCGTAACTTCGGCAAATGAGCTCAAAATACCTACAAAATTTGACCACAGAATCACCTCTTTGAGCACTTCATCATGACTCATAAGGCTTCATTCTGTCTTCGTGAGTTTTCTAGAAAACGAGTAATTTATGTGCTCAAACACACATCTTTCGTGACTTTTCAAGATTTGAACCTACGTAACTTCGGCAAATGAGCTCCAAATACCTTCAAAATTTGACAACAGAATCACCTCGTGGAGCTCTTCATCATGACTAATAAGGCTTCATTCTGTCTTGGTGAGTTTTCTAGAAAACGAGTAATTTATGTGCTCAAACACACTTCTTTCCTGACTTTTCAAGATTTGAATCTCAGGAACTTCGGCAAATGAGCTCCAAATACCTTCAAAATTTGACCACAGAATCACCTCTTTGATCTCTTCATCATGACTAATAAGGCTTCATTCTGTCTTGGTGAGTTTTCTAGAAAACGAGTAATTTATGTGCTCAAACACACTTCTTTCCTGACTTTTCAAGATTTGAATCTCAGGAACTTTGGCAAATGAGCTCCAAATACCTTCAAAATTTGTCCACAGAATCACCTCTTTGATCTCTTCATCATGACTAATAAGGCTTCATTCTGTCTTGGTGAGTTTTCTAGAAAACGAGTAATTTATGTGCTCAAACACACTTCTTTCCTGACTTTTCAAGATTTGAATCTCAGGAACTTCGGCAAATGAGCTCCAAATACCTTCAAAATTTGACCACAGAATCACCTCTTTGATCTCTTCATCATGACTAATAAGGCTTCATTCTGTCTTCGTGAGTTTTCTAGAAAACGAGTAATTTATGTGCTCAAAGACACATCTTTCGTGACTTTTCAAGATTTGAACCTCCGTAACTTCGGCAAATGAGCTCAAAATACCTACAAAATTTGACCACAGAATCACCTCTTTGAGCACTTCATCATGACTCATAAGGCTTCATTCTGTCTTCGTGAGTTTTCTAGAAAACGAGTAATTTATGTGCTCAAACACACATCTTTCGTGACTTTTCAAGATTTGAACCTACGTAACTTCGGCAAATGAGCTCCAAATACCTTCAAAATTTGACAACAGAATCACCTCGTGGAGTTCTTCATCATGACTCATAAGGCTTCATTGTATCTTGGTGAATTTTCTAGAAAACGAGTAAATTAAGTGCTCAAACACACATCTTTCGTGACTTTTCCAGATTTGAACCTCCGTAACTTCGGCAAATGAGCTCCAAATACCTTCAAAATTTGACAACAGAATAACCTCGTTGAGCACTTCATCATGACTCATAAGGCTTCATTCTGTCTTGGTGAGTTTTCTAGAAAACGAGTAATTTATGTGCTCAAACACACAACTTTCGTGACTTTTCAAGATTTGAACCTCGTAACTTCGGCAAATGAGCTCCAAATACCTTCAAAATTTGACAACAGAATCACCTCGTGGAGTTCTTCATCATGACTCATAAGGCTTCATTGTATCTTGGTGAATTTTCTAGAAAACGAGTAAATTAACTGCTCAAACACACATCTTTCGTGACTTTTCCAGATTTGAACCTCCGTAACTTCGGCAAATGAGCTCCAAATACCTACAAAATTTGACCACAGAATCACCTCTTTGAGCACTTCATCATGACTCATAAGGCTTCATTCTGTCTTCGTGAGTTTTCTAGAAAACGAGTAATTTATGTGTTCAAACACACATCTTTCGTGACTTTTCAAGATTTGAACCTACGTAACTTCGGCAAATGAGCTCCAAATACCTTCAAAATTTGACAACAGAATCAACTCGTGGAGCTCTTCATCATGACTAATAAGGCTTCATTCTGTCTTGGTGAGTTTTCTAGAAAACGAGTAATTTATGTGCTCAAACACACAACTTTCGTGACTTTTCCAGCTTTGAACCTCGTAACTTCGGCAAATGAGCTCCAAATGCCTTCAAAATTTGACAACAGAACCACCTCGTGAAGCTCTTCATCATGATTTCATAAGGCTTCATTCTGTCTTGGTGAGTTCTCTAGAAAAAGAGGAATTTATGTGCTCAAACACACATCTTTCGTGACTTTTCCAGATTTGAACCTCCGTAACTTCGGCAAATGAGCTCCAAATACCTTCAAAATTTGACAACAGAATAACCTCGTTGAGCACTTCATCATGACTCATAAGGCTTCATTCTGTCTTGGTGAGTTTTCTAGAAAACGAGTAATTTATGTGCTCAAACACACATCTTTCGTGACTTTTCCAGATTTGAACCTCCGTAACTTCGGCAAATGAGCTCCAAATGCCTTCAAAATTTGACAACACAACCACCTCGTGAAGCTCTTCATCATGACTCATAAGGCTTCATTCTGTCTTGGTGAGTTTTCTAGAAAACGAGTAATTTATGTGCTCAAACACACTTCTTTCCTGACTTTTCAAGATTTGAATCTCAGGAACTTTGGCAAATGAGCTCCAAATACCTTCAAAATTTGACCACAGAATCACCTCTTTGATCTCTTCATCATGACTAATAAGGCTTCATTCTGTCTTCGTGAGTTTTCTAGAAAACGAGTAATTTATGTGCTCAAAGACACATCTTTCGTGACTTTTCAAGATTTGAACCTACGTAACTTCGGCAAATGAGCTCCAAATACCTTCAAAATTTGACAACAAAATCACCTCGTGGAGTTCTTCATCATGACTCATAAGGCTTCATTGTATCTTGGTGAATTTTCTAGAAAACGAGTAAATTAAGTGCTCAAACACACATCTTTCGTGACTTTTCCAGATTTGAACCTCCGTAACTTCGGCAAATGAGCTCCAAATACCTTCAAAATTTGACAACAGAATAACCTCGTTGAGCACTTCATCATGACTCATAAGGCTTCATTCTGTCTTGGTGAGTTTTCTAGAAAACGAGTAATTTATGTGCTCAAACACACAACTTTCGTGACTTTTCCAGCTTTGAACCTCGTAACTTCGGCAAATGAGCTCCAAATACCTTCAAAATTTGACCACAGAATCACCTCTTTGATCTCTTCATCATGACTAATAAGGCTTCATTCTGTCTTGGTGAGTTTTCTGGAAACCAATAATTTATGTGCTCAAACACACTTCTTTCCTGACTTTTCAAGATTTGAATCTCAGGAACTTCGGCAAATGAGCTCCAAATACCTTCAAAATTTGACCACAGAATCACCTCTTTGAGCACTTCATCATGACTCATAAGGCTTCATTCTGTCTTCGTGAGTTTTCTAGAAAACGAGTAATTTATGTGTTCAAACACACATCTTTCGTGACTTTTCAAGATTTGAACCTACGTAACTTCGGCAAATGAGCTCCAAATACCTTCAAAATTTGACAACAGAATCAACTCGTGGAGCTCTTCATCATGACTAATAAGGCTTCATTCTGTCTTGGTGAGTTTTCTAGAAAACGAGTAATTTATGTGCTCAAACACACAACTTTCGTGACTTTTCCAGCTTTGAACCTCGTAACTTCGGCAAATGAGCTCCAAATGCCTTCAAAATTTGACAACAGAACCACCTCGTGAAGCTCTTCATCATGATTTCATAAGGCTTCATTCTGTCTTGGTGAGTTCTCTAGAAAAAGAGGAATTTATGTGCTCAAACACACATCTTTCGTGACTTTTCCAGATTTGAACCTCCGTAACTTCGGCAAATGAGCTCCAAATACCTTCAAAATTTGACAACAGAATAACCTCGTTGAGCACTTCATCATGACTCATAAGGCTTCATTCTGTCTTGGTGAGTTTTCTAGAAAACGAGTAATTTATGTGCTCAAACACACATCTTTCGTGACTTTTCCAGATTTGAACCTCCGTAACTTCGGCAAATGAGCTCCAAATGCCTTCAAAATTTGACAACACAACCACCTCGTGAAGCTCTTCATCATGACTCATAAGGCTTCATTCTGTCTTGGTGAGTTTTCTAGAAAACGAGTAATTTATGTGCTCAAACACACTTCTTTCCTGACTTTTCAAGATTTGAATCTCAGGAACTTTGGCAAATGAGCTCCAAATACCTTCAAAATTTGACCACAGAATCACCTCTTTGATCTCTTCATCATGACTAATAAGGCTTCATTCTGTCTTCGTGAGTTTTCTAGAAAACGAGTAATTTATGTGCTCAAAGACACATCTTTCGTGACTTTTCAAGATTTGAACCTACGTAACTTCGGCAAATGAGCTCCAAATACCTTCAAAATTTGACAACAAAATCACCTCGTGGAGTTCTTCATCATGACTCATAAGGCTTCATTGTATCTTGGTGAATTTTCTAGAAAACGAGTAAATTAAGTGCTCAAACACACATCTTTCGTGACTTTTCCAGATTTGAACCTCCGTAACTTCGGCAAATGAGCTCCAAATACCTTCAAAATTTGACAACAGAATAACCTCGTTGAGCACTTCATCATGACTCATAAGGCTTCATTCTGTCTTGGTGAGTTTTCTAGAAAACGAGTAATTTATGTGCTCAAACACACAACTTTCGTGACTTTTCCAGCTTTGAACCTCGTAACTTCGGCAAATGAGCTCCAAATACCTTCAAAATTTGACCACAGAATCACCTCTTTGATCTCTTCATCATGACTAATAAGGCTTCATTCTGTCTTGGTGAGTTTTCTGGAAACCAATAATTTATGTGCTCAAACACACTTCTTTCCTGACTTTTCAAGATTTGAATCTCAGGAACTTCGGCAAATGAGCTCCAAATACCTTCAAAATTTGACCACAGAATCACCTCTTTGATCTCTTCATCATGACTAATAAGGCTTCATTCTGTCTTCGTGAGTTTTCTAGAAAACGAGTAATTTATGTGCTCAAAGACACATCTTTCGTGACTTTTCAAGATTTGAATCTCAGGAACTTCGGCAAATGAGCTCGAAATACCTTCAAAATTTGACCACAGAATCACCTCTTTGATCTCTTCATCATGACTAATAAGGCTTCATTCTGTCTTGGTGAGTTTTCTAGAAAACGAGTAATTTATGTGCTCAAACACACTTCTTTCCTGACTTTTCCAGCTTTGAACCTCGTAACTTCGGCAAATGAGCTCCAAATACCTTCAAAATTTGACCACAGAATCACCTCTTTGAGCACTTCATCATCACTCATAAGGCTTCATTCTGTCTTGGTGAGTTTTCTAGAAAACGAGTAATTTATGTGCTCAAACACACAACTTTCGTGACTTTTCAAGATTTGAACCTCCGTAACTTCGGCAAATGAGCTCCAAATACCTTCAAAATTTGACAACAGAATAACCTCGTGGAGCTCGTCATCATGACTCATAAGGCTTCATTCTGTCTTGGTGAGTTTTCTAGAAAACGAGTAATTTATGTGCTCAAACACACATCTTTCGTGACTTTTCAAGATTTGAACCTCCGTAACTTCGGCAAATGAGCTCCAAATACCTACAAAATTTGACCACAGAATCACCTCTTTGAGCACTTCATCATGACTCATAAGGCTTCATTCTGTCTTGGTGAGTTTTCTAGAAAACGAGTAATTTATGTGCTCAAACACACTTCTTTCCTGACTTTTCAAGATTTGAATCTCAGGAACTTCGGCAAATGAGCTCCAAATACCTTCAAAATTTGACCACAGAATCACCTCTTTGATCTCTTCATCATGACTAATAAGGCTTCATTCTGTCTTGGTGAGTTTTCTAGAAAACGAGTAATTTATGTGCTCAAACACACTTCTTTCCTGACTTTTCAAGATTTGAATCTCAGGAACTTCGGCAAATGAGCTCCAAATACCTTCAAAATTTGACCACAGAATCACCTCTTTGATCTCTTCATCATGACTAATAAGGCTTCATTCTGTCTTGGTGAGTTTTCTAGAAAACGAGTAATTTATGTGCTCAAACACACTTCTTTCCTGACTTTTCAAGATTTGAATCTCAGGAACTTCGGCAAATGAGCTCCAAATACCTTCAAAATTTGACCACAGAATCACCTCTTTGATCTCTTCATCATGACTAATAAGGCTTCATTCTGTCTTGGTGAGTTTTCTAGAAAACGAGTAATTTATGTGCTCAAACACACTTCTTTCCTGACTTTTCAAGATTTGAATTTCAGGAACTTTGGCAAATGAGCTCCAAATACCTTCAAAATTTGACCACAGAATCACCTCTTTGATCTCTTCATCATGACTAATAAGGCTTCATTCTGTCTTGGTGAGTTTTCTAGAAAACGAGTAATTTATGTGCTCAAACACACATCTTTCGTGACGTTTCAAGATTTGAACCTACGTAACTTCGGCAAATGAGCTCCAAATACCTTCAAAATTTGACAACAGAATCACCTCGTGGAGCTCTTCATCATGACTAATAAGGCTTCATTCTGTCTTGGTGAGTTTTCTAGAAAACGAGTAATTTATGTGCTCAAACACACTTCTTTCCTGACTTTTCAAGATTTGAATCTCAGGAACTTCGGCAAATGAGCTCCAAATACCTTCAAAATTTGACCACAGAATCACCTCTTTGAGCACTTCATCATGACTCATAAGGCTTCATTCTGTCTTGGTGAGTTTTCTAGAAAACGAGTAATTTATGTGCTCAAACACACATCTTTCCTGACTTTTCAAGATTTGAATCTCAGGAACTTCGGCAAATGATTTCCAAATACCTTCAAAATTTGACCACAGAATCACCTCTTTGAGCACTTCATCATGACTCATAAGGCTTCATTCTGTCTTGGTGAGTTTTCTAGAGAACGTCTAATTTATGTGCTCAAACACACAACTTTCGTGACTTTTCCAGCTTTGAACCTCGTAACTTCGGCAAATGAGCTCCAAATACCTTCAAAATTTGACCACAGGATCACCTCTTTGATCTCTTCATCATGACTAATAAGGCTTCATTCTGTCTTGGTGAGTTTTCTAGAAAACGAGTAATTTATGTGCTCAAACACACTTCTTTCCTGACTTTTCAAGATTTGAATCTCAGGATCTTCGGCAAATGAGCTCCAAATACCTTCAAAATTTGACCACAGAATCACCTCTTTGATCTCTTCATCATGACTAATAAGGCTTCATTCTGTCTTGGTGAGTTTTCTAGAAAACGAGTAATTTATGTGCTCAAAGACACATCTTTCGTGACTTTTCAAGATTTGAACCTCCGTAACTTCGGCAAATGAGCCCCAAATACCTTCAAAATTTGACCACAGAATCACCTCTTTGATCTCTTCATCATGACTCATAAGGCTTCATTCTGTCTTGGTGAGTTTTCTAGAAAACGAGTAATATATGTGCTCAAACACACTTCTTTCCTGACTTTTCAAGATTTGAATCTCAGGAACTTTGGCAAATGAGCTCCAAATACCTTCAAAATTTGACCACAGAATCACCTCTTTGATCTCTTCATCATGACTAATAAGGCTTCATTCTGTCTTGGTGAGTTTTCTAGAAAACGAGTAATTTATGTGCTCAAACACACTTCTTTCCTGACTTTTCAAGATTTGAATCTCAGGAACTTCGGCAAATGAGCTCCAAATACCTTCAAAATTTGACAACAGAATCACCTCGTGGAGCTCTTCATCATGACTAATAAGGCTTCATTCTGTCTTGGTGAGTTTTCTAGAAAACGAGTAATTTATGTGCTCAAACACACATCTTTCGTGACGTTTCAAGATTTGAACCTACGTAACTTCGGCAACTGAGCTCCAAATACCTTCAAAATTTGACAACAGAATCACCTCGTGGAGCTCTTCATCATGACTAATAAGGCTTCATTCTGTCTTGGTGAGTTTTCTAGAAAACGAGTAATTTAAGTGCTCAAACACACTTCTTTCCTGACTTTTCAAGATTTGAATCTCAGGAACTTCGGCAAATGAGCTCCAAATACCTTCAAAATTTGACCACAGAATCACCTCTTTGATCTCTTCATCATGACTAATAAGGCTTCATTCTGTCTTGGTGAGTTTTCTAGAAAACGAGTAATTTATGTGCTCAAACACACTTCTTTCCTGACTTTTCAAGATTTGAATCTCAGGAACTTCGGCAAATGAGCTCCAAATACCTTCAAAATTTGACCACAGAATCACCTCTTTGATCTCTTCATCATGACTAATAAGGCTTCATTCTGTCTTGGTGAGTTTTCTAGAAAACGAGTAATTTATGTGCTCAAACACACTTCTTTCCTGACTTTTCAAGATTTGAATCTCAGGAACTTTGGCAAATGAGCTCCAAATACCTTCAAAATTTGACCACAGAATCACCTCTTTGATCTCTTCATCATGACTAATAAGGCTTCATTCTGTCTTGGTGAGTTTTCTAGAAAACGAGTAATTTATGTGCTCAAACACACTTCTTTCCTGACTTTTCAAGATTTGAATCTCAGGAACTTCGGCAAATGAGCTCCAAATACCTTCAAAATTTGACCACAGAATCACCTCTTTGATCTCTTCATCATGACTAATAAGGCTTCATTCTGTCTTGGTGAGTTTTCTAGAAAACGAGTAATTTATGTGCTCAAACACACTTCTTTCCTGACTTTTCAAGATTTGAATCTCAGGAACTTCGGCAAATGAGCTCCAAATACCTTCAAAATTTGACCACAGAATCACCTCTTTGATCTCTTCATCATGACTAATAAGGCTTCATTCTGTCTTGGTGAGTTTTCTAGAAAACGAGTAATTTATGTGCTCAAACACACTTCTTTCCTGACTTTTCAAGATTTGAATCTCAGGAACTTCGGCAAATGAGCTCCAAATACCTTCAAAATTTGACCACAGAATCACCTCTTTGATCTCTTCATCATGACTAATAAGGCTTCATTCTGTCTTGGTGAGTTTTGTAGAAAACGAGTAATTTATGTGCTCAAACACACTTCTTTCCTGAATTTTCAAGATTTGAATTTCAGGAACTTTGGCAAATGAGCTCCAAATACCTTCAAAATTTGACCACAGAATCACCTCTTTGATCTCTTCATCATGACTAATAAGGCTTCATTCTGTCTTGGTGAGTTTTCTAGAAAACGAGTAATTTATGTGCTCAAACACACATCTTTCGTGACGTTTCAAGATTTGAACCTACGTAACTTCGGCAAATGAGCTCCAAATACCTTCAAAATTTGACAACAGAATCACCTCGTGGAGCTCTTCATCATGACTAATAAGGCTTCATTCTGTCTTGGTGAGTTTTCTAGAAAACGAGTAATTTATGTGCTCAAACACACTTCTTTCCTGACTTTTCAAGATTTGAATCTCAGGAACTTCGGCAAATGAGCTCCAAATACCTTCAAAATTTGACCACAGAATCACCTCTTTGAGCACTTCATCATGACTCATAAGGCTTCATTCTGTCTTGGTGAGTTTTCTAGAAAACGAGTAATTTATGTGCTCAAACACACATCTTTCCTGACTTTTCAAGATTTGAATCTCAGGAACTTCGGCAAATGATTTCCAAATACCTTCAAAATTTGACCACAGAATCACCTCTTTGAGCACTTCATCATGACTCATAAGGCTTCATTCTGTCTTGGTGAGTTTTCTAGAGAACGTCTAATTTATGTGCTCAAACACACAACTTTCGTGACTTTTCCAGCTTTGAACCTCGTAACTTCGGCAAATGAGCTCCAAATACCTTCAAAATTTGACCACAGAATCACCTCTTTGATCTCTTCATCATGACTAATAAGGCTTCATTCTGTCTTGGTGAGTTTTCTAGAAAACGAGTAATTTATGTGCTCAAACACACTTCTTTCCTGACTTTTCAAGATTTGAATCTCAGGATCTTCGGCAAATGAGCTCCAAATACCTTCAAAATTTGACCACAGAATCACCTCTTTGATCTCTTCATCATGACTAATAAGGCTTCATTCTGTCTTGGTGAGTTTTCTAGAAAACGAGTAATTTATGTGCTCAAAGACACATCTTTCGTGACTTTTCAAGATTTGAACCTCCGTAACTTCGGCAAATGAGCCCCAAATACCTTCAAAATTTGACCACAGAATCACCTCTTTGATCTCTTCATCATGACTCATAAGGCTTCATTCTGTCTTGGTGAGTTTTCTAGAAAACGAGTAATATATGTGCTCAAACACACTTCTTTCCTGACTTTTCAAGATTTGAATCTCAGGAACTTTGGCAAATGAGCTCCAAATACCTTCAAAATTTGACCACAGAATCACCTCTTTGATCTCTTCATCATGACTAATAAGGCTTCATTCTGTCTTGGTGAGTTTTCTAGAAAACGAGTAATTTATGTGCTCAAACACACTTCTTTTCTGACTTTTCAAGATTTGAATCTCAGGAACTTCGGCAAATGAGCTCCAAATACCTTCAAAATTTGACCACAGAATCACCTCTTTGATCTCTTCATCATGACTAATAAGGCTTCATTCTGTCTTGGTGAGTTTTCTAGAAAACGAGTAATTTATGTGCTCAAACACACATCTTTCGTGACTTTTCAAGATTTGAACCTACGTAACTTCGGCAAATGAGCTCCAAATACCTTCAAAATTTGACAACAGAATCACCTCGTGGAGCTCTTCATCATGACTAATAAGGCTTCATTCTGTCTTGGTGAGTTTTCTAGAAAACGAGTAATTTATGTGCTCAAACACACATCTTTCGTGACTTTTCAAGATTTGAACCTACGTAACTTCGGCAAATGAGCTCCAAATACCTTCAAAATTTGACAACAGAATCACCTCGTGGAGCTCTTCATCATGACTAATAAGGCTTCATTCTGTCTTGGTGAGTTTTCTAGAAAACGAGTAATTTATGTGCTCAAACACACATCTTTCGTGACGTTTCAAGATTTGAACCTACGTAACTTCGGCAAATGAGCTCCAAATACCTTCAAAATTTGACAACAGAATCACCTCGTGGAGCTCTTCATCATGACTAATAAGGCTTCATTCTGTCTTGGTGAGTTTTCTAGAAAACGAGTAATTTATGTGCTCAAACACACTTCTTTCCTGACTTTTCAAGATTTGAATCTCAGGAACTTCGGCAAATGAGCTCCAAATACCTTCAAAATTTGACCACAGAATCACCTCTTTGATCTCTTCATCATGACTAATAAGGCTTCATTCTGTCTTGGTGAGTTTTCTAGAAAACGAGTAATTTATGTGCTCAAACACACTTCTTTCCTGACTTTTCAAGATTTGAATCTCAGGAACTTCGGCAAATGAGCTCCAAATACCTTCAAAATTTGACCACAGAATCACCTCTTTGATCTCTTCATCATGACTAATAAGGCTTCATTCTGTCTTGGTGAGTTTTCTAGAAAACGAGTAATTTATGTGCTCAAACACACTTCTTTCCTGACTTTTCAAGATTTGAATCTCAGGAACTTTGGCAAATGAGCTCCAAATACCTTCAAAATTTGACCACAGAATCACCTCTTTGATCTCTTCATCATGACTAATAAGGCTTCATTCTGTCTTGGTGAGTTTTCTAGAAAACGAGTAATTTATGTGCTCAAACACACTTCTTTCCTGACTTTTCAAGATTTGAATCTCAGGAACTTCGGCAAATGAGCTCCAAATACCTTCAAAATTTGACCACAGAATCACCTCTTTGATCTCTTCATCATGACTAATAAGGCTTCATTCTGTCTTGGTGAGTTTTCTAGAAAACGAGTAATTTATGTGCTCAAACACACTTCTTTCCTGACTTTTCAAGATTTGAATCTCAGGAACTTCGGCAAATGAGCTCCAAATACCTTCAAAATTTGACCACAGAATCACCTCTTTGATCTCTTCATCATGACTAATAAGGCTTCATTCTGTCTTGGTGAGTTTTCTAGAAAACGAGTAATTTATGTGCTCAAACACACTTCTTTCCTGACTTTTCAAGATTTGAATCTCAGGAACTTCGGCAAATGAGCTCCAAATACCTTCAAAATTTGACCACAGAATCACCTCTTTGAGCACTTCATCATGACTCATAAGGCTTCATTCTGTCTTGGTGAGTTTTCTAGAAAACGAGTAATTTATGTGCTCAAACACACATCTTTCCTGACTTTTCAAGATTTGAATCTCAGGAACTTCGGCAAATGATTTCCAAATACCTTCAAAATTTGACCACAGAATCACCTCTTTGAGCACTTCATCATGACTCTTAAGGATTCATTCTGTCTTGGTGAGTTTTCTAGAGAACGTCTAATTTATGTGCTCAAACACACAACTTTCGTGACTTTTCCAGCTTTGAACCTCATAACTTCGGCAAATGAGCTCCAAATACCTTCAAAATTTGACCACAGAATCACCTCTTTGATCTCTTCATCATGACTAATAAGGCTTCATTCTGTCTTGGTGAGTTTTCTAGAAAACGAGTAATTTATGTGCTCAAACACACTTCTTTCCTGACTTTTCAAGATTTGAATCTCAGGATCTTCGGCAAATGAGCTCCAAATACCTTCAAAATTTGACCACAGAATCACCTCTTTGAGCACTTCATCATGACTCATAAGGCTTCATTCTGTCTTGGTGAGTTCTCTAGAAAACGAGTAATTTATGTGCTCAAACACACAACTTTCGTGACTTTTCAAGATTTGAACCTCCGTAACTTCGGCAAATGAGCTCCAAATACCTTCAAAATTTGACAACAGAATAACCTCGTGGAGCTCGTCATCATGACTCATAAGGCTTCATTGTATCTTGGTGAATTTTCTAGAAAACGAGTAAATTAAGTGCTCAAACACACATCTTTCGTGACTTTTCCAGATTTGAACCTCCGTAACTTCTGCAAATGAGCTCCAAATACCTTCAAAATTTGACAACAGAATAACCTCGTTGAGCACTTCATCATGACTCATAAGGCTTCATTCTGTCTTCGTGAGTTTTCTAGAAAACGAGTAATTTATGGGCTCAAACACACAACTTTCGTGACTTTTCCAGCTTTGAACCTCGTAACTTCGGCAAATGAGCTCCAAATACCTTCAAAATTTGACCACAGAATCACCTCTTTGAGCACTTCATCATGACTCATAAGGCTTCATTCTGTCTTGGTGAGTTTTCTAGAGAACGTCTAATTTATGGGCTCAAACACACAACTTTCGTGACTTTTCCAGCTTTGAACCTCGTAACTTCGGCAAATGAGCTCCAAATACCTTCAAAATTTGACCACAGAATCACCTCTTTGAGCACTTCATCATGACTAATAAGGCTTCATTCTGTCTTGGTGAGTTTTCTAGAAAACGAGTAATTTATGTGCTCAAACACACTTCTTTCCTGACTTTTCAAGATTTGAATCTCAGGATCTTCGGCAAATGAGCTCCAAATACCTTCAAAATTTGACCACAGAATCACCTCTTTGATCTCTTCATCATGACTAATAAGGCATCATTCTGTCTTGGTGAGTTTTCTAGAAAACGAGTAATTTATGTGCTCAAAGACACATCTTTCGTGACTTTTCAAGATTTGAACCTCCGTAACTTCGGCAAATGAGCCCCAAATACCTTCAAAATTTGACCACAGAATCACCTCTTTGATCTCTTCATCATGACTCATAAGGCTTCATTCTGTCTTGGTGAGTTTTCTAGAAAACGAGTAATATATGTGCTCAAACACACTTCTTTCCTGACTTTTCAAGATTTGAATCTCAGGAACTTTGGCAAATGAGCTCCAAATACCTTCAAAATTTGACCACAGAATCACCTCTTTGATCTCTTCATCATGACTAATAAGGCTTCATTCTGTCTTGGTGAGTTTTCTAGAAAACGAGTAATTTATGTGCTCAAACACACTTCTTTCCTGACTTTTCAAGATTTGAATCTCAGGAACTTCGGCAAATGAGCTCCAAATACCTTCAAAATTTGACCACAGAATCACCTCTTTGATCTCTTCATCATGACTAATAAGGCTTCATTCTGTCTTGGTGAGTTTTCTAGAAAACGAGTAATTTATGTGCTCAAACACACATCTTTCGTGACTTTTCAAGATTTGAACCTACGTAACTTCGGCAAATGAGCTCCAAATACCTTCAAAATTTGACAACAGAATCACCTCGTGGAGCTCTTCATCATGACTAATAAGGCTTCATTCTGTCTTGGTGAGTTTTCTAGAAAACGAGTAATTTATGTGCTCAAACACACATCTTTCGTGACTTTTCAAGATTTGAACCTACGTAACTTCGGCAAATGAGCTCCAAATACCTTCAAAATTTGACAACAGAATCACCTCGTGGAGCTCTTCATCATGACTAATAAGGCTTCATTCTGTCTTGGTGAGTTTTCTAGAAAACGAGTAATTTATGTGCTCAAACACACATCTTTCGTGACGTTTCAAGATTTGAACCTACGTAACTTCGGCAAATGAGCTCCAAATACCTTCAAAATTTGACAACAGAATCACCTCGTGGAGCTCTTCATCATGACTAATAAGGCTTCATTCTGTCTTGGTGAGTTTTCTAGAAAACGAGTAATTTATGTGCTCAAACACACTTCTTTCCTGACTTTTCAAGATTTGAATCTCAGGAACTTCGGCAAATGAGCTCCAAATACCTTCAAAATTTGACCACAGAATCACCTCTTTGATCTCTTCATCATGACTAATAAGGCTTCATTCTGTCTTGGTGAGTTTTCTAGAAAACGAGTAATTTATGTGCTCAAACACACTTCTTTCCTGACTTTTCAAGATTTGAATCTCAGGAACTTCGGCAAATGAGCTCCAAATACCTTCAAAATTTGACCACAGAATCACCTCTTTGATCTCTTCATCATGACTAATAAGGCTTCATTCTGTCTTGGTGAGTTTTCTAGAAAACGAGTAATTTATGTGCTCAAACACACTTCTTTCCTGACTTTTCAAGATTTGAATCTCAGGAACTTTGGCAAATGAGCTCCAAATACCTTCAAAATTTGACCACAGAATCACCTCTTTGATCTCTTCATCATGACTAATAAGGCTTCATTCTGTCTTGGTGAGTTTTCTAGAAAACGAGTAATTTATGTGCTCAAACACACTTCTTTCCTGACTTTTCAAGATTTGAATCTCAGGAACTTCGGCAAATGAGCTCCAAATACCTTCAAAATTTGACCACAGAATCACCTCTTTGATCTCTTCATCATGACTAATAAGGCTTCATTCTGTCTTGGTGAGTTTTCTAGAAAACGAGTAATTTATGTGCTCAAACACACTTCTTTCCTGACTTTTCAAGATTTGAATCTCAGGAACTTCGGCAAATGAGCTCCAAATACCTTCAAAATTTGACCACAGAATCACCTCTTTGATCTCTTCATCATGACTAATAAGGCTTCATTCTGTCTTGGTGAGTTTTCTAGAAAACGAGTAATTTATGTGCTCAAACACACTTCTTTCCTGACTTTTCAAGATTTGAATCTCAGGAACTTCGGCAAATGAGCTCCAAATACCTTCAAAATTTGACCACAGAATCACCTCTTTGAGCACTTCATCATGACTCATAAGGCTTCATTCTGTCTTGGTGAGTTTTCTAGAAAACGAGTAATTTATGTGCTCAAACACACATCTTTCCTGACTTTTCAAGATTTGAATCTCAGGAACTTCGGCAAATGATTTCCAAATACCTTCAAAATTTGACCACAGAATCACCTCTTTGAGCACTTCATCATGACTCTTAAGGATTCATTCTGTCTTGGTGAGTTTTCTAGAGAACGTCTAATTTATGTGCTCAAACACACAACTTTCGTGACTTTTCCAGCTTTGAACCTCATAACTTCGGCAAATGAGCTCCAAATACCTTCAAAATTTGACCACAGAATCACCTCTTTGATCTCTTCATCATGACTAATAAGGCTTCATTCTGTCTTGGTGAGTTTTCTAGAAAACGAGTAATTTATGTGCTCAAACACACTTCTTTCCTGACTTTTCAAGATTTGAATCTCAGGATCTTCGGCAAATGAGCTCCAAATACCTTCAAAATTTGACCACAGAATCACCTCTTTGAGCACTTCATCATGACTCATAAGGCTTCATTCTGTCTTGGTGAGTTCTCTAGAAAACGAGTAATTTATGTGCTCAAACACACAACTTTCGTGACTTTTCAAGATTTGAACCTCCGTAACTTCGGCAAATGAGCTCCAAATACCTTCAAAATTTGACAACAGAATAACCTCGTGGAGCTCGTCATCATGACTCATAAGGCTTCATTGTATCTTGGTGAATTTTCTAGAAAACGAGTAAATTAAGTGCTCAAACACACATCTTTCGTGACTTTTCCAGATTTGAACCTCCGTAACTTCTGCAAATGAGCTCCAAATACCTTCAAAATTTGACAACAGAATAACCTCGTTGAGCACTTCATCATGACTCATAAGGCTTCATTCTGTCTTCGTGAGTTTTCTAGAAAACGAGTAATTTATGGGCTCAAACACACAACTTTCGTGACTTTTCCAGCTTTGAACCTCGTAACTTCGGCAAATGAGCTCCAAATACCTTCAAAATTTGACCACAGAATCACCTCTTTGAGCACTTCATCATGACTCATAAGGCTTCATTCTGTCTTGGTGAGTTTTCTAGAGAACGTCTAATTTATGGGCTCAAACACACAACTTTCGTGACTTTTCCAGCTTTGAACCTCGTAACTTCGGCAAATGAGCTCCAAATACCTTCAAAATTTGACCACAGAATCACCTCTTTGAGCACTTCATCATGACTCATAAGGCTTCATTCTGTCTTCGTGAGTTTTCTAGAAAACGAGTAATTTATGTGCTCAAACACACATCTTTCGTGACTTTTCAAGATATGAACCTACGTAACTTCGGCAAATGAGCTCCAAATACCTTCAAAATTTGACAACAGAATCACCTCGTGGAGCTCTTCATCATGACTAATAAGGCTTCATTCTGTCTTGCTGAGTTTTCTAGAAAACGAATAATTTATGTGCTCAAACACACATCTTTCGTGACTTTTCAAGATTTGAACCTCCGTAACTTCGGCAAATGAGCTCCAAATACCTTCAATATTTAATAACAGAATAACCTCGTTGAGCACTTCATCATGACTCATAAGGCTTCATTCTGTCTTGGTGAGTTTTCTAGAAAACGAGTAATTTATGTGCTCAAACACACAACTTTCGTGACTTTTCAAGATTTGAACCTACGTAACTTCGGCAAATGAGCTCCAAATACCTTCAAAATTTGACCACAGAATCACCTCTTTGAGCACTTCATCATGACTCATAAGGCTTCATTCTGTCTTGGTGAGTTTTCTAGAAAACGAGTAATTTATGTGCTCAAACACACAACTTTCGTGACTTTTCAAGATTTGAACCTCCGTAACTTCGGCAAATGAGCTCCAAATACCTTCAAAATTTGACCACAGAATCACCTCTTTGATCTCTTCATCATGACTCATAAGGCTTCATTCTGTCTTGGTGAGTTTTCTAGAAAACGTGTAATTTATGTCCTCAAACACACATCTTTCGTGACTTTTCAAGATTTGAACCTCCGTAACTTCGGCAAATGAGCTCCAAATACCTTCAAAATTTGACCACAGAATCACCTCTTTGAGCACTTCATCATGACTCATAAGGCTTCATTCTGTCTTGGTGAGTTTTCTAGAAAACGTGTAATTTATGTCCTCAAACACACATCTTTCGTGACTTTTCAAGATTTGAACCTCCGTAACTTCGGCAAATGAGCTCCAAATACCTTCAAAATTTGACCACAGAATCACCTCTTTGAGCACTTCATCATGACTCATAAGGCTTCATTCTGTCTTGGTGAGTTTTCTAGAAAACGAGTAATTTATGTGCTCAAACACACATCTTTCGTGACTTTTCAAGATTTGAACCTCCGTAACTTCGGCAAATGAGCTCCAAATACCTTCAATATTTATTAACAGAATAACCTCGTTGAGCACTTCATCATGACTCATAAGGCTTCATTCTGTCTTGGTGAGTTTTCTAGAAAACGAGTAATTTATGTGCTCAAACACACATCTTTCGTGACTTTTCAAGATTTGAACCTCCGTAACTTCGGCAAATGAGCTCCAAATACCTACAAAATTTGACCACAGAATCACCTCTTTGAGCACTTCATCATGACTCATAAGGCTTCATTCTGTCTTCGTGAGTTTTCTAGAAAACGAGTAATTTATGTGCTCAAACACACATCTTTCGTGACTTTTCAAGATTTGAACCTCCGTAACTTCGGCAAATGAGCTCCAAATACCTTCAATATTTATTAACAGAATAACCTCGTTGAGCACTTCATCATGACTCATAAGGCTTCATTCTGTCTTGGTGAGTTTTCTAGAAAACGAGTAATTTATGTGCTCAAACACACATCTTTCGTGACTTTTCAAGATTTGAACCTCCGTAACTTCGGCAAATGAGCTCCAAATACCTTCAAAATTTGACCACAGAATCACCTCTTTGAGCACTTCATCATGACTCATAAGGCTTCATTCTGTCTTGGTGAGTTTTCTAGAAAACGAGTAATTTATGTGCTCAAACACACATCTTTCGTGACTTTTCAAGATTTGAACCTCCGTAACTTCGGCAAATGAGCTCCAAATACCTTCAATATTTAATAACAGAATAACCTCGTTGAGCACTTCATCATGACTCATAAGGCTTCATTCTGTCTTGGTGAGTTTTCTAGAAAACGAGTAATTTATGTGCTCAAACACACATCTTTCGTGACTTTTCAAGATTTGAACCTCCGTAACTTCGGCAAATGAGCTCCAAATACCTTCAATATTTATTAACAGAATAACCTCGTTGAGCACTTCATCATGACTCATAAGGCTTCATTCTGTCTTGGTGAGTTTTCTAGAAAACGAGTAATTTATGTGCTCAAACACACATCTTTCGTGACTTTTCAAGATTTGAACCTCCGTAACTTCGGCAAATGAGCTCCAAATACCTTCAAAATTTGACCACAGAGTCACCTCTTTGAGCACTTCATCATGACTCATAAGGCTTCATTCTGTCTTGGTGAGTTTTCTAGAAAACGAGTAATTTATGTGCTCAAACACACATCTTTCGTGACTTTTCAAGATTTGAACCTCCGTAACTTCGGCAAATAAGCTCCAAATACCTTCAATATTTAATAACAGAATAACCTCGTTGAGCACTTCATCATGACTCATAAGGCTTCATTCTGTCTTGGTGAGTTTTCTAGAAAACGAGTAATTTATGTGCTCAAACACACAACTTTCGTGACTTTTCAAGATTTGAACCTACGTAACTTCGGCAAATGAGCTCCAAATACCTTCAAAATTTGACCACAGAATCACCTCTTTGAGCACTTCATCATGACTCATAAGGCTTCATTCTGTCTTGCTGAGTTTTCTAGAAAACGAATAATTTATGTGCTCAAACACACATCTTTCGTGACTTTTCAAGATTTGAACCTCCGTAACTTCGGCAAATGAGCTCCAAATACCTTCAATATTTAATAACAGAATAACCTCGTTGAGCACTTCATCATGACTCATAAGGCTTCATTCTGTCTTGGTGAATTTTCTAGAAAACGAGTAATTTATGTGCTCAAACACACAACTTTCGTGACTTTTCAAGATTTGAACCTACGTAACTTCGGCAAATGAGCTCCAAATACCTTCAAAATTTGACCACAGAATCACCTCTTTGAGCACTTCATCATGACTCATAAGGCTTCATTCTGTCTTGGTGAGTTTTCTAGAAAACGAGTAATTTATGTGCTCAAACACACAACTTTCGTGACTTTTCAAGATTTGAACCTCCGTAACTTCGGCAAATGAGCTCCAAATACCTTCAAAATTTGACCACAGAATCACCTCTTTGATCTCTTCATCATGACTCATAAGGCTTCATTCTGTCTTGGTGAGTTTTCTAGAAAACGTGTAATTTATGTCCTCAAACACACATCTTTCGTGACTTTTCAAGATTTGAACCTCCGTAACTTCGGCAAATGAGCTCCAAATACCTTCAAAATTTGACCACAGAATCACCTCTTTGAGCACTTCATCATGACTCATAAGGCTTCATTCTGTCTTGGTGAGTTTTCTAGAAAACGAGTAATTTATGTGCTCAAACACACATCTTTCGTGACTTTTCAAGATTTGAACCTCCGTAACTTCGGCAAATGAGCTCCAAATACCTTCAAAATTTGACCACAGAATCACCTCTTTGAGCACTTCATCATGACTCATAAGGCTTCATTCTGTCTTGGTGAGTTTTCTAGAAAACGAGTAATTTATGTGCTCAAACACACATCTTTCGTGACTTTTCAAGATTTGAACCTCCGTAACTTCGGCAAATGAGCTCCAAATACCTTCAATATTTAATAACAGAATAACCTCGTTGAGCACTTCATCATGACTCATAAGGCTTCATTCTGTCTTGGTGAGTTTTCTAGAAAACGAGTAATTTATGTGCTCAAACACACATCTTTCGTGACTTTTCAAGATTTGAACCTCCGTAACTTCGGCACATGAGCTCCAAATACCTTCAATATTTATTAACAGAATAACCTCGTTGAGCACTTCATCATGACTCATAAGGCTTCATTCTGTCTTGGTGAGTTTTCTAGAAAACGAGTAATTTATGTGCTCAAACACACATCTTTCGTGACTTTTCAAGATTTGAACCTCCGTAACTTCGGCAAATGAGCTCCAAATACCTTCAAAATTTGACCACAGAATCACCTCTTTGAGCACTTCATCATGACTCATAAGGCTTCATTCTGTCTTGGTGAGTTTTCTAGAAAACGAGTAATTTATGTGCTCAAACACACATCTTTCGTGACTTTTCAAGATTTGAACCTCCGTAACTTCGGCAAATAAGCTCCAAATACCTTCAATATTTAATAACAGAATAACCTCGTTGAGCACTTCATCATGACTCATAAGGCTTCATTCTGTCTTGGTGAGTTTTCTAGAAAACGAGTAATTTATGTGCTCAAACACACAACTTTCGTGACTTTTCAAGATTTGAACCTACGTAACTTCGGCAAATGAGCTCCAAATACCTTCAAAATTTGACAACAGAATCACCTCGTGGAGCTCTTCATCATGACTAATAAGGCTTCATTCTGTCTTGCTGAGTTTTCTAGAAAACGAATAATTTATGTGCTCAAACACACAACTTTCGTGACTTTTCAAGATTTGAACCTCCGTAACTTCGGCAAATGAGCTCCAAATACCTTCAATATTTAATAACAGAATAACCTCGTTGAGCACTTCATCATGACTCATAAGGCTTCATTCTGTCTTGGTGAGTTTTCTAGAAAACGAGTAATTTATGTGCTCAAACACACAACTTTCGTGACTTTTCAAGATTTGAACCTACGTAACTTCGGCAAATGAGCTCCAAATACCTTCAAAATTTGACCACAGAATCACCTCTTTGAGCACTTCATCATGACTCATAAGGCTTCATTCTGTCTTGCTGAGTTTTCTAGAAAACGAATAATTTATGTGCTCAAACACACATCTTTCGTGACTTTTCAAGATTTGAACCTCCGTAACTTCGGCAAATGAGCTCCAAATACCTTCAATATTTAATAACAGAATAACCTCGTTGAGCACTTCATCATGACTCATAAGGCTTCATTCTGTCTTGGTGAGTTTTCTAGAAAACGAGTAATTTATGTGCTCAAACACACAACTTTCGTGACTTTTCAAGATTTGAACCTACGTAACTTCGGCAAATGAGCTCCAAATACCTTCAAAATTTGACCACAGAATCACCTCTTTGAGCACTTCATCATGACTCATAAGGCTTCATTCTGTCTTGGTGAGTTTTCTAGAAAACGAGTAATTTATGTGCTCAAACACACAACTTTCGTGACTTTTCAAGATTTGAACCTCCGTAACTTCGGCAAATGAGCTCCAAATACCTTCAAAATTTGACCACAGAATCACCTCTTTGATCTCTTCATCATGACTCATAAGGCTTCATTCTGTCTTGGTGAGTTTTCTAGAAAACGTGTAATTTATGTCCTCAAACACACATCTTTCGTGACTTTTCAAGATTTGAACCTCCGTAACTTCGGCAAATGAGCTCCAAATACCTTCAAAATTTGACCACAGAATCACCTCTTTGAGCACTTCATCATGACTCATAAGGCTTCATTCTGTCTTGGTGAGTTTTCTAGAAAACGAGTAATTTATGTGCTCAAACACACATCTTTCGTGACTTTTCAAGATTTGAACCTCCGTAACTTCGGCAAATGAGCTCCAAATACCTACAAAATTTGACCACAGAATCACCTCTTTGAGCACTTCATCATGACTCATAAGGCTTCATTCTGTCTTGGTGAGTTTTCTAGAAAACGAGTAATTTATGTGCTCAAACACACATCTTTCGTGACTTTTCAAGATTTGAACCTCCGTAACTTCGGCAAATGAGCTCCAAATACCTACAAAATTTGACCACAGAATCACCTCTTTGAGCACTTCATCATGACTCATAAGGCTTCATTCTGTCTTGGTGAGTTTTCTAGAAAACGAGTAATTTATGTGCTCAAACACACAACTTTCGTGACTTTTCAAGATTTGAACCTCCGTAACTTCGGCAAATGAGCTCCAAATACCTTCAAAATTTGACCACAGAATCACCTCTTTGATCTCTTCATCATGACTCATAAGGCTTCATTCTGTCTTGGTGAGTTTTCTAGAAAACGTGTAATTTATGTCCTCAAACACACATCTTTCGTGACTTTTCAAGATTTGAACCTCCGTAACTTCGGCAAATGAGCTCCAAATACCTTCAAAATTTGACCACAGAATCACCTCTTTGAGCACTTCATCATGACTCATAAGGCTTCATTCTGTCTTGGTGAGTTTTCTAGAAAACGAGTAATTTATGTGCTCAAACACACATCTTTCGTGACTTTTCAAGATTTGAACCTCCGTAACTTCGGCAAATGAGCTCCAAATACCTTCAAAATTTGACCACAGAATCACCTCTTTGATCTCTTCATCATGACTCATAAGGCTTCATTCTGTCTTGGTGAGTTTTCTAGAAAACGTGTAATTTATGTCCTCAAACACACATCTTTCGTGACTTTTCAAGATTTGAACCTCCGTAACTTCGGCAAATGAGCTCCAAATACCTTCAAAATTTGACCACAGAATCACCTCTTTGAGCACTTCATCATGACTCATAAGGCTTCATTCTGTCTTGGTGAGTTTTCTAGAAAACGAGTAATTTATGTGCTCAAACACACATCTTTCGTGACTTTTCAAGATTTGAACCTCCGTAACTTCGGCAAATGAGCTCCAAATACCTTCAAAATTTGACCACAGAATCACCTCTTTGAGCACTTCATCATGACTCATAAGGCTTCATTCTGTCTTGGTGAGTTTTCTAGAAAACGAGTAATTTATGTGCTCAAACACACATCTTTCGTGACTTTTCAAGATTTGAACCTCCGTAACTTCGGCAAATGAGCTCCAAATACCTTCAATATTTAATAACAGAATAACCTCGTTGAGCACTTCATCATGACTCATAAGGCTTCATTCTGTCTTGGTGAGTTTTCTAGAAAACGAGTAATTTATGTGCTCAAACACACATCTTTCGTGACTTTTCAAGATTTGAACCTCCGTAACTTCGGCACATGAGCTCCAAATACCTTCAATATTTATTAACAGAATAACCTCGTTGAGCACTTCATCATGACTCATAAGGCTTCATTCTGTCTTGGTGAGTTTTCTAGAAAACGAGTAATTTATGTGCTCAAACACACATCTTTCGTGACTTTTCAAGATTTGAACCTCCGTAACTTCGGCAAATGAGCTCCAAATACCTTCAAAATTTGACCACAGAATCACCTCTTTGAGCACTTCATCATGACTCATAAGGCTTCATTCTGTCTTGGTGAGTTTTCTAGAAAACGAGTAATTTATGTGCTCAAACACACATCTTTCGTGACTTTTCAAGATTTGAACCTCCGTAACTTCGGCAAATAAGCTCCAAATACCTTCAATATTTAATAACAGAATAACCTCGTTGAGCACTTCATCATGACTCATAAGGCTTCATTCTGTCTTGGTGAGTTTTCTAGAAAACGAGTAATTTATGTGCTCAAACACACAACTTTCGTGACTTTTCAAGATTTGAACCTACGTAACTTCGGCAAATGAGCTCCAAATACCTTCAAAATTTGACAACAGAATCACCTCGTGGAGCTCTTCATCATGACTAATAAGGCTTCATTCTGTCTTGCTGAGTTTTCTAGAAAACGAATAATTTATGTGCTCAAACACACAACTTTCGTGACTTTTCAAGATTTGAACCTCCGTAACTTCGGCAAATGAGCTCCAAATACCTTCAATATTTAATAACAGAATAACCTCGTTGAGCACTTCATCATGACTCATAAGGCTTCATTCTGTCTTGGTGAGTTTTCTAGAAAACGAGTAATTTATGTGCTCAAACACACAACTTTCGTGACTTTTCAAGATTTGAACCTACGTAACTTCGGCAAATGAGCTCCAAATACCTTCAAAATTTGACCACAGAATCACCTCTTTGAGCACTTCATCATGACTCATAAGGCTTCATTCTGTCTTGCTGAGTTTTCTAGAAAACGAATAATTTATGTGCTCAAACACACAACTTTCGTGACTTTTCAAGATTTGAACCTCCGTAACTTCGGCAAATGAGCTCCAAATACCTTCAAAATTTGACCACAGAATCACCTCTTTGAGCACTTCATCATGACTCATAAGGCTTCATTCTGTCTTGGTGAGTTTTCTAGAAAACGAGTAATTTATGTGCTCAAACACACATCTTTCGTGACTTTTCAAGATTTGAACCTCCGTAACTTCGGCAAATGAGCTCCAAATACCTACAAAATTTGACCACAGAATCACCTCTTTGAGCACTTCATCATGACTCATAAGGCTTCATTCTGTCTTCGTGAGTTTTCTAGAAAACGAGTAATTTATGTGCTCAAACACACATCTTTCGTGACTTTTCAAGATTTGAACCTCCGTAACTTCGGCAAATGAGCTCCAAATACCTACAAAATTTGACCACAGAATCACCTCTTTGAGCACTTCATCATGACTCATAAGGCTTCATTCTGTCTTCGTGAGTTTTCTAGAAAACGAGTAATTTATGTGCTCAAACACACATCTTTCGTGAATTTTCAAGTTTTAAACATCAGGAACTTCGGCAAATGTGCTTCAAATACCTTCAAAATTTGACCACAGAATCACCTCGACGAGCTCTTTAACATGACTAATAATGCTTAAGTCCATCTGGGTCAGTTTTCTAGAAACCTAGTAATTTATGTGCTCAAACACACATCTTTCGTGACTTTTCAAGTTTTGAATCTCAGGAACTTCGGCAAATGTGCTTCAAATACCTTCAAAATTTGACCACAGAATCACCTCGACGAGCTCTTTATCATGACTAATAATGCTTAAGTCCATCTGGGTGAGTTTTCTAGAAACCGAGTAATTTATGTGCTCAAACACACATGTATCGTGACTTTTCAAGCTTTGAACCTCAGGAACTTCGGCAAATGTGCTTCAAATACCTTCAAAATTTGACCACAGAATCACCTCGACGAGCTCTTTATCATGACTAATAATGCTTAAGTCCATCTGGGTGAGTTTTCTAGAATCCGAGTAATTTATGTGCTCAAACACACATCTTTCGTGACTTTTCAAGTTTTGAATCTCAGGAACTTCGGCAAACGTGCTTCAAATACCTTCAAAATTTGACCACAGAATCACCTCGACGAGCTCTGTAACTTGACTTATAATGCTTAAGTCTATCTGAGTGAGTTTTCTAGAAACCGAGTAATTTATGTGCTCAAACACACATCTTTCGTGACTTTTCAAGTTTTGAATCTCAGGAACTTCGGCAAATGTGCTTCAAATACCTTCAAAATTTGACCACAGAATCACCTCGACGAGCTCTGTAACTTGACTTATAATGCTTAAGTCTATCTGAGTGAGTTTTCTAGAAACCGAGTAATTTATGTGCTCAAACACACATCTTTCGTGACTTTTCAAGTTTTGAACCTCAGGAACTTCGGCAAATGTGCTTCAAATACCTTCAAAATTTGACCACAGAATCACCTCGACGAGCTCTTTAACATGACTAATAATGCTTAAGTCTATCTGGGTGAGTTTTCTAGAAACCGAGTAATTTATGTGCTCAAACACACATCTTTCGTGACTTTTCAAGCTTTGAACCTCCGTAGCTTTGGCAAATGTGCTTCAAATACCTTCAAAATTTGACCACAGAATCACCTCGACGAGCTCTTTAACATGACTAATAATGCTTAAGTCTATCTGGGTGAGTTTTCTAGAAACCGAGTAATTTATGTGCTCAAACACACATCTTTCGTGACTTTTCAAGCTTTGAACCTCCGTAGCATCGGCAAATGTGCTTCAAATTCCTTCAAAATTTGACCACAGAATCACCTCGACGAGCTCTTTAACATGACTAATAATGCTTAAGTCTATCTGGGTGAGTTTTCTAGAAACCGAGTAATTTATGTGCTCAAACACACATCTTTCGTGACTTTTCAAGTTTTGAATCTCAGGAACTTCGGCAAATGTGCTTCAAATACCTTCAAAATTTGACCACAGAATCACCTCGACGAGCTCTTTATCATGACTAATAATGCTTAAGTCCATCTGGGCAAGTTTTCTAGAAACCGAGTAATTTATGTGGTCAAACACACATCTTTCGTGACTTTTCAAGCTTTGAACCTCCGTAACTTCGGCAAATGTGCTTCAAATACCTTCAAAATTTGACCACAGAATTATCTCGACGAGCTCTGTAACTTGACTTATAATGCTTAAGTCCATCTGGGTATGTTTTCTAGAAACCGAGTAATTTAAGTGCTCAAACACACATCTTTCGTGACTTTTCAAGCTTTGAACCTCCGTAGCATCGGCAAATGTGCTTCAAATACCTTCAAAATTTGACCACAGAATCACCTCGACGAGCTCTTTAACATGACTACTAATGCTTAAGTCCATCTGGGTAAGTTTTCTAGAAACCGAGTAATTTATGTGTTCAAACACACATGTATCGTGACTTTTCAAGCTTTGAACCTCCGTAGCATCGGCAAATGTGCTTCAAATTCCTTCAAAATTTGACCACAGAATCACCTCGACGAGCTCTTTATCATGACTAATAATGCTTAAGTCCATCTGGGTGAGTTTTCTAGAAACCGAGTAATTTATGTGCTCAAACACACATGTATCGTGACTTTTCAAGCTTTGAACCTCCGTAGCATCGGCAAATGTGCTTCAAATTCCTTCAAAATTTGACCACAGAATCACCTCGACGAGCTCTTTATCATGACTAATAATGCTTAAGTCCATCTGGGTGCGTTTTCTAGAAACCGAGTAATTTATGTGCTCAAACACACATCTTTCGTGAATTTTCAAGTTTTAAACATCAGGAACTTCGGCAAATGTGCTTCAAATACCTTCAAAATTTGACCACAGAATCACCTCGACGAGCTCTGTAACATGACTTATAATGCTTAAGTCTATCTGAGTGAGTTTTCTAGAAACCGAGTAATTTATGTGCTCAAACACACATCTTTCGTGACTTTTCAAGTTTTGAACCTCAGGAACTTCGGCAAATGTGCTTCAAATACCTTCAAAATTTGACCACAGAATCACCTCGACGAGCTCTTTAACATGACTAGTAATGCTTAAGTCCATCTGGGTGAGTTTTCTAGAAACCGAGTAATTTATGTGCTCAAACACACATCTTTCGTGACTTTTCAAGTTTTGATTCTCAGGAACTTCGGCAAATGTGCTTCAAATACCTTCAAAATTTGTCCACAGAATCACCTCGACGAGCTCTGTAACTTGACTAGTAATGCTTAAGTCCATCTGGGTGAGTTTTCTAGAAACCGAGTAATTTATGTGGTCAAACACACATCTTTCGTGACTTTTCAAGCTTTGAACCTCCGTAACTTCGGCAAATGTGCTTCAAATACCTTCAAAATTTGACCACAGAATCACCTCGACGAGCTCTGTAACTTGACTTATAATGCTTATGTCCATCTGGGTAAGTTTTCTAGAAACCGAGTAATTTATGTGCTCAAACACACATGTATCGTGACTTTTCAAGCTTTGAACCTCCGTAGCATCGGCAAATGTGCTTCAAATTCCTTCAAAATTTGACCACAGAATCACCTCGACGAGCTCTTTATCATGACTAATAATGCTTAAGTCCATCTGGGTGCGTTTTCTAGAAACCGAGTAATTTATGTGCTCAAACACACATCTTTCGTGAATTTTCAAGTTTTAAACATCAGGAACTTCGGCAAATGTGCTTCAAATACCTTCAAAATTTGACCACAGAATCACCTCGACGAGCTCTTTATCATGACTAATAATGCTTAAGTCCATCTGGGTGAGTTTTCTAGAATCCGAGTAATTTATGTGCTCAAACACACATCTTTCGTGACTTTTCAAGTTTTGAATCTCAGGAACTTCGGCAAATGTGCTTCAAATACCTTCAAAATTTGACCACAGAATCACCTCGACGAGCTCTTTATCATGACTAATAATGCTTAAGTCCATCTGGGTGAGTTTTCTAGAATCCGAGTAATTTATGTGCTCAAACACACATCTTTCGTGACTTTTCAAGTTTTGAATCTCAGGAACTTCGGCAAACGTGCTTCAAATACCTTCAAAATTTGACCACAGAATCACCTCGACGAGCTCTTTAACATGACTAATAATGCTTAAGTCCATCTGGGTCAGTTTTCTAGAAACCGAGTAATTTATGTGCTCAAACACACATCTTTCGTGACTTTTCAAGTTTTGAATCTCAGGAACTTCGGCAAATGTGCTTCAAATACCTTCAAAATTTGACCACAGAATCATCTCGACGAGCTCTGTAACATGACTTATAATGCTTAAGTCTATCTGAGTGAGTTTTCTAGAAACCGAGTAATTTATGTGCTCAAACACACATCTTTCGTGACTTTTCAAGTTTTGAACCTCAGGAACTTCGGCAAATGTGCTTCAAATACCTTCAAAATTTGACCACAGAATCACCTCGACGAGCTCTTTAACATGACTAGTAATGCTTAAGTCCATCTGGGTGAGTTTTCTAGAAACCGAGTAATTTATGTGCTCAAACACACATCTTTCGTGACTTTTCAAGTTTTGATTCTCAGGAACTTCGGCAAATGTGCTTCAAATACCTTCAAAATTTGTCCACAGAATCACCTCGACGAGCTCTGTAACTTGACTAGTAATGCTTAAGTCCATCTGGGTGAGTTTTCTAGAAACCGAGTAATTTATGTGGTCAAACACACATCTTTCGTGACTTTTCAAGCTTTGAACCTCCGTAACTTCGGCAAATGTGCTTCAAATACCTTCAAAATTTGACCACAGAATTATCTCGACGAGCTCTGTAACTTGACTTATAATGCTTAAGTCCATCTGGGTATGTTTTCTAGAAACCGAGTAATTTATGTGCTCAAACACACATCTTTCGTGACTTTTCAAGCTTTGAACCTCCGTAGCATCGGCAAATGTGCTTCAAATACCTTCAAAATTTGACCACAGAATCACCTCGACGAGCTCTTTAACATGACTGATAATGTTTTAGTCCATCTGGGTGAGTTTTCTAGAAACCGAGTAATTTATGTGCTCAAACACACATCTTTCGTGACTTTTCAAGCTTTGAACCTCCGTAGCTTCGGCAAATGTGCTTCAAATACCTTCAAAATTTGACCACAGAATCACCTCGACGAGCTCTGTAACTTGACTTATAATGCTTATGTCCATCTGGGTAAGTTTTCTAGAAACCGAGTAATTTATGTGCTCAAACACACATGTATCGTGACTTTTCAAGCTTTGAACCTCCGTAGCATCGGCAAATGTGCTTCAAATTCCTTCAAAATTTGACCACAGAATCACCTCGACGAGCTCTTTAACATGAGTAATAATGCTTAAGTCCATCTGGGCAAGTTTTCTAGAAACCGAGTAATTTATGTGCTCAAACACACATGTATCGTGACTTTTCAAGCTTTGAACCTCCGTAGCATCGGCAAATGTGCTTCAAATTCCTTCAAAATTTGACCACAGAATCACCTCGACGAGCTCTTTAACATGACTACTAATGCTTAAGTCCATCTGGGTAAGTTTTCTAGAAACCGAGTAATTTATGTGTTCAAACACACATGTATCGTGACTTTTCAAGCTTTGAACCTCCGTAGCATCGGCAAATGTGCTACAAATTCCTTCAAAATTTGACCACAGAATCACCTCGACGAGCTCTTTATCATGACTAATAATGCTTAAGTCCATCTGGGTGAGTTTTCTAGAAACCGAGTAATTTATGTGCTCAAACACACATGTATCGTGACTTTTCAAGCTTTGAACCTCCGTAGCATCGGCAAATGTGCTTCAAATTCCTTCAAAATTTGACCACAGAATCACCTCGACGAGCTCTTTATCATGACTAATAATGCTTAAGTCCATCTGGGTGCGTTTTCTAGAAACCGAGTAATTTATGTGCTCAAATACACATCTTTCGTGAATTTTCAAGTTTTAAACATCAGGAACTTCGGCAAATGTGCTTCAAATACCTTCAAAATTTGACCACAGAATCACCTCGACGAGCTCTTTAACATGACTAATAATGCTTAAGTCCATCTGGGTCAGTTTTCTAGAAACGTAGTAATTTATGTGCTCAAACACACATCTTTCGTGACTTTTCAAGTTTTGAATCTCAGGAACTTCGGCAAATGTGCTTCAAATACCTTCAAAATTTGACCACAGAATCACCTCGACGAGCTCTTTATCATGACTAATAATGCTTAAGTCCATCTGGGTGAGTTTTCTAGAAACCGAGTAATTTATGTGCTCAAACACACATGTATCGTGACTTTTCAAGCTTTGAACCTCAGGAACTTCGGCAAATGTGCTTCAAATACCTTCAAAATTTGACCACAGAATCACCTCGACGAGCTCTTTATCATGACTAATAATGCTTAAGTCCATCTGGGTGAGTTTTCTAGAATCCGAGTAATTTATGTGCTCAAACACACATCTTTCGTGACTTTTCAAGTTTGAATCTCAGGAACTTCGGCAAACGTGCTTCAAATACCTTCAAAATTTGACCACAGAATCACCTCGACGAGCTCTTTAACATGACTAATAATGCTTAAGTCCATCTGGGTCAGTTTTCTAGAAACCGAGTAATTTATGTGCTCAAACACACATCTTTCGTGACTTTTCAAGTTTTGAATCTCAGGAACTTCGGCAAATGTGCTTCAAATACCTTCAAAATTTGACCACAGAATCATCTCGACGAGCTCTGTAACTTGACTTATAATGCTTAAGTCTATCTGAGTGAGTTTTCTAGAAACCGAGTAATTTAAGTGCTCAAACACACATCTTTCGTGACTTTTCAAGTTTTGAACCTCAGGAACTTCGGCAAATGTGCTTCAAATACCTTCAAAATTTGACCACAGAATCACCTCGACGAGCTCTTTAACATGACTAGTAATGCTTAAGTCCATCTGGGTGAGTTTTCTAGAAACCGAGTAATTTATGTGCTCAAACACACATCTTTCGTGACTTTTCAAGCTTTGAACCTCCGCAGCTCCGGCTAATGTGCTTCAAATACCTTCAAAATTTGACCACAGAATCACCTCGACGAGCTCTTTATCATGACTAATAATGCTTAAGTCCATCTGGGTGAGTTTTCTAGAAACCGAGTAATTTATGTGCTCAAACACACATCTTTTGTGACTTTTCAAGTTTTGATTCTCAGGAATTTCGGCAAATGTGCTTCAAATACCTTCAAAATTTGTCCACAGAATCACCTCGACGAGCTCTGTAACTTGACTTATAATGCTTAAGTCCATCTGGGTAAGTTTTCTAGAAACCGAGTAATTTATGTGCTCAAACACACATGTATCGTGACTTTTCAAGCTTTGAACCTCCGTAGCATCGGCAAATGTGCTTCAAATTCCTTCAAAATTTGACCACAGAATCACCTCGACGAGCTCTTTAACATGACTAATAATGCTTAAGTCCATCTGGGCAAGTTTTCTAGAAACCGAGTAATTTATGTGCTCAAACACACATGTATCGTGACTTTTCAAGCTTTGAACCTCCGTAGCATCGGCAAATGTGCTTCAAATTCCTTCAAAATTTGACCACAGAATCACCTCGACGAGCTCTGTAACTTGACTTATAATGCTTAAGTCCATCTGGGTGAGTTTTCTAGAAACCGAGTAATTTATGTGCTCAAACACACATGTATCGTGACTTTTCAAGCTTTGAACCTCCGTAGCATCGGCAAATGTGCTTCAAATTCCTTCAAAATTTGACCACAGAATCACCTCGACGAGCTCTTTATCATGACTAATAATGCTTAAGTCCATCTGGGTGAGTTTTCTAGAAACCGAGTAATTTATGTGCTCAAACACACATGTATCGTGACTTTTCAAGCTTTGAACCTCCGTAGCATCGGCAAATGTGCTTCAAATTCCTTCAAAATTTGACCACAGAATCACCTCGACGAGCTCTTTATCATGACTAATAATGCTTAAGTCCATCTGGGTGCGTTTTCTAGAAACCGAGTAATTTATGTGCTCAAATACACATCTTTCGTGAATTTTCAAGTTTTAAACATCAGGAACTTCGGCAAATGTGCTTCAAATACCTTCAAAATTTGACCACAGAATCACCTCGACGAGCTCTTTAACATGACTAATAATGCTTAAGTCCATCTGGGTCAGTTTTCTAGAAACCTAGTAATTTATGTGCTCAAACACACATCTTTCGTGACTTTTCAAGTTTTGAATCTCAGGAACTTCGGCAAATGTGCTTCAAATACCTTCAAAATTTGACCACAGAATCACCTCGACGAGCTCTTTATCATGACTAATAATGCTTAAGTCCATCTGGGTGAGTTTTCTAGAAACCGAGTAATTTATGTGCTCAAACACACATGTATCGTGACTTTTCAAGCTTTGAACCTCAGGAACTTCGGCAAATGTGCTTCAAATACCTTCAAAATTTGACCACAGAATCACCTCGACGAGCTCTTTATCATGACTAATAATGCTTAAGTCCATCTGGGTGAGTTTTCTAGAATCCGAGTAAGTAGTTGAGCTAGGGGGGTTACAGATCAAATGTGCCGTTTTCGCACATCCGCTAACGTTATTTTTGCTCCGTTAACGTTATATTTGTCGTTCCGTTAAATTAACGTATGGGGAAAATGGGGGAGTTTTCGCGCCGTTAACGTTATTTTAGTGGTTTATTGATTTAGCGGTGTATTGCGAAAACTGTATTTGTCGTTACGACAAAATTAACATGGAGTCTTATGGGAAAAACTTTGTCGTTACGCTAAAGTTGACGTTAAAGGTATCTCCATCTCTCTCCTGTAACGTTATTTTTGTCGTTCCTTTATTTATTTCTTGAAAGGTGCACTGCGAAAACTATTGGTTGTTTTTATAGAGTTTTCGCACCGTTAACGTTATTTTAGTGATTTATTGATTTAGTGGTGCATTACGAAAACTGTATTTGTCGTTACGACAAAATTAACATGGAGTCTTATGGGAAAAACTTTGTCGTTACGCTAAAGTTGACGTTAAAGGTATCTCCATCTCTCTCCTGTAACGTTATTTTTGTCGTTCCTTTATTTATTTCTTGAAAGGTGCACTGCGAAAACTATTGGTTGTTTTTATAGAGTTTTCGCACCGTTAACGTTATTTTAGTGATTTATTGATTTAGTGGTGCATTACGAAAACTGTATTTGTCGTTACGACAAAATTAACATGGAGTCTTATGGGAAAAACTTTGTCGTTACGTTAAAGTTGACGTTAAGCGTATCTCCATCTCTCTCGTGTAACGTTATTTTTGTCGTTCCGTTATTTCATTCTTTAAAGGTACATTGCGAAAACTGTTGGTTGTTTTTAGAGTTTTCGCACCGTGAACGTTATTTGTGTTATTAGGTGATTAGGTGGTGAATTGCGGAAACTGTGTTTGTCGTTACGACAAAATTAACATGGAGTCTTATGGCAAAAGGTATGTCGTTACGTCAAGGAAGTTACGTTACCATCTCTCCCTGTGGAGTGGGCGTGTCGGTACAGGTCCGGGTTGAGCGCCTTGAGACAGGTCCGTACTTGGGGAACTTCTGTAGAGTGACTGGAGCGTGGAGTGGGTGCTCAAGGTAAGTAAACGAAAAAATGCTCTCTTAATTTTTATTAGCACATAATACAAACATAACATTAATATAATCTAGAAATTTTGCAATATATATAAGTGAACTTTAAACTAAGGCTGTCCGTGACGTATGTTACTGAGGCTATAGTGTCCGTAAGGTAGAGTATCAAAGCTGTTTGATAAAATTTGTCGTTTGTCATCATAAGGATTTAAAGCAATTTTATTTTGTTCAACGCTATAAATTTCATGATTATAGGAACGAATAGACCGTTGGGTTACCGAAGTGATTTTAAAATTTTTTAAGCATTCGACGTAATCGTTAAAAGTTAATTTGTTACGGACAATAGTATGTTTCACTCCTTTCGCTTTTTTGGTAACCTTTCCATCTTGAATTTTAAAACTGTACATTTTTGACCTGAGTCCAACAAAATGAGAAATAATTTTTCCATTAGCTTCATCCTTCATTAGTCCTAAGACTTTTTTATTTGTCGGAGGGATATTGTATGGATTGTTGGTAGGATAATCGGAAGTATCAAATTTCGTTAGATCTCTCTTTATGATTTCTTCATAAACGTCATTACAACAGAGTTCGTAAATAAAACTGTCGGTGTCCATGTACATGAGCTTGCACCGATCAACTCCCATTTTCGGTAGCATGTACTCATAATGAAAATCGTACATGTATATTTTAGACAAGTCTAAAATTGCCATGCCTATGTACAGTGGTTTATTGAAACAGATTGAAGACTTTTTCAGTTCAATAATAACAAGGTTTTCATCTAGAATTAATCTGCTATGAAACCTAGGACTAGAAATAAAATTTTTTGCACCATAACGTCCTTCCCAAGATTTAACAATTTTAACTACGCGGTGCTTTCGAATATTTTCCATCGTTTTCCCAAACACCGCGTTATTAAACAGCTTGAATAAATTTTTTTCAAAAGTTGATTGAGCTTGTGTTCGAAACCCGTTATTTAATTCAATATAAGATTTTAACCATGGTGACTGGTTAAACTTTAAAATTTTGTGAATTTTTGTCGGAACTAATCCATGTTTTAACATTTGCTTTAAATTCCTATAATGAACAATATAATTTTGTTTATGAAACAGAGTGGTCATTAATTTGGGTAATTTCGATTGTGGCGGTTTAAGATGTTCAGGTGCGAAAGGAAAGTCCTTATGCGTGTCATGTAACTTATTTGGGTACTGTAAATCTACCTGCAAAATATACCCTACGGGGGAATCGTCAGGAATAGTTAATACGTCAAAATTGGTATCTTCTATCCATTCGAAGCCTCCGTAAGGTAAAGGTTCACACATTGCCTTTCCGTACAAATTGTTCACATCTAGGTAAAGAAGGTATTTAGACGGTTTTACAGGATCATAGTCAAACATGTACTTGTTGTTTGCTTCTGAATATCTACTGCTACACACAGAAACGCCACCACGAATACCTTTTTCAATAAACATTATTTGATCGATATCGTGTAATAACTCCAACTTGCATTTAGTGTACTTTAACATACAGTCCCAAGTATATCCGGGCATGGTAAAATACCATGAAGGATCGAGATTATGAGTTGAAATACAATTTAATCTGAAATGTTCAAAAATATCAGCTAAAAGTATAACATCAGTTTTTAAATACAAATCTGAATATTCTCCCAAAGTCTGAATATTAAAAGAATCCCATACCTTCGATGCATGACTATATTTTTCGTCGTCAATATGCGAATCTTCTAGTTTATTATAGAAATATTCCTTGGATGGTAAAGTTTTTTCATCAAGTTTATCAATACTATCAATATAATCGTAGCAAAACACACCTTTACACGTTAAGAGTTTAAATTTTTCTTCCGTCACATCTAAAAATTGACTTTTTAAAAGTTTTAAATTTTCGGGTTGCATCGATTTTGCAAGTTCATCGAGAGAAGCCCCCAAAAATCTATACGAATCAATATAGCGAAATTTAATGTCATTTTCTGTTACATGATGGGTGAATGAAATATATTTTTCTTTGTTAATAGGTAGTACACTTAAACATCCTTTTTTACATAAAAGTTTGATTAAAAAATGAGAATCGTATCCGGAAAGATTCTGGAAAATTATCGGCACCACAAACTGCTTACGAAAATTTAAATTGCATACTGAATGAGCAAATCCTCTGAAAATACCCGTGAAATGATCATGATCTCGAATAATTTCATCTTTAGGGGAAAACGGTTTTTCACAAATGTGACACCTTTTAGCCATTGATAAATCAAGTTGGATGTTCATTGGAGTGTTTTTCTTTGTTTCATTATAAATAAATTTCGACAGTTCAATCATTTCATTAACAAACCATTCAACACAGTTAGTACCTCGAAACATTTTGAACTGAGATAAAGAGTCATTATATGCACATTTGATGAAATATCCTACACTAAAAGGAATGTGTCTTTGATATTTACCTAAATCATTCGAGAAAGAAACGTTTTCCAATTGACTTTCGAAATCAGCATAAATAACAAATGGGGCTTTTTGTTGATAAACATGATTTTTAAACTCTATAAAGTCGTATTTGGGAAACGAAATATGACAGTCATTCAACTTAGTGCACAATACTTCATGTGTTAATAATTTTTGATGGTTGGAAAAATAATTTAAACATCTATCACAAATAAATTTACGTTGTTTATGTTTGTTTAACTGACTGGATAATAATCGTGATAAATCTTTAATCCAGCAATAGTGATAGATAATATTGGTATCTTCTTCTTCTACTACTGCATCTGTGGGAACCGGATTATAGTCATTTAATTTAGGATAATATTTGTTCTGAATTAAAAGCAAATTAATATGTTTGTTTAGTTTTTGAGGTGTTAATCTGACTGGAACTACTGCATAGAATGTTGTCGGTACCGTTGACATTTCTAAAGCGTAAACATTTACCGATATATCGTTTAATTTTTCAAATTTATATATTTTGTTTAAAGGCATAGGCATTTCTAAATTTGTGGTATTTAAAACAGCGCTGTAATGTGGATATGAAGTAATACGATTATTGTTATTTATAACAGGATAAATAGCACTAACAATCGACCAATAGAAACAGGCTTGATCGTCATTTTGAATATTAATGCAAGCCCGTTTCTTTGAAATTTCTTTAGGTAATTTGATAAAAGTTGAACCGCTACCCATTTCAAATTTATTAATATTAATTTCTAAATAATCGATTTTTTGTAAAGCAAAGCCTGAATCACGTTCCTGAAATTCTGACAGTTGGTTTAATACTTGATCTTGGATATTTTCGCGAAACCAGCCAAGTAAATTCGTTCCCACATCAATGATTGCATAGTTTGTATTAAAATAGAAAATGTTAATTATTTCCTTATCCCCAGATTTTTTAATAAACTCCCCACAAAATGTGGAAGCTACCTTAATAACTGGATTTTGTTTTAAAAACTCTTTTATCTTCGTTTCAAATAAAAGAGAAGAATCGTTTAAGAATTGATTTATATCCTTATGCGTCAAATTAATAATAACATTCGATGTTACATTTTGATTGAAACATGAAACCACGTTTTCCCACGAAATCCTACTTTCAACATTACTTGTTTCTCGATTTAATCCCTCTATATTTTCTAGTTTTAGTCGAAGTAGTTTTTTAATTACATTTAATTGATGTAAATTTGTCTGCAATTTGCGGTGCATACGATATGGTAAACCACCTTTACCGATTAAATTATTACAAAGGATAATCAATTTTTGCACTCGGTTCAACCAAACAGTTAGGTTTCTCTTACATAATTTATTAATTTGGTGTCTAATTTTTTTAAAACCTGTAATAACATCTAAGGATTTTTTCAACAAGTTATCCGGATCCATGATACAATACCCTTTCTGTTGCTGCTGCTGCTGCTGCTGCTACTAATTCTTCAAGCCAAACAGATTTCGAATAAAATCAGCGGATTCGGATGTCCTATGTCTTTTGTTCCCCTAAAGACAAGGGCGTATTTTCCTTCGACAAAGTTATGCAGCTGCGGTTCAAACGTCTCAGTCACTCTTCGAGGGAGGAATACCACAGTGGTTTCCAAGTGTAATAAAATGTTTTTACCGTATTTGGTATTCGAAAGTGTAGCTTTATAGATCAAATATTTTTCATTAATTGTTAAATCTTGTAGTTTAACCAGTGCTTTATCATTCTTTACAAGACACACTTGGTTTAGTTTTTCCAAATCCATTCTGTTTTAAAATTTAAAGACTTTAGTCATTTACAGTTAAAAAAACTTTCACTTACGTTAAACACTGCAAAATCAAACACCGTAAAAACTTTCAAGTTTGACTGTCTGCAACAATCTCCTTTACTTCCACTCACATTAACCACTGTAAATTCAAACACTATGAACCTTTAAGTTTGACTATCTGCAATAATCTACTTTGCGATATTCCCAGATGGAATTATTTATACCTCTGCGGATGCAATCTTCCTTTAAATTAAAAGTATTGATATATTTCATCGGGAAAAATAAAGTGGTTTCATGTTGCAAATATAAATCATTTTCATGGGATTATGTAAATTAGTCTTTAATGCTAGGAAATATAGAACTTACATTCTATTAAATCATTCCCCGGATAGAAGTACTGACTCCTGTATATGGACTAATTGCATCATTCTCGGATTGTATTTTTATTTACACCTCTTTGCAGATGCTGTCTTCCTTTAAATAGAAAGTATTGGTATATTTTATGTTACAAATATAAATAATTTTCATGGGATTATGTCAATTAGTCTTTAATGAAAGGAAATATAAATCTTACATTCTATTGAATCATTTTGAACTGGAAATATTAATTTTTATAGTTAATTTTAATATCCCCGCTAATCGAAACTTAAACGTAACAACGTAAAGTCTGCAAACAATATGGACACATCTTTTGCGATGACGGTGGACCATCTATATGAACGTGAACTTCAGGTCGATTGTAGTGAACGAAACATGGCAGCCTTATTTGTAGCTCATAATTGCTAGTATATTCATAGGGTAACTTACTCCAAATATTTAGAAGATCTATGCAGTCTACTTGTTTCAAAAAATACTCGAGCGGAAGACATTTTAATTCTTCACTTTTCAATTGTTTAATATCTTTGCTTCCAATTAAAAAGTCAACCAAGTTTTGTGTTGTGTTCATCTTAGTCGTGTAACATAAATATACTGAGGTAGTTAGAAAATTGTTAATATTTAAATATGAGAGCATATTGGGGAGGGGCAAACGATATATAGTAAAAAAGCTTTATATTTTCTACAAAAATTTTATTCTCTATTTAAATCCTGCACAACTTTGTCATAATAATAATATAGGTATTCCTTAAGGGCACTACTTAGTAGCATATTTCCCATACATTTATCGCAAATTAAGTTATACAATTCTAATAGTGGTTTTCTATTAACATTGTTTGCGATGCACCAAGGTTTAAGTACATTTATTATATTGTAATAAAAAGTACAAAAATGCAGATCATTCAATATGACCAACCGTTGGCGAATAAGGTGAAAATCAATGTGAAAAATTTGATGTACATCTTTTTCTGTTAAATAGAAACTTACACAATATTTAGATATTTTCAATACTTTTCCAAAATCACCATCAGTATTGGTAAATCCAATCATTTGATTCACTTCGATAAAATCACCACATGGAAAGGTTACCACGTCACCCGAAACCGTAGGGTCATTGAAAAAATCACACATCTTTTCGTGCAGAACATTTAAAAATGTGATCCATTCAAATTCACTGAATGATATTTTACCAATTTTTGTCGTTTCAGATAATGTAATAACCGAACTGAATGTTCGCGCCGGACTTAAACCACATTCGATTCGATATGAATCCGTATAATATGATGCATTTAGTAGATGGAAGGATTCTTTTCTAGCGGCATCTTCAAACTTTTGTATACATTCTTCGAGTTGACGATCGTAACGAATCGGGGATGAAGAAGTTGCACAGTCGTAATCATCATCACTTTTATGAGAAATCATTTTGTCACTATAACACTACGTTAATATTTAAGACGCACATGTTCTTCTCTTTAACTATTGAACGCTTATGAAATTATTTCAGTTTATGTCGTTAAGTGTCCCCCATTCCCACTGTTTCAACTTGTTCCAACTTGTCTACAGACAAATTCGTATAAGGTTATTAACCCCGTAATTTTCTTTTTATCATAACACAATGAAAAAAGTGTCTTTTTGCGAGAAGAACAAAGTCTTCAAACTGGTTGTATGGAGTTTTGCTTACAGGGAGGCTAGAAAAAGTGATTATCTAGCTGTGCATATTAACAGAATCCACTTTCAAAGAAGAATTCAGTTGTGTGAAGAAAAAATGGTCCATATATTTTCAAATATACATAGAACGAAAATTTATAACGAAAGATTTAATGTTATCGGAGGTTAAAAATTCTAGTAAATAAAAAAATGTTACAGAATATCCTTTTTCAAAATCCAAGAATTATTTGAGTTACTAAAACCGAGCCATTTAACATAAACCTTATCTCCTTTTTGTTTTAAAATCTTTTCAACCAAGTAAACGTCAGGATATTTAACTTTCTGCAGTTCCTCTTCATAGAATCCTCCCTGAACGTATTCATTGTTGTAATCTTTCAATAAGTACGTGGTGGGATTAGTCAACTGGATCTTTTCTATTTGGAATATTTCAGTCGACCAATTCGGAGTGTAACCTTTATCGAAAGCTTCTCTCTGTTTGGAAATCCTCACAAAATCGTGCACTTTCAGTTTTGGCTTTTTGGGATCCACCGTTTTTAGATGAGAGTAGGAATTTGATAAAATTTCCTCGGCATTCTTATTATCGACACTGTTAGGCTTGTAGCCAGTAGTTCGGTGAACAGTATTATTATATTTTTGTACAATTTTTTCTAAAATATCAAGCCATTTATAATTTCCTTGAATTGTGAATTGTCGCCATATCATATTCTTCAATGTACGATTTACTCTTTCAACGATGCTTGCTTTTAAGTTAGAAAATGTACTGTAATGATTAATTTCATATTTTTTCACAAGTTCGGTGAAATCCCTGTTGTAGAATTCGGTACCAAGATCTGTATGCAAATTTTTCGGAGGATTTTTGGATCTTCTTAGAATTGCTGCAAATGCTAACGTAACATCTTTACTTTTTTTACTTTTTAAAGGCATTACCCAAACATATTTTGAAAAGGCGTTTATAACTACCAGGATATAGCGAAATCCGCTATTTGATTTGACATACGGCTGCATTTCCACGAGATCCGCTTGCCACAAGTCGTGCAACCCTTTAATAATTACCCTTCGCCTTTTATAATTTTTCCTAGCAGGTTTATGTAACTCGTGAGCCACAGTTTCCTTTGATGTGAGTACCATAACTAAGCTAACACTAACTTATCGCTTTTTAATAGCACTTTTTATTTCGGAAACAACAGCTTCAAGTTGCAGAAGCCTGTTACGTAACGCGAAAGTGTTAAATCTTGACACTTCATCGACTTTGTTCAAAAATCCATCCACTTCGTTCACCTTATCTTTTAGTTCTGCAAGTTCCTTTGTGGATATGGTTATTTTTTCCGTGAGCTGTTGATTTTTATCATCCATATTTTTTATTGTATCATTTAACTCATTTTTTAGTAAAAGTATTTCGTTTATCATCTTTTCTTCAATTTTTTTCATATTAAAACCAATGTCCAATTTGTTAATAGACTTGTTACTTTTAACAAAGTGTTTTTCGAAATGTTCGGCGACTGTTTTTTTTGAAATGTGTCGACCAAACTTATCGACAGTCATCTTGAAAATAAAATGCAAATAAAAAAAGGTACTTTTTTATACAATAACATCTGCTTCCTTAAGTTCTTCTATAATAGAAATGATTTCGTTATTATGACCTGTATGACCTGCTGTCGTAGAAGCCATAAGTAAACGAAGCCTGTCAACGAGTTCATTCAAATCATTCCAATATACATAATCCGTTTGTGATTTGTGATTTTTTAAAATTAATCCCGATCCCTTTTTATTTCGGGGCCTAACGAGCGGAAGGGTAGGTCTACTGAAACTCGTTTGGGAAGATTGTATACTTCTAGTTTTCGTGATACCTTTTTCCTGCAAGTATGGTGCTATTATTGTAATGTATTTGGTTGATTTAGTACCTTGAACTTGATCATTGGGATCATGATTCCTTCTATAAGCGTTAGTCCTTTTCAATATATCCATATAATTATCCAAATCCTCCTTTTTGTAGCCGAGCGGATTTATTTTAAACAATAGTTCATATAATCCGACTGTTCCAGGATATGTTATTCCTGCAACTTTTACATCTTTGCCGATAAGTTCGACAGGTTTTTGAGTTAAGCCTAAAAATAACTTGTCTGTTTCAATGTCGTGAATTATACCAAATTGATGATCGAAAGTATGTTTTTTGTCTTTTATATTATCGTCAATATAAGTTCTTGGTAGTTCGTGGTAGGTTTCTAGCCACTCTTCGTAAGCAGGAGTACTAACTATTGGTTGTATTGACAGCTTTGATTGTTCTAAAATATCCGATAAATTCAATGATTTCTCGTTAGACTCTTCTTGAAATGGTGTAGTTTCACCAATCTCCACTGAACGTAAAAAAGAAGGAAATTGACTTTTTGACGTTAAGCTTTCATCAAAGAAGGAGGGCATCTTTAAAGGTAAAAGTGGAGTTTTCCCAGTTTTCAATTTTTTTTCTTTCCTTGGGGTTGAAGTTGCAGATGCTGCATTTTCGATATTAAAAGATCTTTCTTCTTCCTTTTTTCCTTCGGTTATTATATCCAGTGGTTCACTCTTACCATGAACAGCTGAAATTAATTGTTCTAAAGGTTGTGTTAGTGGTTTGTAGGTTTGCTCTAGTCTAGCTTGCGTCTCAAATTCTGCATTTTTTAGACTCTGATATTTTTCTCTCACTGCTTTTCTCGATTTAACCAGCTCTCTTTTTAAACGTTCGTCATCCATGTTGGAGGAGGAGGAGGAGGAGGTAAAGTGAAGTTACTTTGAAAACCGTTCCTTTTATAGGTAAATAAATGTATCAAATCCCTTTCGGTATCTACCGCACTTTAAATTTGAATCTTTATCCACTACTAAAAATTCGTACAGTTCTTTCCAACAGAGCGAACACAAGTCTTTAAACTGATTAAATGACATATCGACATTAATATGATCTTGATAAATATGTTTCAAATTTGTGACATCTTGTTGAAATATGATAAGTAGGTTCGCATTGTCTCGTATTAATTGTTTAGGTATAGAAGAATATGTTTGACACAAATAAAAACAATCAGTGTTTTTATGCCGTCCAAAGCAAAAATAATCCTTAACAATATTCTGATCACAACAAACGATATCATCGAAAATAATCAATGAATTAGATTCAATTTCTCTTGGATCGATAATATTTTCGGCATTATCTGACTCGTAGAAACCGATTTGTTTAAGAGGTTGCATAAGTGTTCTCAAATATTCATATTTTGGCTGATACAACGACTTGGAATAAATATACAAATTTTTAAAACGCAATCCATTGCGATCTTCAATTAAAGATATCATCACATTAGTTTTTCCACATCCTGATGGGCCAATAACTAAACCCCTTTTACTACTTCCCTGAAATAAGTCACCATGTTTCCTGAAAGTGTTTTTTGTAAATTCGTAATCTTTAATGGTTATCGAATGTAACTGTTTTTCAAGACGCATCTTTTTGGTACTTAAAGCGCATAAAAAGTGAATGTCTATCAGTTGCGGGATAGTGTTATATAATGATCGACTTCCACAGTCATCACATCATTCGTTCAAAAACTAGCAAAAAAAGAGGAACTGGTATTGTCAATACTTTGATAAACAAATTACCCGTTGAATTGCATATTCCCGGGTTCAATTTCTGCGGTCCTGGCACCAAGTTGAAGGAAAGACTGACAAGAGGTGATACGGGTGTAAATCCTTTAGATGAAGCTTGTAAAGAGCACGACATAGCATACGCCGAGAGAAAAGATTTACAAAGTAGACACGAAGCGGATAAAATCTTAGCATCAAAAGCACTAGCACGGTTCAAGGCAAGTGATTCGGGAATCGGTGAAAAAATTGCAGCGTTGGGTATTAGCGGAGCTATGAATGTGAAAACAAAGTTAGGAATGGGGCTGCGAAAAAGGAAAACAGGTCGAGGTTTGAAAGGTGGAAAGATAACTCTAAACAGAGCAATTTTAAACGTGAAAAAGGGTCTCATCGGACAAAAGTTTAAAAACTTAAAATCTAGTGCCAAGTATGCCCTAGCACTTGCAAAAAAGAGTGGCAAAGTTTCACCCCCCAAAAGGAGAATTATTCCTATTCCTAAATCAGGTGGATTTTTGCCTCTGATACCTCTGTTTGCTGGTTTATCGGCATTAGGTGCATTAGGAGGTGGAGCTGCTGGTATTGCAAAAGCGGTAAACGATGCGAAAGCAGCTTCTCAAAAATTGGAAGAAGCGAAAAGACACAACGAGACAATGGAAGCTATAGCACTTGGTAAAGAAGGGAGCGGATTATACCTGAAACCATACAAATCAGGATGTGGACTTTACTTAAAACCATATTCAAAAAACTGTTAAGTGGAATACCTCGAAAATCACTAACAAATTTTCAGTTATTAAAATACGTAAAAAAATTACAAATTCCACATTTTCGAGGTATTTTCATGAGAAATAAATTACCACAGAAAATTAAAAAGAACGAGCGTGGTATAGTGAACCTGGATGATTCAGTCAACAAAGGAACTCATTGGATTTGTTATGCTAAAAAAGGGAAAAGTATTACATACTTCGATAGTTATGGGAACTTAAAACTTCCAAAGGAGTTGGTTAAGTATTTCAAGAGTGATGGACTCAAGAACGATATAAAGTATAATTATACGAGGTATCAAGCTGATGAGCAAATGAATTGTGGTCAGCTCTGTTTAGAATTCCTTTATAATAGTGTGTATAGAACTCAAGAGATTTATTTATAATTTTAATATTGACGAATCATGTCTTATAGTTTTGTTCTTACCGGTAATTCTGCAACTCTCACTGCGGAATTTAACCCTCCTATACATCTAGACGACAATTTCGAATACGTAATCGGTCTAGTCAACTTTGAAACTTTCAATTCAATTCCAAATATTGAGTCCGGATCTAATTTGTTTATTATTGATAAAGAATATATCACAATACCACCAGGTTGCTACGAGATAGAAGATATAGCTAATTATATAAAAAAGGACATTGGAGACAAAAAGACATTTGAGTTAACTGCAAACAATAACACTCTTAGAACACATCTTATTTCATCTGTAGATGTTAAATTTGAAGAAGGAACTATAGCAAAACTTTTGGGGTTTGAGTACCAGGACATACCGGCTAATACTTTGACAGTGTCTGATCACCCCGCAGATATCTTTAAGGTGAATGCTATAAATATCGATTGCAGTATAGCTGAAGGGTCTTTTCTAAATGGTACGCCAGTTCATGTAATACATCAGTTTTTTCCTAGTGTACCACCCGGTTTTAAAATAATCGAAACCCCTCAGAATGTCATTTATTTTCCCGTAATCGTTAACGTTGTAGATAAAATAACAGTGAAACTAGTTGATCAAGAGGGCGATTTGATTAATTTTCGAGGTGAATCCGTGACATTAAGACTTCATCTTAAACGCTTGGACTCACGATGGTAATTCTATATAATAGAACACCTAATTTAGATTTTGTCAGAAGGTTTAATACACCTTGTAAGCAGCAAACCCCCGATAGTACGAAACGATACACAAGAGGGTTAACGTCTTTGAATAAACAGTTTCTTGTTTCCCTAGGATTTACATTAAAAAATGGATCATATAAACGTCCAAGAAAAAGTTTTTATTGACGACTCAATTTTAAGCTGGGAAGTGCTCTCTTTTGATCCATTCAATCCTACTAAATTGGGGACAAACGATGAAATTAGAATATCCTTACAGCAAACCGGAAAATATCCCTTACCCTGCAAAAGTGAACTTTACATTGAACTAAAGGTTACGAAAGAGAATGGTACGCCACTTACAAACACATACTTGATAAATAATGCCGCGGCGTTTTTATTCAAAGAGTTGAGATATGTTCTAAATGGAGTGACAATTGACGCAGTACGAGATGTTGGTATAACAGCAACCCTTAAGGGTTATTCATCATATAATTTAAATGAAAGCGCTAAGCTTCAAAACGCGGGATGGTATCCGGTAGAAAAAGAAAAAAGCATCATGACGGACTCTAACGGAAATGTTTCTTTATGTATTCCTCTTAAGATGTACTCTGGTTTCTTTGAAGATTATAAGAAAATCATTTTAAATTCACATCAAGAATTAATCCTAGTTAGAGCTAACGATGATTCCAATGCATTGGTACAAACGGCAGCATCTACAGAAAAACCGAAACTTACGATAACAAAACTCTGTTGGAGAGTTCCACACTTAACAGTAGCAATTCCTCAGGAATTAGCACTTACAAAAACTATTGATAAAAATACTGACATCTTATTAACTTTTCGAAGCTGGGAATTAGTTGAATATCCAGAGTTATTAGAAGCCACCAGACACAATTGGACGGTAAAGACATCGACCAAAGTTGAAACTCCACGCCATGTCATACTCGCATTTCAAAAAGACAAAAGAGGTAATCTTAAAAAGGATATGAGCAAATTTGATCACTGTGACCTACGAAACGTAAATGTGTATTTAAATTCTGAAAGATACCCGTATGGTGACTTGCAACTTGATTTTAAAAATAATAGATTTGCAACCCTGTATGAAATGTTTTCCGAATTTCGTCAGGTTTACTATAATAACGCACAAGAACCGATTTTCACTCCGTCCGAATTCAAAGATAAAGCTCCACTTGTTTACATCAATTGTACTCACCAAAGAGATTTACTTCAAACTGGATCAGTCACTATGAGAGTGGAATTTGAAACTGCAGAAAAAGTGACTGATAAAACGACAGCCTATTGCCTCATTATTCATGACAAAATATTTAGTTATAATCCACTTACGAAAATTGTAAAACAGCTTTAAATTCCTACCACCACCACCACCACCATCAATATGTAGCGTTAAAACTTAATGTTCAGTTGAAATATTGTTTATAAAGATACTGCAAGTCGAAATGACAACTAGACTTGAAAGAATAGAAACTTTTTTAGAAAACCTACGAAATATTAAACGCCGGATTAGAGAATATTCCATCAAGAAATTTACTTTCCTAAAGTTTGAACAATTAAAAATATGAATATTCAAGGGTTTAAAGATGAAAATACCCTAAACGACTCTTTTCACATCATCAGCAGCACATAACAGTAATGGAAAAAATCATTGCATCAAAGTAAAATGTACCCTATCATCCCGTCATATATAACCAAAACATTTCGTGTGAAGATCCAAACCTATTGATGACTAGTCCAGTTCAAGACTGCTTCTACCAACGTGTGCTCTTTTAAATGTTTTATGTACAATGATGAATAAAGTTTTTAAAAATGTAAAACGCTTTTTAATGATGCATGCTACAATACATCTTCATAATGCTATTTATGCAAATTGCTATATATTCACATTGCGAAGATGTCAGCCTATTAACTGCACCAGTCTTTGCAATTTTCGTTTAGCAGGAGCAAAAGACGCATAAGTGAGCTCATTTTTCGACTTTGAACTTTAGTACTACTACTTTAGTGGTAGCACAAGGTAGGTGGTTATTTTTATTCATTAAATTAGCGAAAAGCGTATTTTAGTATTTATTAGATACGGATTTGGGAACCTAGGGTAGTTCCTCTCGATCAGTGACATTCTCATGTGGTTCGACTTCAAAATTTAGAACTACTACTACTACTACTACTACTACTACTACTGTGATAGCACAAGGTGGTTATTTTCATTCAATTAGCGAAAAGTGAATTTTAGTATTTATTAAATACAGATTTGGGATCCTAGGGTGCAATCCATTGTTCCGACCCAGACCTACTACAGCGGTAGTAATAGAAGTAGTTATTATTACATAGAGATTTGCGAACCGAGGGTACAATTCTTTTTTGTCATTCGAAAGTGTAAAATGAAGTTTGCCGTACTGGATATGCAAGGTTATATAATTAACAAAATGTTTACCACGAAAGAACTCACCATCTACGATGGTAAACATTTGAAATCCTTTTTGTTTAAATGCCCGATTAAATTTTCTAGTTTACATGCAAATGATCGGAAAACTGCTGCATATCTCTATAACAATGTTCATGGTATTCCATTTGATTCGGGGAATATCAAATATCAGCAAATTAAAAATATTTTAGAAAACCATTTAAAAAATATTGATTTGATATTTGTGAAAGGACAGGCAAAATTTGAGTTTTTGAAAGACTATCTTGCCGATTCAATACGAATTTTCAATTTAGAAAAAGATGATGCTGACCTGGTACCCAAATTAAGACCTAGCGAAAACAATTGTAATAGTCATGCTTTCAAAGTATGCAATTGCAGTAGTAGAAATGCCGAAGTGCTATTTGAATATGTTATTAATAAATTAATTGCTTCATAAATCGGGTTTCAAGTCTCTATATGTTAATGTCAGTACCATTGGTACACATTATTATTATTATTATTTTCGTAGATGTATTTACTAAAGAGTCGATGCATAAAAGCATTCTGTAAATATAGCTCGAATGCGGCAGAAGATCGTACCACTTAAGAAAACATACATTATAATTTCCATCAGTGATTGGGGGAGGGAGTAACGTTTTCTGTGAGCGAGACATATATTGCATGAATTATTACAAAATATATGATGCTAATAAAAATTAAGAGAGCATTTTTTCGTTTACTTACCTTGAGCACCCACTCCACGCTCCAGTCACTCTACAGAAGTTCCCCAAGTACGGACCTGTCTCAAGGCGCTCAACCCGGACCTGTACCGACACGCCCACTCCACAGGGAGAGATGGTAACGTAACTTCCTTGACGTAACGACATACCTTTTGCCATAAGACTCCATGTTAATTTTGTCGTAACGACAAACACAGTTTCCGCAATTCACCACCTAATCACCTAATAACACAAATAACGTTCACGGTGCGAAAACTCTAAAAACAACCAACAGTTTTCGCAATGTACCTTTAAAGAATGAAATAACGGAACGACAAAAATAACGTTACACGAGAGAGATGGAGATACGCTTAACGTCAACTTTAACGTAACGACAAAGTTTTTCCCATAAGACTCCATGTTAATTTTGTCGTAACGACAAATACAGTTTTCGTAATGCACCACTAAATCAATAAATCACTAAAATAACGTTAACGGTGCGAAAACTCTATAAAAACAACCAATAGTTTTCGCAGTGCACCTTTCAAGAAATAAATAAAGGAACGACAAAAATAACGTTACAGGAGAGAGATGGAGATACCTTTAACGTCAACTTTAGCGTAACGACAAAGTTTTTCCCATAAGACTCCATGTTAATTTTGTCGTAACGACAAATACAGTTTTCGCAATACACCGCTAAATCAATAAACCACTAAAATAACGTTAACGGCGCGAAAACTCCCCCATTTTCCCCATACGTTAATTTAACGGAACGACAAATATAACGTTAACGGAGCAAAAATAACGTTAGCGGATGTGCGAAAACGGCACATTTGATCTGTAACCCCCCTAGCTCAACTACTCGAGTAATTTATGTGCTCAAACACACATCTTTCGTGACTTTTCAAGTTTGAATCTCAGGAACTTCGGCAAACGTGCTTCAAATACCTTCAAAATTTGACCACAGAATCACCTCGACGAGCTCTTTAACATGACTAATAATGCTTAAGTCCATCTGGGTCAGTTTTCTAGAAACCGAGTAATTTATGTGCTCAAACACACATCTTTCGTGACTTTTCAAGTTTTGAATCTCAGGAACTTCGGCAAATGTGCTTCAAATACCTTCAAAATTTGACCACAGAATCATCTCGACGAGCTCTGTAACTTGACTTATAATGCTTAAGTCTATCTGAGTGAGTTTTCTAGAAACCGAGTAATTTAAGTGCTCAAACACACATCTTTCGTGACTTTTCAAGTTTTGAACCTCAGGAACTTCGGCAAATGTGCTTCAAATACCTTCAAAATTTGACCACAGAATCACCTCGACGAGCTCTTTAACATGACTAGTAATGCTTAAGTCTATCTGGGTGAGTTTTCTAGAAACCGAGTAATTTATGTGCTCAAACACACATCTTTCGTGACTTTTCAAGCTTTGAACCTCCGCAGCTCCGGCTAATGTGCTTCAAATACCTTCAAAATTTGACCACAGAATCACCTCGACGAGCTCTTTATCATGACTACTAATGCTTAGGTCCATCTGGGTGAGTTTTCTAGAAACCGAGTAATTTATGTGCTCAAACACACATCTTTTGTGACTTTTCAAGTTTTGATTCTCAGGAATTTCGGCAAATGTGCTTCAAATACCTTCAAAATTTGTCCACAGAATCACCTCGACGAGCTCTGTAACTTGACTTATAATGCTTAAGTCCATCTGGGTAAGTTTTCTAGAAACCGAGTAATTTATGTGCTCAAACACACATGTATCGTGACTTTTCAAGCTTTGAACCTCCGTAGCATCGGCAAATGTGCTTCAAATTCCTTCAAAATTTGACCACAGAATCACCTCGACGAGCTCTTTAACATGACTAATAATGCTTAAGTCCATCTGGGCAAGTTTTCTAGAAACCGAGTAATTTATGTGCTCAAACACACATGTATCGTGACTTTTCAAGCTTTGAACCTCCGTAGCATCGGCAAATGTGCTTCAAATTCCTTCAAAATTTGACCACAGAATCACCTCGACGAGCTCTGTAACTTGACTTATAATGCTTAAGTCCATCTGGGTGAGTTTTCTAGAAACCGAGTAATTGATGTGTTCAAACACACATCTTTCGTGACTTTTCAAGCTTTGAACCTCCGTAGCATCGGCAAATGTGCTTCAAATTCCTTCAAAATTTGACCACAGAATCACCTCGACGAGCTCTTTAACATGACTGATAATGCTTTAGTCCATCTGGGTGAGTTTTCTAGAAACCGAGTAATTTATGTGCTCAAACACACATCTTTCGTGACTTTTCAAGCTTTGAACCTCCGCAGCTCCGGCTAATGTGCTTCAAATACCTTCAAAATTTGACCACAGAATCACCTTGACGAGCTCTGTAACTTGACTTATAATGCTTAAGTCCATCTGGGTAAGTTTTCTAGAAACCGAGTAATTTATGTGCTCAAACACACATGTATCGTGACTTTTCAAGCTTTGAACCTCCGTAGCATCGGCAAATGTGCTTCAAATACCTTCAAAATTTGACCACAGAATCACCTCGACGAGCTCTGTAACATGACTAATAATGCTTAAGCCAATCTGGGTCAGTTTTCTAGAAACCGAGTAATGTATGTGCTCAAACACACATGTATCGTGACTTTTCAAGCTTTGAACCTCCGTAGCATCGGCAAATGTGCTTCAAATTCCTTCAAAATTTGACCACAGAATCACCTCGACGAGCTCTTTAACATGACTGATAATGCTTTAGTCCATCTGGGTGAGTTTTCTAGAAACCGAGTAATTTATGTGCTCAAACACACATCTTTCGTGACTTTTCAAGATTTGAACCTCCGCAGCTCCGGCTAATGTGCTTCAAATACCTTCAAAATTTGACCACAGAATCACCTCGACGAGCTCTTTATCATGACTAATAATGCTTAAGTCCATCAGGGTAAGTTTTCTAGAAAACGAGTAATTTATGTGCTCAAACACACATCTTTCGTGACTTTTCAAGTTTTGAATCTCAGGAACTTCGGCAAATGTGCTTCAAATACCTTCAAAATTTGACCACAGAATCACCTCGACGAGCTCTTTAACATGACTAATAATGCTTAAGTCCATCTGGGTATGTTTTCTAGAAACCGAGTAATTTATGTGCTCAAACACACATCTTTTGTGACTTTTCAAGCTTTGAACCTCCGTAGCATCGGCAAATGTGCTTCAAATACCTTCAAAATTTGACCACAGAATCACCTCGACGAGCTCTGTAACTTGACTTATAATGCTTAAGTCCATCTGGGTGAGTTTTCTAGAAACCGAGTAATTGATGTGTTCAAACACACATCTTTCGTGACTTTTCAAGCTTTGAACCTCCGCAGCTCCGGCTAATGTGCTTCAAATACCTTCAAAATTTGACCACAGAATCACCTCGACGAGCTCTTTATCATGACTTATAATGCTTAAGTCCATCTGGGTAAGTTTTCTAGAAACCGAGTAATTTATGTGTTCAAACACACATGTATCGTGACTTTTCAAGCTTTGAACCTCCGCAGCTCCGGCTAATGTGCTTCAAATACCTTCAAAATTTGACCACAGAATCACCTCGACGAGCTCTTTATCATGACTTATAATGCTTAAGTCCATCTGGGTAAGTTTTCTAGAAACCGAGTAATTTATGTGCTCAAACACACATGTATCGTGACTTTTCAAGCTTTGAACCTCCGTAGCATCGTCAAATGTGCTTCAAATTCCTTCAAAATTTGACCACAGAATCACCTAGACGAGCTCTTTAACATGACTAATAATGCTTAAGTCCATCTGGGCAAGTTTTCTAGAAACCGAGTAATTTATGTGCTCAAACACACATGTATCGTGACTTTTCAAGCTTTGAACCTCCGTAGCATCGGCAAATGTGCTTCAAATTCTTTCAAAATTTGACCACAGAATCACCTCGACGAGCTCTTTATCATGACTAATAATGCTTAAGTCCATCTGGGTGAGTTTTCTAGAAACTGAGTAATTTATGTGCTCAAACACACATGTATCGTGACTTTTCAAGCTTTGAACCTCCGTCGCATCGGCAAATGTGCTTCAAATTCCTTCAAAATTTGACCACAGAATCACCTCGACGAGCTCTGTAACTTGACTTATAATGCTTAAGTCCATCTGGGTGAGTTTTCTAGAAACCGAGTAATTGATGTGTTCAAACACACATCTTTCGTGACTTTTCAAGCTTTGAACCTCCGTAGCATCGGCAAATGTGCTTCAAATTCCTTCAAAATTTGACCACAGAATCACCTCGACGAGCTCTTTAACATGACTAATAATGCTTAAGTCCATCTGGGTCAGTTTTCTAGAAACCTAGTAATTTATGTGCTCAAACACACATCTTTCGTGACTTTTCAAGTTTTGAATCTCAGGAACTTCGGCAAATGTGCTTCAAATACCTTCAAAATTTGACCACAGAATCACCTCGACGAGCTCTTTAACATGACTAATAATGCTTAAGTCCATCTGGGTATGTTTTCTAGAAACCGAGTAATTTATGTGCTCAAACACACATCTTTTGTGACTTTTCAAGCTTTGAACCTCCGTAGCATCGGCAAATGTGCTTCAAATACCTTCAAAATTTGACCACAGAATCACCTCGACGAGCTCTGTAACTTGACTTATAATGCTTAAGTCCATCTGGGTGAGTTTTCTAGAAACCGAGTAATTGATGTGTTCAAACACACATCTTTCGTGACTTTTCAAGCTTTGAACCTCCGCAGCTCCGGCTAATGTGCTTCAAATACCTTCAAAATTTGACCACAGAATCACCTCGACGAGCTCTTTATCATGACTAATAATGCTTAAGTCCATCAGGGTAAGTTTTCTAGAAAACGAGTAATTTATGTGCTCAAACACACATCTTTCGTGACTTTTCAAGTTTTGAATCTCAGGAACTTCGGCAAATGTGCTTCAAATACCTTCAAAATTTGACCACAGAATCACCTCGACGAGCTCTTTATCATGACTAATAATGCTTAAGTCCATCTGGGTGAGTTTTCTAGAAACCGAGTAATTTATGTGCTCAAACACACATGTATCGTGACTTTTCAAGCTTTGAACCTCAGGAACTTCGGCAAATGTGCTTCAAATACCTTCAAAATTTGACCACAGAATCACCTCGACGAGCTCTTTATCATGACTAATAATGCTTAAGTCCATCTGGGTGAGTTTTCTAGAATCCGAGTAATTTATGTGCTCAAACACACATCTTTCGTGACTTTTCAAGTTTGAATCTCAGGAACTTCGGCAAACGTGCTTCAAATACCTTCAAAATTTGACCACAGAATCACCTCGACGAGCTCTTTAACATGACTAATAATGCTTAAGTCCATCTGGGTCAGTTTTCTAGAAACCGAGTAATTTATGTGCTCAAACACACATCTTTCGTGACTTTTCAAGTTTTGAATCTCAGGAACTTCGGCAAATGTGCTTCAAATACCTTCAAAATTTGACCACAGAATCATCTCGACGAGCTCTGTAACTTGACTTATAATGCTTAAGTCTATCTGAGTGAGTTTTCTAGAAACCGAGTAATTTAAGTGCTCAAACACACATCTTTCGTGACTTTTCAAGTTTTGAACCTCAGGAACTTCGGCAAATGTGCTTCAAATACCTTCAAAATTTGACCACAGAATCACCTCGACGAGCTCTTTAACATGACTAATAATGCTTAAGTCCATCTGGATGAGTTTTCTAGAAACCGAGTAATTTATGTGCTCAAACACACATCTTTCGTGACTTTTCAAGTTTTGAATCTCAGGAACTTCGGCAAATGTGCTTCAAATACCTTCAAAATTTGACCACAGAATCACCTCGACGAGCTCTTTAACATGACTAATAATGCTTAAGTCCATCTGGGTAAGTTTTCTAGAAACCGAGTAATTGATGTGTTCAAACACACATCTTTCGTGACTTTTCAAGCTTTGAACCTCCGCAGCTCCGGCTAATGTGCTTCAAATACCTTCAAAATTTGACCACAGAATCACCTCGACGAGCTCTGTAACTTGACTTATAATGCTTAAGTCCATCTGGGTAAGGTTTCTAGAAACCGAGTAATTTATGTGCTCAAACACACATGTATCGTGACTTTTCAAGCTTTGAACCTCCGTAGCATCGGCAAATGTGCTTCAAATTCCTTCAAAATTTGACCACAGAATCACCTCGACGAGCTCTTTAACATGACTAATAATGCTTAAGTCCATCTGGGCAAGTTTTCTAGAAACCGAGTAATTTATGTGCTCAAACACACATGTATCGTGACTTTTCAAGCTTTGAACCTCCGTAGCATCGGCAAATGTGCTTCAAATTCCTTCAAAATTTGACCACAGAATCACCTCGACGAGCTCTGTAACTTGACTTATAATGCTTAAGTCCATCTGGGTGAGTTTTCTAGAAACCGAGTAATTGATGTGTTCAAACACACATCTTTCGTGACTTTTCAAGCTTTGAACCTCCGTAGCATCGGCAAATGTGCTTCAAATTCCTTCAAAATTTGACCACAGAATCACCTCGACGAGCTCTTTAACATGACTGATAATGCTTTAGTCCATCTGGGTGAGTTTTCTAGAAACCGAGTAATTTATGTGCTCAAACACACATCTTTCGTGACTTTTCAAGCTTTGAACCTCCGTAGCATCGGCAAATGTGCTTCAAATACCTTCAAAATTTGACCACAGAATCACCTCGACGAGCTCTGTGACATGACTAATAATGCTTAAGCCAATCTGGGTCAGTTTTCTAGAAACCGAGTAATGTATGTGCTCAAACACACATGTATCGTGACTTTTCAAGCTTTGAACCTCCGTAGCATCGGCAAATGTGCTTCAAATTCCTTCAAAATTTGACAACAGAATCACCTCGACGAGCTCTTTAACATGACTGATAATGCTTTAGTCCATCTGGGTGAGTTTTCTAGAAACCGAGTAATTTATGTGCTCAAACACACATCTTTCGTGACTTTTCAAGATTTGAACCTCCGCAGCTCCGGCTAATGTGCTTCAAATACCTTCAAAATTTGACCACAGAATCACCTCGACGAGCTCTTTATCATGACTAATAATGCTTAAGTCCATCAGGGTAAGTTTTCTAGAAAACGAGTAATTTATGTGCTCAAACACACATCTTTCGTGACTTTTCAAGTTTTGAATCTCAGGAACTTCGGCAAATGTGCTTCAAATACCTTCAAAATTTGACCACAGAATCACCTCGACGAGCTCTTTAACATGACTAATAATGCTTAAGTCCATCTGGGTATGTTTTCTAGAAACCGAGTAATTTATGTGCTCAAACACACATCTTTCGTGACTTTTCAAGCTTTGAACCTCCGTAGCATCGGCAAATGTGCTTCAAATACCTTCAAAATTTGACCACAGAATCACCTCGACGAGCTCTGTAACTTGACTTATAATGCTTAAGTCCATCTGGGTGAGTTTTCTAGAAACCGAGTAATTTATGTGCTCAAACACACATCTTTTGTGACTTTTCAAGTTTTGAACCTCCGTAGCATCGGCAAATGTGCTTCAAATACCTTCAAAATTTGACCACAGAATCACCTCGACGAGCTCTGTAACTTGACTTATAATGCTTAAGTCCATCTGGGTGAGTTTTCTAGAAACCGAGTAATTGATGTGTTCAAACACACATCTTTCGTGACTTTTCAAGCTTTGAACCTCCGCAGCTCCGGCTAATGTGCTTCAAATACCTTCAAAATTTGACCACAGAATCACCTCGACGAGCTCTTTATCATGACTAATAATGCTTAAGTCCATCAGGGTAAGTTTTCTAGAAAACGAGTAATTTATGTGCTCAAACACACATCTTTCGTGACTTTTCAAGTTTTGAATCTCAGGAACTTCGGCAAATGTGCTTCAAATACCTTCAAAATTTGACCACAGAATCACCTCGACGAGCTCTTTAACATGACTAATAATGCTTAAGTCCATCTGGGTATGTTTTTTAGAAACCGAGTAATTTATGTGCTCAAACACACATCTTTTGTGACTTTTCAAGCTTTGAACCTCCGTAGCATCGGCAAATGTGCTTCAAATACCTTCAAAATTTGACCACAGAATCACCTCGACGAGCTCTGTAACTTGACTTATAATGCTTAAGTCCATCTGGGTGAGTTTTCTAGAAACCGAGTAATTGATGTGTTCAAACACACATCTTTCGTGACTTTTCAAGCTTTGAACCTCCGCAGCTCCGGCTAATGTGCTTCAAATACCTTCAAAATTTGACCACAGAATCACCTCGACGAGCTCTTTATCATGACTTATAATGCTTAAGTCCATCTGGGTAAGTTTTCTAGAAACCGAGTAATTTATGTGCTCAAACACACATGTATCGTGACTTTTCAAGCTTTGAACCTCCGCAGCTCCGGCTAATGTGCTTCAAATACCTTCAAAATTTGACCACAGAATCACCTCGACGAGCTCTTTATCATGACTTATAATGCTTAAGTCCATCTGGGTAAGTTTTCTAGAAACCGAGTAATTTATGTGCTCAAACACTCATGTATCGTGACTTTTCAAGCTTTGAACCTCCGTAGCATCGTCAAATGTGCTTCAAATTCCTTCAAAATTTGACCACAGAATCACCTAGACGAGCTCTTTAACATGACTAATAATGCTTAAGTCCATCTGGGCAAGTTTTCTAGAAACCGAGTAATTTATGTGCTCAAACACACATGTATCGTGACTTTTCAAGCTTTGAACCTCCGTAGCATCGGCAAATGTGCTTCAAATTCTTTCAAAATTTGACCACAGAATCACCTCGACGAGCTCTTTATCATGACTAATAATGCTTAAGTCCATCTGGGTGAGTTTTCTAGAAACTGAGTAATTTATGTGCTCAAACACACATGTATCGTGACTTTTCAAGCTTTGAACCTCCGTCGCATCGGCAAATGTGCTTCAAATTCCTTCAAAATTTGACCACAGAATCACCTCGACGAGCTCTGTAACTTGACTTATAATGCTTAAGTCCATCTGGGTGAGTTTTCTAGAAACCGAGTAATTGATGTGTTCAAACACACATCTTTCGTGACTTTTCAAGCTTTGAACCTCCGTAGCATCGGCAAATGTGCTTCAAATTCCTTCAAAATTTGACCACAGAATCACCTCGACGAGCTCTTTAACATGACTAATAATGCTTAAGTCCATCTGGGTGAGTTTTCTTGAAACCGAGTAATTTATGTGCTCAAATACACATCTTTCGTGAATTTTCAAGTTTTAAACATCAGGAACTTCGGCAAATGTGCTTCAAATACCTTCAAAATTTGACCACAGAATCACCTCGACGAGCTCTTTAACATGACTAATAATGCTTAAGTCCATCTGGGTCAGTTTTCTAGAAACCTAGTAATTTATGTGCTCAAACACACATCTTTCGTGACTTTTCAATTTTTGAATCTCAGGAACTTCGGCAAATGTGCTTCAAATACCTTCAAAATTTGACCACAGAATCACCTCGACGAGCTCTTTATCATGACTAATAATGCTTAAGTCCATCTGGGTGAGTTTTCTAGAAACCGAGTAATTTATGTGCTCAAACACACATCTTTCGTGACTTTTCAAGTTTTGAATCTCAGGAACTTCGGCAAATGTGCTTCAAATACCTTCAAAATTTGACCACAGAATCACCTCGACGAGCTCTTTAACATGACTGATAATGTTTTAGTCCATCTGGGTGAGTTTTCTAGAAACCGAGTAATTTATGTGCTCAAACACACATCTTTCGTGACTTTTCAAGCTTTGAACCTCCGTAGCTTCGGCAAATGTGCTTCAAATACCTTCAAAATTTGACCACAGAATCACCTCGACGAGCTCTGTAACTTGACTTATAATGCTTAAGTCCATCTGGGTGAGTTTTCTAGAAACCGAGTAATGTATGTGCTCAAACACACATCTTTCGTGACTTTTCAAGTTTTGAATCTCAGGAACTTCGGCAAATGTGCTTCAAATACCTTCAAAATTTGTCCACAGAATCACCTCGAAGAGCTCTGTAACTTGACTTATAATGCTTAAGTCCATCTGGGTGAGTTTTCTAGAAACCAAGTAATTGATGTGTTCAAACACACATCTTTCGTGACTTTTCAAGCTTTGAACCTCCGTAGCATCGGCAAATGTGCTTCAAATTCCTTCAAAATTTGACCACAGAATCACCTCGACGAGCTCTTTAACATGACTAATAATGCTTAAGTCCATCTGGGTGAGTTTTCTAGAAACCGAGTAATTGATGTGTTCAAACACACATCTTTCGTGACTTTTCAAGCTTTGAACCTCCGTAGCATCGGCAAATGTGCTTCAAATTCCTTCAAAATTTGACCACAGAATCACCTCGTCGAGCTCTTTATCATGACTAATAATGCTTAAGTCCATCTGGGTGAGTTTTCTAGAAACCGAGTAATTTATGTGCTCAAACACACATCTTTCGTGACTTTTCAAGTTTTGAATCTCAGGAACTTCGGCAAATGTGCTTCAAATACCTTCAAAATTTGACCACAGAATCACCTCGACGAGCTCTGTAACTTGACTTATAATGCTTAAGTCCATCTGGGTGAGTTTTCTAGAAACCGAGTAATTGATGTGTTCAAACACACATCTTTCGTGACTTTTCAAGCTTTGAACCTCCGTAGCATCGGCAAATGTGCTTCAAATACCTTCAAAATTTGACCACAGAATCACCTCGACGAGCTCTGTAACTTGACTTATAATGCTTAAGTCCATCTGGGTAAGTTTTCTAGAAACCGAGTAATTTATGTGCTCAAACACACATGTATCGTGACTTTTCAAGCTTTGAACCTCCGTAGCATCGGCAAATGTGCTTCAAATACCTTCAAAATTTGACCACAGAATCACCTCGACGAGCTCTGTAACTTGACTTATAATGCTTAAGTCCATCTGGGTGAGTTTTCTAGAAACCGAGTAATTGATGTGTTCAAACACACATCTTTCGTGACTTTTCAAGCTTTGAACCTCCGTAGCATCGGCAAAGGTGCTTCAAATACCTTCAAAATTTGACCACAGAATCACCTCGACGAGCTCTTTAACATGACTAATAATGCTTAAGTCCATCTGGGTGAGTTTTCTAGAAACCGAGTAATTTATGTGTTCAAACACACATGTATCGTGACTTTTCAAGCTTTGAACCTCCGTAGCATCGGCAAATGTGCTTCAAATACCTTCAAAATTTGACCACAGAATCTCCTCGACGAGCTCTTTAACATGACTAATAATGCTTAAGTCCATCTGGGTCAGTTTTCTAGAAACCGAGTAATTTATGTGCTCAAACACACATCTTTCGTGACTTTTCAAGTTTTGAATCTCAGGAACTTCGGCAAATGTGCTTCAAATACCTTCAAAATTTGACCACAGAATCACCTCGACGAGCTCTTTAACATGACTAATAATGCTTAAGTCCATCTGGGCAAGTTTTCTAGAAACCGAGTAATTTATGTGCTCAAACTCACATCTTTCGTGACTTTTCAAGCTTTGAACCTCCGTAGCATCGGCAAATGTGCTTCAAATACCTTCAAAATTTGACCACAGAATCACCTCGACGAGCTCTGTAACTTGACTTATAATGCTTAAGTCCATCTGGGTGAGTTTTCTAGAAACCGAGTAATTTATGTGCTCAAACACACATCTTTCGTGACTTTTCAAGCTTTGAACCTCCGTAGCATCGGCAAATGTGCTTCAAATTCATTCAAAATTTGACCACAGAATCACCTCGACGAGCTCTTTAACATGACTAATAATGCTTAAGTCCATCTGGGCCAGTTTTCTAGAAACCGAGTAATTTATGTGCTCAAACACACATGTATCGTGACTTTTCAAGCTTTGAACCTCAGGAACTTCGGCAAATGTGCTTCAAATACCTTCAAAATTTGACCACAGAATCACCTCGGCGAGCTCTTTAACATGACTAGTAATGCTTAAGTCCATCTGGGTGAGTTTTCTAGAAACCGAGTAATTTATGTGGTCAAACACACATCTTTCGTGACTTTTCAAGCTTTGAACCTCCGTAGCTTCGGCAAATGTGCTTCAAATACCTTCAAAATTTGACCACAGAATCACCTCGGCGAGCTCTTTAACATGACTAGTAATGCTTAAGTCCATCTGGGTGAGTTTTCTAGAAACCGAGTAATTTATGTGGTCAAACACACATCTTTCGTGACTTTTCAAGCTTTGAACCTCCGTAACTTCGGCAAATGTGCTTCAAATACCTTCAAAATTTGACCACAGAATCACCTCGACGAGCTCTTTATCATGACTAATAATGCTTAAGTCCATCTGGATGAGTTTTCTAGAAACCGAGTAATTTATGTGCTCAAACACACATCTTTCGTGACTTTTCAAGTTTTGAATCTCAGGAACTTCGGCAAATGTGCTTCAAATACCTTCAAAATTTGACCACAGAATCACCTCGACGAGCTCTTTAACATGACTAATAATGCTTAAGTCCATCTGGGTAAGTTTTCTAGAAACCGAGTAATTGATGTGTTCAAACACACATCTTTCGTGACTTTTCAAGCTTTGAACCTCCGTAGCTTCGGCAAATGTGCTTCAAATACCTTCAAAATTTGACCACAGAATCACCTCGACGAGCTCTTTATCATGACTAATAATGCTTAAGTCCATCTGGGTGAGTTTTCTAGAAACCGAGTAATTTATGTGCTCAAACACACATCTTTCGTGACTTTTCAAGTTTTGAATCTCAGGAACTTCGGCAAATGTGCTTCAAATACCTTCAAAATTTGACCACAGAATCATCTCGACGAGCTCTGCAACTTGACTTATAATGCTTAAGTCTATCTGGGTGAGTTTTCTAGAAACCGAGTAATTTATGTGCTCAAACACACATCTTTCGTGACTTTTCAAGTTTTGAATCTCAGGAACTTCGGCAAATGTGCTTCAAATACCTTCAAAATTTGACCACAGAATCACCTCGACGAGCTCTTTTACATGACTAATAATGCTTAAGTCCATCTGGGTGAGTTTTCTAGAAACCGAGTAATTTATGTGCTCAAACACACATCTTTCGTGACTTTTCAAGTTTTGAATCTCAGGAACTTCGGCAAATGTGCTTCAAATACCTTCAAAATTTGACCACAGAATCACCTCGACGAGCTCTTTATCATGACTTATAATGCTTAAGTCCATCTGGGTGAGTTTTCTAGAAACCGAGTAATTGATGTGTTCAAACACACATCTTTCGTGACTTTTCAAGCTTTGAACCTCCGTAGCTTCGGCAAATGTGCTTCAAATACCTTCAAAATTTGACCACAGAATCACCTCGACGAGCTCTTTATCATGACTAATAATGCTTAAGTCCATCTGGGTGAGTTTTCTAGAAACCGAGTAATTTATGTGCTCAAACACACATCTTTCGTGACTTTTCAAGTTTTGAATCTCAGGAACTTCGGCAAATGTGCTTCAAATACCTTCAAAATTTGACCACAGAATCATCTCGACGAGCTCTGCAACTTGACTTATAATGCTTAAGTCTATCTGGGTGAGTTTTCTAGAAACCGAGTAATTTATGTGCTCAAACACACATCTTTCGTGACTTTTCAAGTTTTGAATCTCAGGAACTTCGGCAAATGTGCTTCAAATACCTTCAAAATTTGACCACAGAATCACCTCGACGAGCTCTTTTACATGACTAATAATGCTTAAGTCCATCTGGGTGAGTTTTCTAGAAACCGAGTAATTTATGTGCTCAAACACACATCTTTCGTGACTTTTCAAGTTTTGAATCTCAGGAACTTCGGCAAATGTGCTTCAAATACCTTCAAAATTTGACCACAGAATCACCTCGACGAGCTCTTTATCATGACTAATAATGCTTAAGTCCATCTGGGTGAGTTTTCTAGAAACCGAGTAATTGATGTGTTCAAACACACATCTTTCTTGACTTTTCAAGCTTTGAACCTCCGTAGCTTCGGCAAATGTGCTTCAAATACCTTCAAAATTTGACCACAGAATCACCTCGACGAGCTCTTTATCATGACTAATAATGCTTAAGTCCATCTGGGTGAGTTTTCTAGAAACCGAGTAATTTATGTGCTCAAACACACATCTTTCGTGACTTTTCAAGTTTTGAATCTCAGGAACTTCGGCAAATGTGCTTCAAATACCTTCAAAATTTGACCACAGAATCACCTCGACGAGCTCTTTTACATGACTAATAATGCTTAAGTCCATCTGGGTGAGTTTTCTAGAAACCGAGTAATTTATGTGCTCAAACACACATCTTTCGTGACTTTTCAAGCTTTGAACCTCCGCAGCTCCGGCTAATGTGCTTCAAATACCTTCAAAATTTGACCACAGAATCACCTCGACGAGCTCTTTATCATGACTAATAATGCTTAAGTCCATCAGGGTAAGTTTTCTAGAAACCGAGTAATTTATGTGCTCAAACACACATCTTTCGTGACTTTTCAAGTTTTGAATCTCAGGAACTTCGGCAAATGTGCTTCAAATACCTTCAAAATTTGACCACAGAATCACCTCGACGAGCTCTGTAACTTGACTTATAATGCTTAAGTCCATCTGGGTGAGTTTTCTAGAAACCGAGTAATTGATGTGTTCAAACACACATCTTTCGTGACTTTTCAAGCTTTGAACCTCCGTAGCTTCGGCATATGTGCTTCAAATACCTTCAAAATTTGACCACAGAATCAACTCGACGAGCTCTTTAACATGACTAATAATGCTTAAGTCCATCTGGGTGAGTTTTCTAGAAACCGAGTAATTTATGTGCTCAAACACACATCTTTCGTGACTTTTCAAGCTTTGAACCTCCGTAGCATCGGCAAATGTGCTTCAAATACCTTCAAAATTTGACCACAGAATCATCTCGACGAGCTCTGTAACTTGACTTATAATGCTTAAGTCCATCTGGGTAAGTTTTCTAGAAACCGAGTAATTTATGTGCTCAAACACACATCTTTCGTGACTTTTCAAGCTTTGAACCTCCGTAGCTTCGGCAAATGTGCTTCAAATACCTTCAAAATTTGACCACAGAATCACCTCGGCGAGCTCTTTAACATGACTAGTAATGCTTAAGTCCATCAGGGTAAGTTTTCTAGAAACCGAGTAATTTATGTGCTCAAACACACATCTTTCGTGACTTTTCAAGTTTTGAATCTCAGGAACTTCGACAAATGTGCTTCAAATACCTGCAAAATTTGACCACAGAATCACCTCGACGAGCTCTTTAACATGACTAATAATGCTTAAGTCCATCTGGGCAAGTTTTCTAGAAACCGAGTAATTTATGTGCTCAAACACACATCTTTCGTGACTTTTCAAGCTTTGAACCTCCGTAGCATCGGCAAATGTGCTTCAAATACCTTCAAAATTTGACCACAGAATCACCTCGGCGAGCTCTTTAACATGACTAGTAATGCTTAAGTCCATCAGGGTAAGTTTTCTAGAAAACGAGTAATTTATGTGCTCAAACACACATCTTTCGTGACTTTTCAAGTTTTGAATCTCAAGAACTTCGGCAAATGTGCTTCAAATACCTTCAAAATTTGACCACAGAATCACCTCGGCGAGCTCTTTAACATGACTAGTAATGCTTAAGTCCATCAGGGTAAGTTTTCTAGAAACCGAGTAATTTATGTGCTCAAACACACATCTTTCGTGACTTTTCAAGTTTTGAATCTCAGGAACTTCGACAAATGTGCTTCAAATACCTGCAAAATTTGACCACAGAATCACCTCGACGAGCTCTTTAACATGACTAATAATGCTTAAGTCCATCTGGGTGAGTTTTCTAGAAACCGAGTAATTTATGTGCTCAAACACACATCTTTCGTGACTTTTCAAGCTTTGAACCTCCGTAGCATCGGCAAATGTGCTTCAAATTCATTCAAAATTTGACCACAGAATCACCTCGACGAGCTCTTTAACATGACTAATAATGCTTAAGTCCATCTGGGCAAGTTTTCTAGAAACCGAGTAATTTATGTGCTCAAACACACATCTTTCGTGACTTTTCAAGCTTTGAACCTCCGTAGCATCGGCAAATGTGCTTCAAATACCTTCAAAATTTGACCACAGAATCACCTCGACGAGCTCTGTAACTTGACTTATAATGCTTAAGTCCATCTGGGTGAGTTTTCTAGAAACCGAGTAATTGATGTGTTCAAACACACATCTTTCGTGACTTTTCAAGCTTTGAACCTCCGTAGCTTCGGCAAATGTGCTTCAAATACTTTCAAAATTTGACCACAGAATCAACTCGACGAGCTCTTTAACATGACTAATAATGCTTAAGTCCATCTGGGTGAGTTTTCTAGAAACCGAGTAATTTATGTGCTCAAACACACATCTTTCGTGACTTTTCAAGCTTTGAACCTCCGTAGCATCGGGAAATGTGCTTCAAATACCTTCAAAATTTGACCACAGAATCATCTCGACGAGCTCTGTAACTTGACTTATAATGCTTAAGTCCATCTGGGTAAGTTTTCTAGAAACCGAGTAATTTATGTGCTCAAACACACATCTTTCGTGACTTTTCAAGCTTTGAACCTCCGTAGCATCGGCAAATGTGCTTCAAATTCATTCAAAATTTGACCACAGAATCACCTCGACGAGCTCTTTAACATGACTAATAATGCTTAAGTCCATCTGGGCAAGTTTTCTAGAAACCGAGTAATTTATGTGCTCAAACTCACATCTTTCGTGACTTTTCAAGCTTTGAACCTCCGTAGCATCGGCAAATGTGCTTCAAATACCTTCAAAATTTGACCACAGAATCACCTCGACGAGCTCTGTAACTTGACTTATAATGCTTAAGTCCATCTGGGTGAGTTTTCTAGAAACCGAGTAATTGATGTGTTCAAACACACATCTTTCGTGACTTTTCAAGCTTTGAACCTCCGTAGCTTCGGCAAATGTGCTTCAAATACTTTCAAAATTTGACCACAGAATCAACTCGACGAGCTCTTTAACATGACTAATAATGCTTAAGTCCATCTGGGTGAGTTTTCTAGAAACCGAGTAATTTATGTGCTCAAACACACATCTTTCGTGACTTTTCAAGCTTTGAACCTCCGTAGCATCGGCAAATGTGCTTCAAATTCATTCAAAATTTGACCACAGAATCACCTCGACGAGCTCTTTAACATGACTAATAATGCTTAAGTCCATCTGGGCAAGTTTTCTAGAAACCGAGTAATTTATGTGCTCAAACACACATGTATCGTGACTTTTCAAGCTTTGAACCTCCGTAGCATCGGCAAATGTGCTTCAAATTCCTTCAAAATTTGACCACAGAATCACCTCGACGAGCTCTTTAACATGACTAATAATGCTTAAGTCCATCTGGGTGAGTTTTCTAGAAACCGAGTAATTTATGTGCTCAAACACACATCTTTCGTGACTTTTCAAGTTTTGAACCTCAGGAACTTCGGCAAATGTGCTTCAAATACCTTCAAAATTTGACCACAGAATCACCTCGGCGAGCTCTTTAACATGACTAGTAATGCTTAAGTCCATCTGGGTGAGTTTTCTAGAAACCGAGTAATTTATGTGGTCAAACACACATCTTTCGTGACTTTTCAAGCTTTGAACCTCCGTAGCTTCGGCAAATGTGCTTCAAATACCTTCAAAATTTGACCACAGAATCACCTCGACGAGCTCTGTAACTTGACTTATAATGCTTAAGTCCATCTGGGTGAGTTTTCTAGAAACCGAGTAATTTATGTGGTCAAACACACATCTTTCGTGACTTTTCAAGCTTTGAACCTCCGTAACTTCGGCAAATGTGCTTCAAATACCTTCAAAATTTGACCACAGAATCACCTCGACGAGCTCTTTATCATGACTAATAATGCTTAAGTCCATCTGGATGAGTTTTCTAGAAACCGAGTAATTTATGTGCTCAAACACACATCTTTCGTGACTTTTCAAGTTTTGAATCTCAGGAACTTCGGCAAATGTGCTTCAAATACCTTCAAAATTTGACCACAGAATCACCTCGACGAGCTCTTTAACATGACTAATAATGCTTAAGTCCATCTGGGTAAGTTTTCTAGAAACCGAGTAATTGATGTGTTCAAACACACATCTTTCGTGACTTTTCAAGCTTTGAACCTCCGTAGCTTCGGCAAATGTGCTTCAAATACCTTCAAAATTTGACCACAGAATCACCTCGACGAGCTCTTTATCATGACTAATAATGCTTAAGTCCATCTGGGTGAGTTTTCTAGAAACCGAGTAATTTATGTGCTCAAACACACATCTTTCGTGACTTTTCAAGTTTTGAATCTCAGGAACTTCGGCAAATGTGCTTCAAATACCTTCAAAATTTGACCACAGAATCATCTCGACGAGCTCTGCAACTTGACTTATAATGCTTAAGTCTATCTGGGTGAGTTTTCTAGAAACCGAGTAATTTATGTGCTCAAACACACATCTTTCGTGACTTTTCAAGTTTTGAATCTCAGGAACTTCGGCAAATGTGCTTCAAATACCTTCAAAATTTGACCACAGAATCACCTCGACGAGCTCTTTTACATGACTAATAATGCTTAAGTCCATCTGGGTGAGTTTTCTAGAAACCGAGTAATTTATGTGCTCAAACACACATCTTTCGTGACTTTTCAAGTTTTGAATCTCAGGAACTTCGGCAAATGTGCTTCAAATACCTTCAAAATTTGACCACAGAATCACCTCGACGAGCTCTTTATCATGACTTATAATGCTTAAGTCCATCTGGGTGAGTTTTCTAGAAACCGAGTAATTGATGTGTTCAAACACACATCTTTCGTGACTTTTCAAGCTTTGAACCTCCGTAGCTTCGGCAAATGTGCTTCAAATACCTTCAAAATTTGACCACAGAATCACCTCGACGAGCTCTTTATCATGACTAATAATGCTTAAGTCCATCTGGGTGAGTTTTCTAGAAACCGAGTAATTTATGTGCTCAAACACACATCTTTCGTGACTTTTCAAGTTTTGAATCTCAGGAACTTCGGCAAATGTGCTTCAAATACCTTCAAAATTTGACCACAGAATCATCTCGACGAGCTCTGCAACTTGACTTATAATGCTTAAGTCTATCTGGGTGAGTTTTCTAGAAACCGAGTAATTTATGTGCTCAAACACACATCTTTCGTGACTTTTCAAGTTTTGAATCTCAGGAACTTCGGCAAATGTGCTTCAAATACCTTCAAAATTTGACCACAGAATCACCTCGACGTGCTCTTTTACATGACTAATAATGCTTAAGTCCATCTGGGTGAGTTTTCTAGAAACCGAGTAATTTATGTGCTCAAACACACATCTTTCGTGACTTTTCAAGTTTTGAATCTCAGGAACTTCGGCAAATGTGCTTCAAATACCTTCAAAATTTGACCACAGAATCACCTCGACGAGCTCTTTATCATGACTAATAATGCTTAAGTCCATCTGGGTGAGTTTTCTAGAAACCGAGTAATTGATGTGTTCAAACACACATCTTTCTTGACTTTTCAAGCTTTGAACCTCCGTAGCTTCGGCAAATGTGCTTCAAATACCTTCAAAATTTGACCACAGAATCACCTCGACGAGCTCTTTATCATGACTAATAATGCTTAAGTCCATCTGGGTGAGTTTTCTAGAAACCGAGTAATTTATGTGCTCAAACACACATCTTTCGTGACTTTTCAAGTTTTGAATCTCAGGAACTTCGGCAAATGTGCTTCAAATACCTTCAAAATTTGACCACAGAATCACCTCGACGAGCTCTTTTACATGACTAATAATGCTTAAGTCCATCTGGGTGAGTTTTCTAGAAACCGAGTAATTTATGTGCTCAAACACACATCTTTCGTGACTTTTCAAGCTTTGAACCTCCGCAGCTCCGGCTAATGTGCTTCAAATACCTTCAAAATTTGACCACAGAATCACCTCGACGAGCTCTTTATCATGACTAATAATGCTTAAGTCCATCAGGGTAAGTTTTCTAGAAACCGAGTAATTTATGTGCTCAAACACACATCTTTCGTGACTTTTCAAGTTTTGAATCTCAGGAACTTCGGCAAATGTGCTTCAAATACCTTCAAAATTTGACCACAGAATCACCTCGACGAGCTCTGTAACTTGACTTATAATGCTTAAGTCCATCTGGGTGAGTTTTCTAGAAACCGAGTAATTGATGTGTTCAAACACACATCTTTCGTGACTTTTCAAGCTTTGAACCTCCGTAGCTTCGGCATATGTGCTTCAAATACCTTCAAAATTTGACCACAGAATCAACTCGACGAGCTCTTTGACATGACTAATAATGCTTAAGTCCATCTGGGTGAGTTTTCTAGAAACCGAGTAATTTATGTGCTCAAACACACATCTTTCGTGACTTTTCAAGCTTTGAACCTCCGTAGCATCGGCAAATGTGCTTCAAATACCTTCAAAATTTGACCACAGAATCATCTCGACGAGCTCTGTAACTTGACTTATAATGCTTAAGTCCATCTGGGTAAGTTTTCTAGAAACCGAGTAATTTATGTGCTCAAACACACATCTTTCGTGACTTTTCAAGCTTTGAACCTCCGTAGCTTCGGCAAATGTGCTTCAAATACCTTCAAAATTTGACCACAGAATCACCTCGGCGAGCTCTTTAACATGACTAGTAATGCTTAAGTCCATCTGGGTGAGTTTTCTAGAAACCGAGTAATTTATGTGGTCAAACACACATCTTTCGTGACTTTTCAAGCTTTGAACCTCCGTAGCTTCGGCAAATGTGCTTCAAATACCTTCAAAATTTGACGACAGAATCACCTCGACGAGCTCTTTATCATGACTAATAATGCTTAAGTCCATCTGGGTGAGTTTTCTAGAAACCGAGTAATTTATGTGCTCAAACACACATCTTTCGTGACTTTTCAAGTTTTGAACCTCAGGAACTTCGGCAAATGTGCTTCAAATACCTTCAAAATTTGACCACAGAATCATCTCGACGAGCTCTGCAACTTGACTTATAATGCTTAAGTCTATCTGGGTGGGTTTTCTAGAAACCGAGTAATTTATGTGCTCAAACACACATCTTTCGTGACTTTTCAAGTTTTGAATCTCAGGAACTTCGGCAAATGTGCTTCAAATACCTTCAAAATTTGACCACAGAATCACTTCGACGAGCTCTTTATCATGGCTAATAATGCTTAAGTCCATCTGGGTGAGTTTTCTAGAAACCGAGTAATTTATGTGCTCAAACACACATCTTTCGTGACTTTTCAAGTTTTGAACCTCAGGAACTTCGGCAAGTGTGCTTCAAATACCTTCAAAATTTGACCACAGAATCACCTCGGCGTGCTCTTTAACATGACTAGTAATGCTTAAGTCCATCTGGGTGAGTTTTCTAGAAACCGAGTAATTTATGTGGTCAAACACACATCTTTCGTGACTTTTCAAGTTTTGAACCTCAGGAACTTCGGCAAGTGTGCTTCAAATACCTTCAAAATTTGACCACAGAATTACCTCGGCGAGCTCTTTAACATGACTAGTAATGCTTAAGTCCATCTGGGTGAGTTTTCTAGAAACCGAGTAATTTATGTGCTCAAACACACATCTTTCGTGACTTTTCAAGCTTTGAACCTCCGTAGCATCGGCAAATGTGCTTCAAATACCTTCAAAATTTGACCACAGAATCATCTCGACGAGCTCTGTAACTTGACTTATAATGCTTAAGTCCATCTGGGTAAGTTTTCTAGAAACCGAGTAATTTATGTGCTCAAACACACATCTTTCGTGACTTTTCAAGCTTTGAACCTCCGTAGCTTCGGCAAATGTGCTTCAAATACCTTCAAAATTTGACCACAGAATCACCTCGGCGAGCTCTTTAACATGACTAGTAATGCTTAAGTCCATCTGGGTGAGTTTTCTAGAAACCGAGTAATTTATGTGGTCAAACACACATCTTTCGTGACTTTTCAAGCTTTGAACCTCCGTAGCTTCGGCAAATGTGCTTCAAATACCTTCAAAATTTGACCACAGAATCACCTCGACGAGCTCTGTAACTTGACTTATAATGCTTAAGTCCATCTGGGTGAGTTTTCTAGAAACCGAGTAATTTATGTGGTCAAACACACATGTATCGTGACTTTTCAAGCTTTGAACCTCCGTAGCTTCGGCAAATGTGCTTCAAATACCTTCAAAATTTGACCACAGCATCACCTCGACGAGCTCTTTATCATGACTAATAATGCTTAAGTCCATCTGGGTGAGTTTTCTAGAAACCGAGTAATTTATGTGCTCAAACACACATCTTTCGTGACTTTTCAAGTTTTGAACCTCAGGAACTTCGGCAAATGTGCTTCAAATACCTTCAAAATTTGACCACAGAATCATCTCGACGAGCTCTGCAACTTGACTTATAATGCTTAAGTCTATCTGTGTGAGTTTTCTAGAAACCGAGTAATTTATGTGCTCAAACACACATCTTTCGTGACTTTTCAAGTTTTGAATCTCAGGAACTTCGGCAAATGTGCTTCAAATACCTTCAAAATTTGACCACAGAATCACCTCGACGAGCTCTTTATCATGACTAATAATGCTTAAGTCCATCTGGGTGAGTTTTCTAGAAACCGAGTAATTTATGTGCTCAAACACACATGTATCGTTACTTTTCAAGCTTTGAACCTCCGTAGCATCGGCAAATGTGCTTCAAATTCCTTCAAAATTTGACCACAGAATCACCTCGACGAGCTCTTTAACATGACTAATAATGCTTAAGTCCATCTGGGTGAGTTTTCTAGAAACCGAGTAATTGATGTGTTCAAACACACATCTTTCTTGACTTTTCAAGCTTTGAACCTCCGTAGCTTCGGCAAATGTGCTTCAAATACCTTCAAAATTTGACCACAGAATCACCTCGACGAGCTCTTTATCATGACTAATAATGCTTAAGTCCATCTGGGTGAGTTTTCTAGAAACCGAGTAATTTATGTGCTCAAACACACATCTTTCGTGACTTTTCAAGTTTTGAACCTCAGGAACTTCGGCAAATGTGCTTCACATACCTTCAAAATTTGACCACAGAATCACCTCGGCGAGCTCTTTAACATGACTAGTAATGCTTAAGTCCATCTGGGTGAGTTTTCTAGAAACCGAGTAATTTATGTGCTCAAACACACATGTATCGTGACTTTTCAAGCTTTGAACCTCCGTAGCATCGGCAAATGTGCTTCAAATTCCTTCAAAATTTGACCACAGAATCACCTCGACGAGCTCTTTAACATGACTAATAATGCTTAAGTCCATCTGGGCAAGTTTTCTAGAAACCGAGTAATTTATGTGCTCAAACACACATGTATCGTGACTTTTCAAGCTTTGAACCTCCGTAGCATCGGCAAATGTGCTTCAAATTCCTTCAAAATTTGACCACAGAATCACCTCGACGAGCTCTGTAACTTGACTTATAATGCTTAAGTCCATCTGGGTGAGTTTTCTAGAAACCGAGTAATTGATGTGTTCAAACACACATCTTTCGTGACTTTTCAAGCTTTGAACCTCCGTAGCATCGGCAAATGTGCTTCAAATTCCTTCAAAATTTGACCACAGAATCACCTCGACGAGCTCTTTAACATGACTGATAATGCTTTAGTCCATCTGGGTGAGTTTTCTAGAAACCGAGTAATTTATGTGCTCAAACACACATCTTTCGTGACTTTTCAAGCTTTGAACCTCCGCAGCTCCGGCTAATGTGCTTCAAATACCTTCAAAATTTGACCACAGAATCACCTCGACGAGCTCTTTATCATGACTTATAATGCTTAAGTCCATCTGGGTAAGTTTTCTAGAAACCGAGTAATTTATGTGCTCAAACACACATGTATCGTGACTTTTCAAGCTTTGAACCTCCGTAGCATCGGCAAATGTGCTTCAAATACCTTCAAAATTTGACCACAGAATCACCTCGACGAGCTCTGTAACATGACTAATAATGCTTAAGCCAATCTGGGTCAGTTTTCTAGAAACCGAGTAATGTATGTGCTCAAACACACATGTATCGTGACTTTTCAAGCTTTGAACCTCCGTAGCATCGGCAAATGTGCTTCAAATTCCTTCAAAATTTGACCACAGAATCACCTCGACGAGCTCTTTAACATGACTGATAATGCTTTAGTCCATCTGGGTGAGTTTTCTAGAAACCGAGTAATTTATGTGCTCAAACACACATCTTTCGTGACTTTTCAAGATTTGAACCTCCGCAGCTCCGGCTAATGTGCTTCAAATACCTTCAAAATTTGACCACAGAATCACCTCGACGAGCTCTTTATCATGACTAATAATGCTTAAGTCCATCAGGGTAAGTTTTCTAGAAAACGAGTAATTTATGTGCTCAAACACACATCTTTCGTGACTTTTCAAGTTTTGAATCTCAGGAACTTCGGCAAATGTGCTTCAAATACCTTCAAAATTTGACCACAGAATCACCTCGACGAGCTCTTTAACATGACTAATAATGCTTAAGTCCATCTGGGTATGTTTTCTAGAAACCGAGTAATTTATGTGCTCAAACACACATCTTTCGTGACTTTTCAAGCTTTGAACCTCCGTAGCATCGGCAAATGTGCTTCAAATACCTTCAAAATTTGACCACAGAATCACCTCGACGAGCTCTGTAACTTGACTTATAATGCTTAAGTCCATCTGGGTGAGTTTTCTAGAAACCGAGTAATTGATGTGTTCAAACACACATCTTTCGTGACTTTTCAAGCTTTGAACCTCCGCAGCTCCGGCTAATGTGCTTCAAATACCTTCAAAATTTGACCACAGAATCACCTCGACGAGCTCTTTATCATGACTTATAATGCTTAAATCCATCTGGGTAAGTTTTCTAGAAACCGAGTAATTTATGTGCTCAAACACACATCTTTCGTGACTTTTCAAGCTTTGAACCTCCGTAGCATCGGCAAATGTGCTTCAAATTCCTTCAAAATTTGACCACAGAATCAACTCGACGAGCTCTTTGACATGACTAATAATGCTTAAGTCCATCTGGGTGAGTTTTCTAGAAACCGAGTAATTTATGTGGTCAAACACACATCTTTCGTGACTTTTCAAGCTTTGAACCTCCGTAGCTTCGGCAAATGTGCTTCAAATTCCTTCAAAATTTGACCACAGAATCACCTCGACGAGCTCTTTATCATGACTAATAATGCTTAAGTCCATCTGGATGAGTTTTCTAGAAACCGAGTAATTTATGTGCTCAAATACACATCTTTCGTGAATTTTCAAGTTTTAAACATCAGGAACTTCGGCAAATGTGCTTCAAATACCTTCAAAATTTGACCACAGAATCACCTCGACGAGCTCTTTAACATGACTAATAATGCTTAAGTCCATCTGGGTCAGTTTTCTAGAAACCTAGTAATTTATGTGCTCAAACACACATCTTTCGTGACTTTTCAAGTTTTGAATCTCAGGAACTTCGGCAAATGTGCTTCAAATACCTTCAAAATTTGACCACAGAATCACCTCGACGAGCTCTTTATCATGACTAATAATGCTTAAGTCCATCTGGGTGAGTTTTCTAGAAACCGAGTAATTTATGTGCTCAAACACACATGTATCGTGACTTTTCAAGCTTTGAACCTCAGGAACTTCGGCAAATGTGCTTCAAATACCTTCAAAATTTGACCACAGAATCACCTCGACGAGCTCTTTATCATGGCTAATAATGCTTAAGTCCATCTGGGTGAGTTTTCTAGAATCCGAGTAATTTATGTGCTCAAACACACATCTTTCGTGACTTTTCAAGTTTGAATCTCAGGAACTTCGGCAAACGTGCTTCAAATACCTTCAAAATTTGACCACAGAATCACCTCGACGAGCTCTTTATCATGACTAATAATGCTTAAGTCCATCTGGGCAAGTTTTCTAGAAACCGAGTAATTTATGTGCTCAAACACACATGTATCGTGACTTTTCAAGCTTTGAACCTCCGTAGCATCGGCAAATGTGCTTCAAATTCTTTCAAAATTTGTCCACAGAATCACCTCGACGAGCTCTGTAACTTGACTTATAATGCTTAAGTCCATCTGGGTGAGTTTTCTAGAAACCGAGTAATTGATGTGTTCAAACACACATCTTTCGTGACTTTTCAAGCTTTGAACCTCCGTAGCATCGGCAAATGTGCTTCAAATTCCTTCAAAATTTGACCACAGAATCACCTCGACGAGCTCTTTAACATGACTAATAATGCATAAGTCCATCTGGGTCAGTTTTCTAGAAACCGAGTAATTTATGTGCTCAAATACACATCTTTCGTGAATTTTCAAGTTTTAAACATCAGGAACTTCGGCAAATGTGCTTCAAATACCTTCAAAATTTGACCACAGAATCACCTCGACGAGCTCTTTAACATGACTAATAATGCTTAAGTCCATCTGGGTCAGTTTTCTAGAAACCTAGTAATTTATGTGCTCAAACACACATCTTTCGTGACTTTTCAAGTTTTGAATCTCAGGAACTTCGGCAAATGTGCTTCAAATACCTTCAAAATTTGACCACAGAATCACCTCGACGAGCTCTTTATCATGACTAATAATGCTTAAGTCCATCTGGGTGAGTTTTCTAGAAACCGAGTAATTTATGTGCTCAAACACACATGTATCGTGACTTTTCAAGCTTTGAACCTCAGGAACTTCGGCAAATGTGCTTCAAATACCTTCAAAATTTGACCACAGAATCACCTCGACGAGCTCTTTAACATGACTAATAATGCTTAAGTCTATCTGGGTGAGTTTTCTAGAAACCGAGTAATTTATGTGCTCAAACACACATCTTTCGTGACTTTTCAAGCTTTGAACCTCCGCAGCTCCGGCTAATGTGCTTCAAATACCTTCAAAATTTGACCACAGAATCACCTCGACGAGCTCTTTATCATGACTAATAATGCTTAAGTCCATCTGGGTGAGTTTTCTAGAAACCGAGTAATTTATGTGCTCAAACACACATCTTTTGTGACTTTTCAAGTTTTGATTCTCAGGAATTTCGGCAAATGTGCTTCAAATACCTTCAAAATTTGTCCACAGAATCACCTCGACGAGCTCTGTAACTTGACTTATAATGCTTAAGTCCATCTGGGTAAGTTTTCTAGAAACCGAGTAATTTATGTGCTCAAACACACATGTATCGTGACTTTTCAAGCTTTGAACCTCCGTAGCATCGGCAAATGTGCTTCAAATTCCTTCAAAATTTGACCACAGAATCACCTCGACGAGCTCTTTAACATGACTAATAATGCTTAAGTCCATCTGGGCAAGTTTTCTAGAAACCGAGTAATTTATGTGCTCAAACACACATGTATCGTGACTTTTCAAGCTTTGAACCTCCGTAGCTTCGGCAAATGTGCTTCAAATACCTTCAAAATTTGACCACAGAATCACCTCGACGAGCTCTGTAACTTGACTTATAATGCTTAAGTCCATCTGGGTAAGTTTTCTAGAAACCGAGTAATTTATGTGCTCAAACACACATGTATCGTGACTTTTCAAGCTTTGAACCTCCGTAGCATCGGCAAATGTGCATCAAATACCTTCAAAATTTGACCACAGAATCACCTCGACGAGCTCTGTAACATGACTAATAATGCTTAAGCCAATCTGGGTCAGTTTTCTAGAAACCGAGTAATGTATGTGCTCAAACACACATGTATCGTGACTTTTCAAGCTTTGAACCTCCGTAGCATCGGCAAATGTGCTTCAAATTCCTTCAAAATTTGACCACAGAATCACCTCGACGAGCTCTTTATCATGACTTATAATGCTTAAGTCCATCTGGGTGAGTTTTCTAGAAACCGAGTAATTTATGTGCTCAAACACACATCTTTCGTGACTTTTCAAGATTTGAACCTCCGCAGCTCCGGCTAATGTGCTTCAAATACCTTCAAAATTTGACCACAGAATCACCTCGACGAGCTCTTTATCATGACTAATAATGCTTAAGTCCATCAGGGTAAGTTTTCTAGAAAACGAGTAATTTATGTGCTCAAACACACATCTTTCGTGACTTTTCAAGTTTTGAATCTCAGGAACTTCGGCAAATGTGCTTCAAATACCTTCAAAATTTGACCACAGAATCACCTCGACGAGCTCTTTAACATGACTTATAATGCTTAAGTCCATCTGGGTATGTTTTCTAGAAACCGAGTAATTTATGTGCTCAAACACACATCTTTCGTGACTTTTCAAGCTTTGAACCTCCGTAGCATCGGCAAATGTGCTTCAAATACCTTCAAAATTTGACCACAGAATCACCTCGACGAGCTCTGTAACTTGACTTATAATGCTTAAGTCCATCTGGGTGAGTTTTCTAGAAACCGAGTAATTGATGTGTTCAAACACACATCTTTCGTGACTTTTCAAGCTTTGAACCTCCGCAGCTCCGGCTAATGTGCTTCAAATACCTTCAAAATTTGACCACAGAATCACCTCGACGAGCTCTTTATCATGACTTATAATGCTTAAGTCCATCTGGGTAAGTTTTCTAGAAACCGAGTAATTTATGTGCTCAAACACACATGTATCGTGACTTTTCAAGCTTTGAACCTCCGCAGCTCCGGCTAATGTGCTTCAAATACCTTCAAAATTTGACCACAGAATCACCTCGACGAGCTCTTTATCATGACTTATAATGCTTAAGTCCATCTGGGTAAGTTTTCTAGAAACCGAGTAATTTATGTGCTCAAACACACATGTATCGTGACTTTTCAAGCTTTGAACCTCCGTAGCATCGTCAAATGTGCTTCAAATTCCTTCAAAATTTGACCACAGAATCACCTAGACGAGCTCTTTAACATGACTAATAATGCTTAAGTCCATCTGGGCAAGTTTTCTAGAAACCGAGTAATTTATGTGCTCAAACACACATGTATCGTGACTTTTCAAGCTTTGAACCTCCGTAGCATCGGCAAATGTGCTTCAAATTCTTTCAAAATTTGACCACAGAATCACCTCGACGAGCTCTGTAACTTGACTTATAATGCTTAAGTCCATCTGGGTGAGTTTTCTAGAAACCGAGTAATTGATGTGTTCAAACACACATCTTTCGTGACTTTTCAAGCTTTGAACCTCCGTAGCATCGGCAAATGTGCTTCAAATACCTTCAAAATTTGTCCACAGAATCACCTCGACGAGCTCTGTAACTTGACTTATAATGCTTAAGTCCATCTGGGTAAGTTTTCTAGAAACCGAGTAATTTATGTGCTCAAACACACATGTATCGTGACTTTTCAAGCTTTGAACCTCCGTAGCATCGGCAAATGTGCTTCAAATTCCTTCAAAATTTGACCACAGAATCACCTCGACGAGCTCTTTATCATGACTAATAATGCTTAAGTCCATCTGGGTGAGTTTTCTAGAAACCGAGTAATTTATGTGCTCAAACACACATCTTTCGTGAATTTTCAAGTTTTAAACATCAGGAACTTCGGCAAATGTGCTTCAAATACCCTCAAAATTTGACCACAGAATCACCTCGACGAGCTCTTTAACATGACTAATAATGCTTAAGTCCATCTGGGTCAGTTTTCTAGAAACCGAGTAATTTATGTGCTCAAACACACATCTTTCGTGACTTTTCAAGTTTTGAATCTCAGGAACTTCGGCAAATGTGCTTCAAATACCTTCAAAATTTGACCACAGAATCACCTCGACGAGCTCTTTAACATGACTAATAATGCTTAAGTCCATCTGGGTGAGTTTTCTAGAAACTGAGTAATTTATGTGCTCAAACACACATGTATCGTGACTTTTCAAGCTTTGAACCTCCGTAGCATCGGCAAATGTGCTTCAAATTCCTTCAAAATTTGACCACAGAATCACCTCGACGAGCTCTTTATCATGACTAATAATGCTTAAGTCCATCTGGGTGAGTTTTCTAGAAACCGAGTAATTTATGTGCTCAAACACACATCTTTCGTGAATTTTCAAGTTTTAAACATCAGGAACTTCGGCAAATGTGCTTCAAATACCCTCAAAATTTGACCACAGAATCACCTCGACGAGCTCTTTAACATGACTAATAATGCTTAAGTCCATCTGGGTCAGTTTTCTAGAAACCGAGTAATTTATGTGCTCAAACACACATCTTTCGTGACTTTTCAAGTTTTGAATCTCAGGAACTTCGGCAAATGTGCTTCAAATACCTTCAAAATTTGACCACAGAATCACCTCGACGAGCTCTTTAACATGACTGATAATGTTCTAGTCCATCTGGGTGAGTTTTCTAGAAACCGAGTAATTTATGTGCTCAAACACACATCTTTCGTGACTTTTCAAGCTTTGAACCTCCGTAGCTTCGGCAAATGTGCTTCAAATACCTTCAAAATTTGACCACAGAATCACCTCGACGAGCTCTGTAACTTGACTTATAATGCTTAAGTCCATCTGGGTGAGTTTTCTAGAAACCGAGTAATTTATGTGCTCAAACACACATCTTTCGTGACTTTTCAAGTTTTGAATCTCAGGAACTTCGGCAAATGTGCTTCAAATACCTTCAAAATTTGTCCACAGAATCACCTCGAAGAGCTATGTAACTTGACTTATAATGCTTAAGTCCATCTGGGTGAGTTTTCTAGAAACCAAGTAATTGATGTGTTCAAACACACATCTTTCGTGACTTTTCAAGCTTTGAACCTCCGTAGCATCGGCAAATGTGCTTCAAATTCCTTCAAAATTTGACCACAGAATCACCTCGACGAGCTCTATAACATGACTAATAATGCTTAAGTCCATCTGGGTAAGTTTTCTAGAAACCGAGTAATTTATGTGTTCAAACACACATGTATCGTGACTTTTCAAGCTTTGAACCTCCGTAGCATCGGCAAATGTGCTTCAAATTCCTTCAAAATTTGACCACAGAATCACCTCGTCGAGCTCTTTATCATGACTAATAATGCTTAAGTCCATCTGGGTGAGTTTTCTAGAAACCGAGTAATTTATGTGCTCAAACACACATCTTTCGTGACTTTTCAAGTTTTGAATCTCAGGAACTTCGGCAAATGTGCTTCAAATACCTTCAAAATTTGACCACAGAATCACCTCGACGAGCTCTGTAACTTGACTTATAATGCTTAAGTCCATCTGGGTGAGTTTTCTAGAAACCGAGTAATTGATGTGTTCAAACACACATCTTTCGTGACTTTTCAAGTTTTGAACCTCCGTAGCATCGGCAAATGTGCTTCAAATACCTTCAAAATTTGACCACAGAATCACCTCGACGAGCTCTGTAACTTGACTTATAATGCTTAAGTCCATCTGGGTGAGTTTTCTAGAAACCGAGTAATTGATGTGTTCAAACACACATCTTTCGTGACTTTTCAAGCTTTGAACCTCCGTAGCATCGGCAAATGTGCTTCAAATACCTTCAAAATTTGACCACAGAATCACCTCGACGAGCTCTTTAACATGACTAATAATGCTTAAGTCCATCTGGGTGAGTTTTCTAGAAACCGAGTAATTTATGTGTTCAAACACACATGTATCGTGACTTTTCAAGCTTTGAACCTCCGTAGCATCGGCAAATGTGCTTCAAATACCTTCAAAATTTGACCACAGAATCACCTCGACGAGCTCTTTAACATGACTAATAATGCTTAAGTCCATCTGGGTCAGTTTTCTAGAAACCGAGTAATTGATGTGTTCAAACACACATCTTTCGTGACTTTTCAAGTTTTGAATCTCAGGAACTTCGGCAAATGTGCTTCAAATACCTTCAAAATTTGACCACAGAATCACCTCGACGAGCTCTGTAACATGACTAATAATGCTTAAGTCCATCTGGGTATGTTTTCTAGAAACCGAGTAATTTATGTGCTCAAACACACATCTTTCGTGACTTTTCAAGCTTTGAACCTCCGTAGCTTCGGCAAATGTGCTTCAAATACCTTCAAAATTTGACCACAGAATCACCTCGACGAGCTCTGTAACTTGACTTATAATGCTTAAGTCCATCTGGGTGAGTTTTCTAGAAACCGAGTAATTGATGTGTTCAAACACACATCTTTCGTGACTTTTCAAGCTTTGAACCTCCGTAGCTTCGGCAAATGTGCTTCAAATACCTTCAAAATTTGACCACAGAATCACCTCGACGAGCTCTTTATCATGACTAATAATGCTTAAGTCCATCTGGGTGAGTTTTCTAGAAACCGAGTAATTTATGTGCTCAAACACACATCTTTCGTGACTTTTCAAGTTTTGAACCTCAGGAACTTCGGCAAATGTGCTTCAAATACCTTCAAAATTTGACCACAGAATCACCTCGGCGAGCTCTTTAACATGACTAGTAATGCTTAAGTCCATCAGGGTAAGTTTTCTAGAAAACGAGTAATTTATGTGCTCAAACACACATCTTTCGTGACTTTTCAAGATTTGAATCTCAGGAACTTCGGCAAATGTGCTTCAAATACCTTCAAAATTTGACCACAGAATCACCTCGGCGAGCTCTTTAACATGACTAGTAATGCTTAAGTCCATCAGGGTAAGTTTTCTAGAAAACGAGTAATTTATGTGCTCAAACACACATCTTTCGTGACTTTTCAAGTTTTGAATCTCAGGAACTTCGGCAAATGTGCTTCAAATACCTTCAAAATTTGACCACAGAATCACCTCGGCGAGCTCTTTAACATGACTAGTAATGCTTAAGTCCATCAGGGTAAGTTTTCTAGAAACCGAGTAATTTATGTGCTCAAACACACATCTTTCGTGACTTTTCAAGTTTTGAATCTCAGGAACTTCGACAAATGTGCTTCAAATACCTGCAAAATTTGACCACAGAATCACCTCGACGAGCTCTTTAACATGACTAATAATGCTTAAGTCCATCTGGGTGAGTTTTCTAGAAACCGAGTAATTTATGTGCTCAAACACACATCTTTCGTGACTTTTCAAGATTTGAACCTCCGCAGCTCCGGCTAATGTGCTTCAAATACCTTCAAAATTTGACCACAGAATCACCTCGACGAGCTCTTTATCATGACTAATAATGCTTAAGTCCATCAGGGTAAGTTTTCTAGAAAACGAGTAATTTATGTGCTCAAACACACATCTTTCGTGACTTTTCAAGTTTTGAATCTCAGGAACTTCGGCAAATGTGCTTCAAATACCTTCAAACTTTGACCACAGAATCACCTCTTTGAGCACTTCATCATGACTCATAAGGCTTCATTCTGTCTTCGTGAGTTTTCTAGAAAACGAGTAATTTATGTGCTCAAACACACATCTTTCGTGACTTTTCAAGATTTGAACCTACGTAACTTCGGCAAATGAGCTCCAAATACCTTCAAAATTTGACAACAGAATCACCTCGTGGAGCTCTTCATCATGACTAATAAGGCTTCATTCTGTCTTGGTGAGTTTTCTAGAAAACGAGTAATTTATGTGCTCAAACACACTTCTTTCCTGACTTTTCAAGATTTGAATCTCAGGAACTTCGGCAAATGAGCTCCAAATACCTTCAAAATTTGACCACAGAATCACCTCTTTGATCTCTTCATCATGACTAATAAGGCTTCATTCTGTCTTGGTGAGTTTTCTAGAAAACGAGTAATTTATGTGCTCAAACACACAACTTTCGTGACTTTTCAAGATTTGAACCTCCGTAACTTCGGCAAATGAGCTCCAAATACCTACAAAATTTGACCACAGAATCACCTCTTTGAGCACTTCATCATGACTCATAAGGCTTCATTCTGTCTTGGTGAGTTTTCTAGAAAACGAGTAATTTATGTGCTCAAACACACATCTTTCGTGACTTTTCAAGATTTGAACCTCCGTAACTTCGGCAAATGAGCTCCAAATACCTTCAAAATTTGACCACATTATCACCTCTTTGATCTCTTCATCATGACTCATAAGGCTTCATTCTGTCTTGGTGAGTTTTCTAGAAAACGAGTAATTTATGTGCTCAAACACACATCTTTCGTGACTTTTCAAGATTTGAACCTCCGTAACTTCGGCAAATGAGCTCCAAATACCTTCAATATTTATTAACAGAATAACCTCGTTGAGCACTTCATCATGACTCATAAGGCTTCATTCTGTCTTGGTGAGTTTTCTAGAAAACGAGGAATTTATGTGCTCAAACACACATCTTTCGTGACTTTTCAAGATTTGAACCTCCGTAACTTCGGCAAATGAGCTCCAAATACCTTCAATATTTATTAACAGAATAACCTCGTTGAGCACTTCATCATGACTCATAAGGCTTCATTCTGTCTTGGTGAGTTTTCTAGAAAACGAGTAATTTATGTGCTCAAACACACATCTTTCGTGACTTTTCCAGCTTTGAACCTCGTTACTTCGGCAAATGAGCTCCAAATGCCTTCAAAATTTGACAACAGAACCACCTCGTGAAGCTCTTCATCATGATTTCATAAGGCTTCATTCTGTCTTGGTGAGTTCTCTAGAAAAAGAGGAATTTATGTGCTCAAACACACATCTTTCGCGACTTTTCAAGATTTGAACCTCCGTAACTTCGACAAATGAGCTCCAAATACCTACAAAATTTGACCACAGAATCACCTCTTTGAGCACTTCATCATGACTCATAAGGCTTCATTCTGTCTTGGTGAGTTTTCTAGAAAACGAGTAATTTATGTGCTCAAACACACATCATTCGTGACTTTTCCAGCTTTGAACCTCCGTAACTTCGGCAAATGAGCTCCAAATACCTTCAATATTTATTAACAGAATAACCTCGTTGAGCACTTCATCATGACTCATAAGGCTTCATTCTGTCTTGGTGAGTTTTCTAGAAAACGAGTAATTTATGTGCTCAAACACACATCTTTCGTGACTTTTCAAGATTTGAACCTCCGTAACTTCGGCAAATGAGCTCCAAATACCTTCAATATTTATTAACAGAATAACCTCGTTGAGCACTTCATCATGATTTCATAAGGCTTCATTCTGTCTTGGTGAGTTCTCTAGAAAAAGAGGAATTTATGTGCTCAAACACACATCTTTCGCGACTTTTCAAGATTTGAACCTCCGTAACTTCGACAAATGAGCTCCAAATACCTACAAAATTTGACCACAGAATCACCTCTTTGAGCACTTCATCATGACTCATAAGGCTTCATTCTGTCTTGGTGAGTTTTCTAGAGAACGTCTAATTTATGTGCTCAAACACACAACTTTCGTGACTTTTCCAGCTTTGAACCTCGTAACTTCGGCAAATGAGCTCCAAATACCTTCAAAATTTGACCACAGAATCACCTCTTTGAGCACTTCATCATGACTCATAAGGCTTCATTCTGTCTTGGTGAGTTTTCTAGAAAACGAGTAATTTATGTGCTCAAACACACATCTTTCGTGACTTTTCAAGATTTGAACCTCCGTAACTTCGGCAAATGAGCTCCAAATACCTTCAATATTTAATAACAGAATAACCTCTTTGAGCACTTCATCATGACTCATAAGGCTTCATTCTGTCTTGGTGAGTTTTCTAGAAAACGAGTAATTTATGTGCTCAAACACACATCTTTCGTGACTTTTCAAGATTTGAACCTCCGTAACTTCGGCAAATGAGCTCCAAATGCCTTCAAAATTTGACAACAGAACCACCTCGTGAAGCTCTTCATCATGATTTCATAAGGCTTCATTCTGTCTTGGTGAGTTCTCTAGAAAAAGAGGAATTTATGTGCTCAAACACACATCTTTCGCGACTTTTCAAGATTTGAACCTCCGTAACTTCGACAAATGAGCTCCAAATACCTACAAAATTTGACCACAGAATCACCTCTTTGAGCACTTCAACATGACTCATAAGGCTTCATTCTGTCTTGGTGAGTTTTCTAGAAAACGAGTAATTTATGTGCTCAAACACATAACTTTCGTGACTTTTCAAGATTTGAACCTCCGTAACTTCGGCAAATGAGCTCCAAATACCTACAAAATTTGACCACAGAATCACCTCTTTGAGCACTTCATCATGACTCATAAGGCTTCATTCTGTCTTGGTGAGTTTTCTAGAAAACGAGGAATTTATGTGCTCAAACACACATCTTTCGCGACTTTTCAAGATTTGAACCTCCGTAACTTCGGCAAATGAGCTCCAAATACCTACAAAATTTGACCACAGAATCACCTCTTTGAGCACTTCATCATGACTCATAAGGCTTCATTCTGTCTTGGTGAGTTTTCTAGAAAACGAGTAATTTATGTGCTCAAACACACAACTTTCGTGACTTTTCAAGATTTGAACCTCCGTAACTTCGGCAAATGAGCTCCAAATACCTTCAAAATTTGACCACAGAATCACCTCTTTGAGCACTTCATCATGACTCATAAGGCTTCATTCTGTCTTGGTGAGTTTTCTAGAAAACGAGTAATTTATGTGCTCAAACACACATCTTTCGTGACTTTTCAAGATTTGAACCTCCGTAACTTCGGCAAATGAGCTCCAAATACCTTCAAAATTTGACCACAGAATCACCTCTTTGATCTCTTCATCATGACTCATAAGGCTTCATTCTGTCTTGGTGAGTTTTCTAGAAAACGAGTAATTTATGTGCTCAAACACACATCTTTCGTGACTTTTCAAGATTTGAACCTCCGTAACTTCGGCAAATGAGCTCCAAATACCTTCAATATTTATTAACAGAATAACCTCGTTGAGCACTTCATCATGACTCATAAGGCTTCATTCTGTCTTGGTGAGTTTTCTAGAAAACGAGTAATTTATGTGCTCAAACACACATCTTTCGTGACTTTTCAAGATTTGAACCTCCGTAACTTCGGCAAATGAGCTCCAAATACCTTCAATATTTAATAACAGAATAACCTCGTTGAGCACTTCATCATGACTCATAAGGCTTCATTCTGTCTTGGTGAGTTTTCTAGAAAACGAGTAATTTATGTGCTCAAACACACATCTTTCGTGACTTTTCAAGATTTGAACCTACGTAACTTCGGCAAATGAGCTCCAAATACCTTCAAAATTTGACCACAGAATCACCTCGTTGAGCACTTCATCATGACTCATAAGGCTTCATTCTGTCCTGGTGAGTTTTCTAGAGAACGTCTAATTTATGTGCTCAAACACACAACTTTCGTGACTTTTCAAGATTTGAACCTCCGTAACTTCGGCAAATGAGCTCCAAATACCTTCAAAATTTGACCACAGAATCACCTCTTTGAGCACTTCATCATGACTCATAAGGCTTCATTCTGTCTTGGTGAGTTTTCTAGAGAACGTCTAATTTATGTGCTCAAACACACAACTTTCGTGACTTTTCAAGATTTGAACCTCCGTAACTTCGGCAAATGAGCTCCAAATACCTTCAAAATTTGACCACAGAATCACCTCTTTGATCTCTTCATCATGACTCATAAGGCTTCATTCTGTCTTGGTGAGTTTTCTAGAAAACGAGTAATTTATGTGCTCAAACACACAACTTTCGTGACTTTTCAAGATTTGAACCTCCGTAACTTCGGCAAATGAGCTCCAAATACCTTCAAAATTTGACCACAGAATCACCTCTTTGAGCACTTCATCATGACTCATAAGGCTTCATTCTGTCTTGGTGAGTTTTCTAGAGAACGTCTAATTTATGTGCTCAAACACACAACTTTCGTGACTTTTCAAGATTTGAACCTCCGTAACTTCGGCAAATGAGCTCCAAATACCTTCAAAATTTGACCACAGAATCACCTCTTTGATCTCTTCATCATGACTCATAAGGCTTCATTCTGTCTTGGTGAGTTTTCTAGAAAACGAGTAATTTATGTGCTCAAACACACAACTTTCGTGACTTTTCAAGATTTGAACCTCCGTAACTTCGGCAAATGAGCTCCAAATACCTTCAAAATTTGACCACAGAATCACCTCTTTGATCTCTTCATCATGACTCATAAGGCTTCATTCTGTCTTGGTGAGTTTTCTAGAAAACGAGTAATTTATGTGCTCAAACACACATCTTTCGTGACTTTTCAAGATTTGAACCTCCGTAACTTCGGCAAATGAGCTCCAAATACCTTCAATATTTATTAACAGAATAACCTCGTTGAGCACTTCATCATGACTCATAAGGCTTCATTCTGTCTTGGTGAGTTTTCTAGAAAACGAGTAATTTATGTGCTCAAACACACATCTTTCGTGACTTTTCAAGATTTGAACCTCCGTAACTTCGGCAAATGAGCTCCAAATACCTTCAATATTTAATAACAGAATAACCTCGTTGAGCACTTCATCATGACTCATAAGGCTTTATTCTGTCTTGGTGAGTTTTCTAGAAAACGAGTAATTTATGTGCTCAAACACACATCTTTCGTGACTTTTCAAGATTTGAACCTCCGTAACTTCGGCAAATGAGCTCCAAATACCTTCAAAATTTGACAACAGAATCACCTCGTGGAGCACTTCATCATGACTCATAAGGCTTCATTCTGTCTTGGTGAGTTTTCTAGAAAACGAGTAATTTATGTGTTCAAACACACATCTTTCGTGACTTTTCAAGATTTGAACCTCCGTAACTTCGGCAAATGAGCTCCAAATACCTTCAATATTTATTAACAGAATAACCTCGTTGAGCACTTCATCATGACTCATAAGGCTTCATTCTGTCTTGGTGAGTTTTCTAGAAAACGAGTAATTTATGTGTTCAAACACACATCTTTCGTGACTTTTCAAGATTTGAACCTCCGTAACTTCGGCAAATGAGCTCCAAATACCTTCAATATTTATTAACAGAATAACCTCGTTGAGCACTTCATCATGACTCATAAGGCTTCATTCTGTCTTGGTGAGTTTTCTAGAAAACGAGTAATTTATGTGCTCAAACACACATCTTTCGTGACTTTTCAAGATTTGAACCTCCGTAACTTCGGCAAATGAGCTCCAAATACCTTCAATATTTATTAACAGAATAACCTCGTTGAGCACTTCATCATGACTCATAAGGCTTCATTCTGTCTTGGTGAGTTTTCTAGAAAACGAGTAATTTATGTGTTCAAACACACATCTTTCGTGACTTTTCAAGATTTGAACCTCCGTAACTTCGGCAAATGAGCTCCAAATACCTTCAATATTTAATAACAGAATAACCTCGTGGAGCTCGTCATCATGACTCATAAGGCTTCATTCTTTCTTGGTGAGTTTTCTAGAAAACGAGTAATTTATGTGCTCAAACACACAACTTTCGTGACTTTTCCAGTTTTGAACCTCGTAACTTCGGCAAATGAGCTCCAAATGCCTTCAAAATTTGACAACAGAACCACCTCGTGAAGCTCTTCATCATGATTTCATAAGGCTTCATTCTGTCTTGGTGAGTTCTCTAGAAAAAGAGGAATTTATGTGCTCAAACACACATCTTTCGCGACTTTTCAAGATTTGAACCTCCGTAACTTCGACAAATGAGCTCCAAATACCTACAAAATTTGACCACAGAATCACCTCTTTGAGCACTTCAACATGACTCATAAGGCTTCATTCTGTCTTGGTGAGTTTTCTAGAAAACGAGTAATTTATGTGCTCAAACACATAACTTTCGTGACTTTTCAAGATTTGAACCTCCGTAACTTCGGCAAATGAGCTCCAAATACCTACAAAATTTGACCACAGAATCACCTCTTTGAGCACTTCATCATGACTCATAAGGCTTCATTCTGTCTTCGTGAGTTTTCTAGAGAACGTCTAATTTATGTGCTCAAACACACAACTTTCGTGACTTTTCCAGCTTTGAACCTCGTAACTTCGGCAAATGAGCTCCAAATACCTTCAAAATTTGACCACAGAATCACCTCTTTGAGCACTTCATCATGACTCCTAAGGCTTCATTCTGTCTTGATGAGTTTTCTAGAAAACGAGTAATTTATGTGCTCAAACACACAACTTTCGTGACTTTTCAAGATTTGAACCTCCGTAACTTCGGCAAATGAGCTCCAAATACCTACAAAATTTGACCACAGAATCACCTCTTTGAGCACTTCATCATGACTCATAAGGCTTCATTCTGTCTTGGTGAGTTTTCTAGAGAACGTCTAATTTATGTGCTCAAACACACAACTTTCGTGACTTTTCCAGCTTTGAACCTCGTAACTTCGGCAAATGAGCTCCAAATACCTACAAAATTTGACCACAGAATCACCTCTTTGAGCACTTCATCATGACTCATAAGGCTTCATTCTGTCTTCGTGAGTTTTCTAGAAAACGAGTAATTTATGTGCTCAAACACACATCTTTCGTGACTTTTCAAGATTTGAACCTACGTAACTTCGGCAAATGAGCTCCAAATACCTTCAAAATTTGACAACAGAATCACCTCGTGGAGCTCTTCATCATGACTAATAAGGCTTCATTCTGTCTTGGTGAGTTTTCTAGAAAACGAGTAATTTATGTGCTCAAACACACTTCTTTCCTGACTTTTCAAGATTTGAATCTCAGGAACTTCGGCAAATGAGCTCCAAATACCTTCAAAATTTGACCACAGAATCACCTCTTTGATCTCTTCATCATGACTAATAAGGCTTCATTCTGTCTTGGTGAGTTTTCTAGAAAACGAGTAATTTATGTGCTCAAACACACATCTTTCGTGACTTTTCAAGATTTGAACCTCCGTAACTTCGGCAAATGAGCTCCAAATACCTTCAATATTTATTAACAGAATAACCTCGTTGAGCACTTCATCATGACTCATAAGGCTTCATTCTGTCTTGGTGAGTTTTCTAGAAAACGAGTAATTTATGTGCTCAAACACACATCTTTCGCGACTTTTCAAGATTTGAACCTCCGTAACTTCGACAAATGAGCTCCAAATACCTACAAAATTTGACCACAGAATCACCTCTTTGAGCACTTCATCATGACTCATAAGGCTTCATTCTGTCTTGGTGAGTTTTCTAGAAAACGAGTAATTTATGTGCTCAAACACACATCTTTCGTGACTTTTCAAGATTTGAACCTCCGTAACTTCGGCAAATGAGCTCCAAATACCTTCAATATTTATTAACAGAATTACCTCGTTGAGCACTTCATCATGACTCATAAGGCTTCATTCTGTCTTGGTGAGTTTTCTAGAAAACGAGTAATTTATGTGCTCAAACACACATCTTTCGTGACTTTTCAAGATTTGAACCTCCGTAACTTCGGCAAATGAGCTCCAAATACCTTCAATATTTATTAACAGAATAACCTCGTTGAGCACTTCATCATGACTCATAAGGCTTCATTCTGTCTTGGTGAGTTTTCTAGAAAACGAGTAATTTATGTGCTCAAACACACATCTTTCGTGACTTTTCAAGATTTGAACCTCCGTAACTTCGGCAAATGAGCTCCAAATACCTTCAATATTTATTAACAGAATAACCTCGTTGAGCACTTCATCATGATTTCATAAGGCTTCATTCTGTCTTGGTGAGTTCTCTAGAAAAAGAGGAATTTATGTGCTCAAACACACATCTTTCGCGACTTTTCAAGATTTGAACCTCCGTAACTTCGACAAATGAGCTCCAAATACCTACAAAATTTGACCACAGAATCACCTCTTTGAGCACTTCATCATGACTCATAAGGCTTCATTCTGTCTTGGTGAGTTTTCTAGAGAACGTCTAATTTATGTGCTCAAACACACAACTTTCGTGACTTTTCCAGCTTTGAACCTCGTAACTTCGGCAAATGAGCTCCAAATACCTTCAAAATTTGACCACAGAATCACCTCTTTGAGCACTTCATCATGACTCATAAGGCTTCATTCTGTCTTGGTGAGTTTTCTAGAAAACGAGTAATTTATGTGCTCAAACACACATCTTTCGTGACTTTTCAAGATTTGAACCTCCGTAACTTCGGCAAATGAGCTCCAAATACCTTCAATATTTAATAACAGAATAACCTCTTTGAGCACTTCATCATGACTCATAAGGCTTCATTCTGTCTTGGTGAGTTTTCTAGAAAACGAGTAATTTATGTGCTCAAACACACATCTTTCGTGACTTTTCAAGATTTGAACCTCCGTAACTTCGGCAAATGAGCTCCAAATGCCTTCAAAATTTGACAACAGAACCACCTCGTGAAGCTCTTCATCATGATTTCATAAGGCTTCATTCTGTCTTGGTGAGTTCTCTAGAAAAAGAGGAATTTATGTGCTCAAACACACATCTTTCGCGACTTTTCAAGATTTGAACCTCCGTAACTTCGACAAATGAGCTCCAAATACCTACAAAATTTGACCACAGAATCACCTCTTTGAGCACTTCAACATGACTCATAAGGCTTCATTCTGTCTTGGTGAGTTTTCTAGAAAACGAGTAATTTATGTGCTCAAACACATAACTTTCGTGACTTTTCAAGATTTGAACCTCCGTAACTTCGGCAAATGAGCTCCAAATACCTACAAAATTTGACCACAGAATCACCTCTTTGAGCACTTCATCATGACTCATAAGGCTTCATTCTGTCTTGGTGAGTTTTCTAGAAAACGAGGAATTTATGTGCTCAAACACACATCTTTCGCGACTTTTCAAGATTTGAACCTCCGTAACTTCGGCAAATGAGCTCCAAATACCTACAAAATTTGACCACAGAATCACCTCTTTGAGCACTTCATCATGACTCATAAGGCTTCATTCTGTCTTGGTGAGTTTTCTAGAAAACGAGTAATTTATGTGCTCAAACACACAACTTTCGTGACTTTTCAAGATTTGAACCTCCGTAACTTCGGCAAATGAGCTCCAAATACCTTCAAAATTTGACCACAGAATCACCTCTTTGAGCACTTCATCATGACTCATAAGGCTTCATTCTGTCTTGGTGAGTTTTCTAGAAAACGAGTAATTTATGTGCTCAAACACACATCTTTCGTGACTTTTCAAGATTTGAACCTCCGTAACTTCGGCAAATGAGCTCCAAATACCTTCAAAATTTGACCACAGAATCACCTCTTTGATCTCTTCATCATGACTCATAAGGCTTCATTCTGTCTTGGTGAGTTTTCTAGAAAACGAGTAATTTATGTGCTCAAACACACATCTTTCGTGACTTTTCAAGATTTGAACCTCCGTAACTTGGGCAAATGAGCTCCAAATACCTTCAATATTTATTAACAGAATAACCTCGTTGAGCACTTCATCATGACTCATAAGGCTTCATTCTGTCTTGGTGAGTTTTCTAGAAAACGAGTAATTTATGTGCTCAAACACACATCTTTCGTGACTTTTCAAGATTTGAACCTCCGTAACTTCGGCAAATGAGCTCCAAATACCTTCAATATTTAATAACAGAATAACCTCGTTGAGCACTTCATCATGACTCATAAGGCTTCATTCTGTCTTGGTGAGTTTTCTAGAAAACGAGTAATTTATGTGCTCAAACACACATCTTTCGTGACTTTTCAAGATTTGAACCTACGTAACTTCGGCAAATGAGCTCCAAATACCTTCAAAATTTGACCACAGAATCACCTCGTTGAGCACTTCATCATGACTCATAAGGCTTCATTCTGTCCTGGTGAGTTTTCTAGAGAACGTCTAATTTATGTGCTCAAACACACAACTTTCGTGACTTTTCAAGATTTGAACCTCCGTAACTTCGGCAAATGAGCTCCAAATACCTTCAAAATTTGACCACAGAATCACCTCTTTGAGCACTTCATCATGACTCATAAGGCTTCATTCTGTCTTGGTGAGTTTTCTAGAGAACGTCTAATTTATGTGCTCAAACACACAACTTTCGTGACTTTTCAAGATTTGAACCTCCGTAACTTCGGCAAATGAGCTCCAAATACCTTCAAAATTTGACCACAGAATCACCTCTTTGATCTCTTCATCATGACTCATAAGGCTTCATTCTGTCTTGGTGAGTTTTCTAGAAAACGAGTAATTTATGTGCTCAAACACACAACTTTCGTGACTTTTCAAGATTTGAACCTCCGTAACTTCGGCAAATGAGCTCCAAATACCTTCAAAATTTGACCACAGAATCACCTCTTTGAGCACTTCATCATGACTCATAAGGCTTCATTCTGTCTTGGTGAGTTTTCTAGAGAACGTCTAATTTATGTGCTCAAACACACAACTTTCGTGACTTTTCAAGATTTGAACCTCCGTAACTTCGGCAAATGAGCTCCAAATACCTTCAAAATTTGACCACAGAATCACCTCTTTGATCTCTTCATCATGACTCATAAGGCTTCATTCTGTCTTGGTGAGTTTTCTAGAAAACGAGTAATTTATGTGCTCAAACACACAACTTTCGTGACTTTTCAAGATTTGAACCTCCGTAACTTCGGCAAATGAGCTCCAAATACCTTCAAAATTTGACCACAGAATCACCTCTTTGATCTCTTCATCATGACTCATAAGGCTTCATTCTGTCTTGGTGAGTTTTCTAGAAAACGAGTAATTTATGTGCTCAAACACACATCTTTCGTGACTTTTCAAGATTTGAACCTCCGTAACTTCGGCAAATGAGCTCCAAATACCTTCAATATTTATTAACAGAATAACCTCGTTGAGCACTTCATCATGACTCATAAGGCTTCATTCTGTCTTGGTGAGTTTTCTAGAAAACGAGTAATTTATGTGCTCAAACACACATCTTTCGTGACTTTTCAAGATTTGAACCTCCGTAACTTCGGCAAATGAGCTCCAAATACCTTCAATATTTAATAACAGAATAACCTCGTTGAGCACTTCATCATGACTCATAAGGCTTTATTCTGTCTTGGTGAGTTTTCTAGAAAACGAGTAATTTATGTGCTCAAACACACATCTTTCGTGACTTTTCAAGATTTGAACCTCCGTAACTTCGGCAAATGAGCTCCAAATACCTTCAAAATTTGACAACAGAATCACCTCGTGGAGCACTTCATCATGACTCATAAGGCTTCATTCTGTCTTGGTGAGTTTTCTAGAAAACGAGTAATTTATGTGTTCAAACACACATCTTTCGTGACTTTTCAAGATTTGAACCTCCGTAACTTCGGCAAATGAGCTCCAAATACCTTCAATATTTATTAACAGAATAACCTCGTTGAGCACTTCATCATGACTCATAAGGCTTCATTCTGTCTTGGTGAGTTTTCTAGAAAACGAGTAATTTATGTGTTCAAACACACATCTTTCGTGACTTTTCAAGATTTGAACCTCCGTAACTTCGGCAAATGAGCTCCAAATACCTTCAATATTTATTAACAGAATAACCTCGTTGAGCACTTCATCATGACTCATAAGGCTTCATTCTGTCTTGGTGAGTTTTCTAGAAAACGAGTAATTTATGTGCTCAAACACACATCTTTCGTGACTTTTCAAGATTTGAACCTCCGTAACTTCGGCAAATGAGCTCCAAATACCTTCAATATTTATTAACAGAATAACCTCGTTGAGCACTTCATCATGACTCATAAGGCTTCATTCTGTCTTGGTGAGTTTTCTAGAAAACGAGTAATTTATGTGTTCAAACACACATCTTTCGTGACTTTTCAAGATTTGAACCTCCGTAACTTCGGCAAATGAGCTCCAAATACCTTCAATATTTAATAACAGAATAACCTCGTGGAGCTCGTCATCATGACTCATAAGGCTTCATTCTTTCTTGGTGAGTTTTCTAGAAAACGAGTAATTTATGTGCTCAAACACACAACTTTCGTGACTTTTCCAGTTTTGAACCTCGTAACTTCGGCAAATGAGCTCCAAATGCCTTCAAAATTTGACAACAGAACCACCTCGTGAAGCTCTTCATCATGATTTCATAAGGCTTCATTCTGTCTTGGTGAGTTCTCTAGAAAAAGAGGAATTTATGTGCTCAAACACACATCTTTCGCGACTTTTCAAGATTTGAACCTCCGTAACTTCGACAAATGAGCTCCAAATACCTACAAAATTTGACCACAGAATCACCTCTTTGAGCACTTCAACATGACTCATAAGGCTTCATTCTGTCTTGGTGAGTTTTCTAGAAAACGAGTAATTTATGTGCTCAAACACATAACTTTCGTGACTTTTCAAGATTTGAACCTCCGTAACTTCGGCAAATGAGCTCCAAATACCTACAAAATTTGACCACAGAATCACCTCTTTGAGCACTTCATCATGACTCATAAGGCTTCATTCTGTCTTCGTGAGTTTTCTAGAGAACGTCTAATTTATGTGCTCAAACACACAACTTTCGTGACTTTTCCAGCTTTGAACCTCGTAACTTCGGCAAATGAGCTCCAAATACCTTCAAAATTTGACCACAGAATCACCTCTTTGAGCACTTCATCATGACTCCTAAGGCTTCATTCTGTCTTGATGAGTTTTCTAGAAAACGAGTAATTTATGTGCTCAAACACACAACTTTCGTGACTTTTCAAGATTTGAACCTCCGTAACTTCGGCAAATGAGCTCCAAATACCTACAAAATTTGACCACAGAATCACCTCTTTGAGCACTTCATCATGACTCATAAGGCTTCATTCTGTCTTGGTGAGTTTTCTAGAGAACGTCTAATTTATGTGCTCAAACACACAACTTTCGTGACTTTTCCAGCTTTGAACCTCGTAACTTCGGCAAATGAGCTCCAAATACCTACAAAATTTGACCACAGAATCACCTCTTTGAGCACTTCATCATGACTCATAAGGCTTCATTCTGTCTTCGTGAGTTTTCTAGAAAACGAGTAATTTATGTGCTCAAACACACATCTTTCGTGACTTTTCAAGATTTGAACCTACGTAACTTCGGCAAATGAGCTCCAAATACCTTCAAAATTTGACAACAGAATCACCTCGTGGAGCTCTTCATCATGACTAATAAGGCTTCATTCTGTCTTGGTGAGTTTTCTAGAAAACGAGTAATTTATGTGCTCAAACACACTTCTTTCCTGACTTTTCAAGATTTGAATCTCAGGAACTTCGGCAAATGAGCTCCAAATACCTTCAAAATTTGACCACAGAATCACCTCTTTGATCTCTTCATCATGACTAATAAGGCTTCATTCTGTCTTGGTGAGTTTTCTAGAAAACGAGTAATTTATGTGCTCAAACACACATCTTTCGTGACTTTTCAAGATTTGAACCTCCGTAACTTCGGCAAATGAGCTCCAAATACCTTCAATATTTATTAACAGAATAACCTCGTTGAGCACTTCATCATGACTCATAAGGCTTCATTCTGTCTTGGTGAGTTTTCTAGAAAACGAGTAATTTATGTGCTCAAACACACATCTTTCGCGACTTTTCAAGATTTGAACCTCCGTAACTTCGACAAATGAGCTCCAAATACCTACAAAATTTGACCACAGAATCACCTCTTTGAGCACTTCATCATGACTCATAAGGCTTCATTCTGTCTTGGTGAGTTTTCTAGAAAACGAGTAATTTATGTGCTCAAACACACATCTTTCGTGACTTTTCAAGATTTGAACCTCCGTAACTTCGGCAAATGAGCTCCAAATACCTTCAATATTTATTAACAGAATTACCTCGTTGAGCACTTCATCATGACTCATAAGGCTTCATTCTGTCTTGGTGAGTTTTCTAGAAAACGAGTAATTTATGTGCTCAAACACACATCTTTCGTGACTTTTCAAGATTTGAACCTCCGTAACTTCGGCAAATGAGCTCCAAATACCTTCAATATTTATTAACAGAATAACCTCGTTGAGCACTTCATCATGACTCATAAGGCTTCATTCTGTCTTGGTGAGTTTTCTAGAAAACGAGTAATTTATGTGCTCAAACACACATCTTTCGTGACTTTTCAAGATTTGAACCTCCGTAACTTCGGCAAATGAGCTCCAAATACCTTCAATATTTATTAACAGAATAACCTCGTTGAGCACTTCATCATGACTCATAAGGCTTCATTCTGTCTTGGTGAGTTTTCTAAAAAACGAGGAATTTATGTGCTCAAACACACATCTTTCGCGACTTTTCAAGATTTGAACCTCCGTAACTTCGACAAATGAGCTCCAAATACCTACAAAATTTGACCACAGAATCACCTCTTTGAGCACTTCATCATGACTCATAAGGCTTCATTCTGTCTTGGTGAGTTTTCTAGAAAACGAGTAATTTATGTGCTCAAACACACAACTTTCGTGACTTTTCAAGATTTGAACCTCCGTAACTTCGGCAAATGAGCTCCAAATACCTTCAAAATTTGACCACAGAATCACCTCTTTGAGCACTTCATCATGACTCATAAGGCTTCATTCTGTCTTGGTGAGTTTTCTAGAAAACGAGTAATTTATGTGCTCAAACACACATCTTTCGTGACTTTTCAAGATTTGAACCTCCGTAACTTCGGCAAATGAGCTCCAAATACCTTCAAAATTTGACCACAGAATCACCTCTTTGATCTCTTCATCATGACTCATAAGGCTTCATTCTGTCTTGGTGAGTTTTCTAGAAAACGAGTAATTTATGTGCTCAAACACACATCTTTCGTGACTTTTCAAGATTTGAACCTCCGTAACTTCGGCAAATGAGCTCCAAATACCTTCAATATTTATTAACAGAATAACCTCGTTGAGCACTTCATCATGACTCATAAGGCTTCATTCTGTCTTGGTGAGTTTTCTAGAAAACGAGTAATTTATGTGCTCAAACACACATCTTTCGTGACTTTTCAAGATTTGAACCTCCGTAACTTCGGCAAATGAGCTCCAAATACCTTCAATATTTAATAACAGAATAACCTCGTTGAGCACTTCATCATGACTCATAAGGCTTCATTCTGTCTTGGTGAGTTTTCTAGAAAACGAGTAATTTATGTGCTCAAACACACATCTTTCGTGACTTTTCAAGATTTGAACCTACGTAACTTCGGCAAATGAGCTCCAAATACCTTCAAAATTTGACCACAGAATCACCTCTTTGAGCACTTCATCATGACTCATAAGGCTTCATTCTGTCTTCGTGAGTTTTCTAGAAAACGAGTGATTTATGTGTTCAAACACACATCTTTCGTGACTTTTCAAGATTTGAACCTACGTAACTTCGGCAAATGAGCTCCAAATACCTTCAAAATTTGACAACAGAATCACCTCGTGGAGCTCTTCATCATGACTAATAAGGCTTCATTCTGTCTTGGTGAGTTTTCTAGAAAACGAGTAATTTATGTGCTCAAACACACTTCTTTCCTGACTTTTCAAGATTTGAATCTCAGGAACTTCGGCAAATGAGCTCCAAATACCTTCAAAATTTGACCACAGAATCACCTCTTTGATCTCTTCATCATGACTAATAAGGCTTCATTCTGTCTTGGTGAGTTTTCTAGAAAACGAGTAATTTATGTGCTCAAACACACTTCTTTCCTGACTTTTCAAGATTTGAATCTCAGGAACTTCGGCAAATGAGCTCCAAATACCTTCAAAATTTGACCACAGAATCACCTCTTTGATCTCTTCATCATGACTAATAAGGCTTCATTCTGTCTTGGTGAGTTTTCTAGAAAACGAGTAATTTATGTGCTCAAACACACTTCTTTCCTGACTTTTCAAGATTTGAATCTCAGGAACTTCGGCAAATGAGCTCGAAATACCTTCAAAATTTGACCACAGAATCACCTCTTTGATCTCTTCATCATGACTAATAAGGCTTCATTCCATCTTGGTGAGTTTTCTAGAAAACGAGTAATTTATGTGCTCAAACACACATCTTTCCTGACTTTTCAAGATTTGAATCTCAGGAACTTCGGCAAATGAGCTCCAAATACCTTCAAAAGTTGACAACAGAATCACCTCGTGGAGTTCTTCATCATGACTCATAAGGCTTCATTGTATCTTGGTGAATTTTCTAGAAAACGAGTAAATTAACTGCTCAAACACACATCTTTCGTGACTTTTCCAGATTTGAACCTCCGTAACTTCGGCAAATGAGCTCCAAATACCTACAAAATTTGACCACAGAATCACCTCTTTGAGCACTTCATCATGACTCATAAGGCTTCATTCTGTCTTCGTGAGTTTTCTAGAAAACAAGTAATTTATGTGTTCAAACACACATCTTTCGTGACTTTTCAAGATTTGAACCTACGTAACTTCGGCAAATGAGCTCCAAATACCTTCAAAATTTGACAACAGAATCAACTCGTGGAGCTCTTCATCATGACTAATAAGGCTTCATTCTGTCTTGGTGAGTTTTCTAGAAAACGAGTAATTTATGTGCTCAAACACACAACTTTCGTGACTTTTCCAGCTTTGAACCTCGTAACTTCGGCAAATGAGCTCCAAATGCCTTCAAAATTTGACAACAGAACCACCTCGTGAAGCTCTTCATCATGATTTCATAAGGCTTCATTCTGTCTTGGTGAGTTCTCTAGAAAAAGAGGAATTTATGTGCTCAAACACACATCTTTCGCGACTTTTCAAGATTTGAACCTCCGTAACTTCGACAAATGAGCTCCAAATACCTACAAAATTTGACAACAGAATAACCTCGTGGAGCTCGTCATCATGACTCATAAGGCTTCATTCTGTCTTGGTGAGTTTTCTAGAAAACGAGTAATTTATGTGCTCAAACACACATCTTTCGTGACTTTTCAAGATTTGAACCTCCGTAACTTCGGCAAATGAGCTCCAAATACCTACAAAATTTGACCACAGAATCACCTCTTTGAGCACTTCATCATGACTCATAAGGCTTCATTCTGTCTTCGTGAGTTTTCTAGAAAACGAGTAATTTATGTGCTCAAACACACATCTTTCGTGACTTTTCAAGATTTGAACCTACGTAACTTCGGCAAATGAGCTCCAAATACCTTCAAAATTTGACAACAGAATCACCTCGTGGAGCTCTTCATCATGACTAATAAGGCTTCATTCTGTCTTGGTGAGTTTTCTAGAAAACGAGTAATTTATGTGCTCAAACACACTTCTTTCCTGACTTTTCAAGATTTGAATCTCAGGAACTTCGGCAAATGAGCTCCAAATACCTTCAAAATTTGACCACAGAATCACCTCTTTGATCTCTTCATCATGACTAATAAGGCTTCATTCTGTCTTGGTGAGTTTTCTAGAAAACGAGTAATTTATGTGCTCAAACACACTTCTTTCCTGACTTTTCAAGATTTGAATCTCAGGAACTTTGGCAAATGAGCTCCAAATACCTTCAAAATTTGACCACAGAATCACCTCTTTGATCTCTTCATCATGACTAATAAGGCTTCATTCTGTCTTGGTGAGTTTTCTAGAAAACGAGTAATTTATGTGCTCAAACACACTTCTTTCCTGACTTTTCAAGATTTGAATCTCAGGAACTTTGGCAAATGAGCTCCAAATACCTTCAAAATTTGACCACAGAATCACCTCTTTGATCTCTTCATCATGACTAATAAGGCTTCATTCTGTCTTGGTGAGTTTTCTAGAAAACGAGTAATTTATGTGCTCAAACACACTTCTTTCCTGACTTTTCAAGATTTGAATCTCAGGAACTTCGGCAAATGAGCTCCAAATACCTTCAAAATTTGACCACAGAATCACCTCTTTGATCTCTTCATCATGACTAATAAGGCTTCATTCTGTCTTGGTGAGTTTTCTAGAAAACGAGTAATTTATGTGCTCAAACACACTTCTTTCCTGACTTTTCAAGATTTGAATCTCAGGAACTTCGGCAAATGAGCTCCAAATACCTTCAAAATTTGACCACAGAATCACCTCTTTGATCTCTTCATCATGACTAATAAGGCTTCATTCTGTCTTCGTGAGTTTTCTAGAAAACGAGTAATTTATGTGCTCAAAGACACATCTTTCGTGACTTTTCAAGATTTGAACCTCCGTAACTTCGGCAAATGAGCCCCAAATACCTTCAAAATTTGACCACAGAATCACCTCTTTGATCTCTTCATCATGACTCATAAGGCTTCATTCTGTCTTGGTGAGTTTTCTAGAAAACGAGTAATTTATGTGCTCAAACACACATCTTCCCTGACTTTTCAAGATTTGAATCTCAGGAACTTCGGCAAATGAGCTCGAAATACCTTCAAAATTTGACCACAGAATCACCTCTTTGATCTCTTCATCATGACTAATAAGGCTTCATTCTATCTTGGTGAGTTTTCTAGAAAACGAGTAATTTATGTGCTCAAACACACATCTTTCCTGACTTTTCAAGATTTGAATCTCAGGAACTTCGGCAAATGAGCTCCAAATACCTTCAAAATTTGACAACAGAATAACCTCGTTGAGCACTTCATCATGACTCATAAGGCTTCATTGTATCTTGGTGAATTTTCTAGAAAACGAGTAAATTAAGTGCTCAAACACACATCTTTCGTGACTTTTCCAGATTTGAACCTCCGTAACTTCGGCAAATGAGCTCCAAATACCTTCAAAATTTGACAACAGAATAACCTCGTTGAGCACTTCATCATGACTCATAAGGCTTCATTCTGTCTTGGTGAGTTTTCTAGAAAACGAGTAATTTATGTGCTCAAACACACAACTTTCGTGACTTTTCCAGCTTTGAACCTCGTAACTTCGGCAAATGAGCTCCAAATGCCTTCAAAATTTGACAACAGAACCACCTCGTGAAGCTCTTCATCATGATTTCATAAGGCTTCATTCTGTCTTGGTGAGTTCTCTAGAAAAAGAGGAATTTATGTGCTCAAACACACATCTTTCGCGACTTTTCAAGATTTGAACCTCCGTAACTTCGACAAATGAGCTCCAAATACCTACAAAATTTGACCACAGAATAACCTCGTGGAGCTCGTCATCATGACTCATAAGGCTTCATTCTGTCTTGGTGAGTTTTCTAGAAAACGAGTAATTTATGTGCTCAAACACACATCTTTCGTGACTTTTCAAGATTTGAACCTCCGTAACTTCGGCAAATGAGCTCCAAATACCTACAAAATTTGACCACAGAATCACCTCTTTGAGCACTTCATCATGACTCATAAGGCTTCATTCTGTCTTCGTGAGTTTTCTAGAAAACGAGTAATTTATGTGTTCAAACACACATCTTTCGTGACTTTTCAAGATTTGAACCTACGTAACTTCGGCAAATGAGCTCCAAATACCTTCAAAATTTGACAACAGAATCACCTCGTGGAGCTCTTCATCATGACTAATAAGGCTTCATTCTGTCTTGGTGAGTTTTCTAGAAAACGAGTAATTTATGTGCTCAAACACACTTCTTTCCTGACTTTTCAAGATTTGAATCTCAGGAACTTCGGCAAATGAGCTCCAAATACCTTCAAAATTTGACCACAGAATCACCTCTTTGATCTCTTCATCATGACTAATAAGGCTTCATTCTGTCTTGGTGAGTTTTCTAGAAAACGAGTAATTTATGTGCTCAAACACACTTCTTTCCTGACTTTTCAAGATTTGAATCTCAGGAACTTCGGCAAATGAGCTCCAAATACCTTCAAAATTTGACCACAGAATCACCTCTTTGATCTCTTCATCTTGACTAATAAGGCTTCATTCTGTCTTGGTGAGTTTTCTAGAAAACGAGTAATTTATGTGCTCAAACACACTTCTTTCCTGACTTTTCAAGATTTGAATCTCAGGAACTTCGGCAAATGAGCTCCAAATACCTTCAAAATTTGACCACAGAATCACCTCTTTGATCTCTTCATCATGACTAATAAGGCTTCATTCTGTCTTCGTGAGTTTTCTAGAAAACGAGTAATTTATGTGCTCAAACACACTTCTTTCCTGACTTTTCAAGATTTGAACTTCCGTAACTTCGGCAAATGAGCCCCAAATACCTTCAAAATTTGACCACAGAATCACCTCTTTGATCTCTTCATCATGACTCATAAGGCTTCATTCTGTCTTGGTGAGTTTTCTAGAAAACGAGTAATTTATGTGTTCAAACACACATCTTCCCTGACTTTTCAAGATTTGAATCTCAGGAACTTCGGCAAATGAGCTCGAAATACCTTCAAAATTTGACCACAGAATCACCTCTTTGATCTCTTCATCATGACTAATAAGGCTTCATTCCATCTTGGTGAGTTTTCTAGAAAACGAGTAATTTATGTGCTCAAACACACATCTTTCCTGACTTTTCAAGATTTGAATCTCAGGAACTTCGGCAAATGAGCTCCAAATACCTTCAAAAGTTGACAACAGAATCACCTCGTGGAGTTCTTCATCATGACTCATAAGGCTTCATTGTATCTTGGTGAATTTTCTAGAAAACGAGTAAATTAACTGCTCAAACACACATCTTTCGTGACTTTTCCAGATTTGAACCTCCGTAACTTCGGCAAATGAGCTCCAAATACCTTCAAAATTTGACAACAGAATAACCTCGTTGAGCACTTCATCATGACTCATAAGGCTTCATTCTGTCTTGGTGAGTTTTCTAGAAAACGAGTAATTTATGTGCTCAAACACACTTCTTTCCTGACTTTTCAAGATTTGAATCTCAGGAACTTCGGCAAATGAGCTCCAAATACCTTCAAAATTTGACCACAGAATCACCTCTTTGATCTCTTCATCATGACTAATAAGGCTTCATTCTGTCTTGGTGAGTTTTCTAGAAAACGAGTAATTTATGTGTTCAAACACACATCTTCCCTGACTTTTCAAGATTTGAATCTCAGGAACTTCGGCAAATGAGCTCGAAATACCTTCAAAATTTGACCACAGAATCACCTCTTTGATCTCTTCATCATGACTAATAAGGCTTCATTCCATCTTGGTGAGTTTTCTAGAAAACGAGTAATTTATGTGCTCAAACACACATCTTTCCTGACTTTTCAAGATTTGAATCTCAGGAACTTCGGCAAATGAGCTCCAAATACCTTCAAAAGTTGACAACAGAATCACCTCGTGGAGTTCTTCATCATGACTCATAAGGCTTCATTGTATCTTGGTGAATTTTCTAGAAAACGAGTAAATTAACTGCTCAAACACACATCTTTCGTGACTTTTCCAGATTTGAACCTCCGTAACTTCGGCAAATGAGCTCCAAATACCTTCAAAATTTGACAACAGAATAACCTCGTTGAGCACTTCATCATGACTCATAAGGCTTCATTGTATCTTGGTGAATTTTCTAGAAAACGAGTAAATTAAGTGCTCAAACACACATCTTTCGTGACTTTTCCAGATTTGAACCTCCGTAACTTCGGCAAATGAGCTCCAAATACCTTCAAAATTTGACAACAGAATAACCTCGTTGAGCACTTCATCATGACTCATAAGGCTTCATTCTGTCTTGGTGAGTTTTCTAGAAAACGAGTAATTTATGTGCTCAAACACACAACTTTCGTGACTTTTCCAGCTTTGAACCTCGTAACTTCGGCAAATGAGCTCCAAATGCCTTCAAAATTTGACAACAGAACCACCTCGTGAAGCTCTTCATCATGATTTCATAAGGCTTCATTCTGTCTTGGTGAGTTCTCTAGAAAAAGAGGAATTTATGTGCTCAAACACACATCTTTCGCGACTTTTCAAGATTTGAACCTCCGTAACTTCGGCAAATGAGCTCCAAATACCTACAAAATTTGACCACAGAATCACCTCTTTGAGCACTTCATCATGACTCATAAGGCTTCATTCTGTCTTCGTGAGTTTTCTAGAAAACGAGTAATTTATGTGCTGAAACACACATCTTTCGTGACTTTTCAAGATTTGAACCTCCGTAACTTCGGCAAATGAGCTCCAAATACATACAAAATTTGACCACAGAATCACCTCTTTGAGCGCTTCATCATGACTCATAAGGCTTCATTCTGTCTTCGTGAGTTTTCTAGAAAACGAGTAATTTATGTGCTCAAACACACATCTTTCGTGACTTTTCAAGATTTGAACCTACGTAACTTCGGCAAATGAGCTCCAAATACCTTCAAAATTTGACAACAGAATCACCTCGTGGAGCTCTTCATCATGACTAATAAGGCTTCATTCTGTCTTGGTGAGTTTTCTAGAAAACGAGTAATTTATGTGCTCAAACACACTTCTTTCCTGACTTTTCAAGATTTGAATCTCAGGAACTTCGGCAAATGAGCTCCAAATACCTTCAAAATTTGACCACAGAATCACCTCTTTGATCTCTTCATCATGACTAATAAGGCTTCATTCTGTCTTGGTGAGTTTTCTAGAAAACGAGTAATTTATGTGCTCAAACACACTTCTTTCCTGACTTTTCAAGATTTGAATCTCAGGAACTTCGGCAAATGAGCTCCAAATACCTTCAAAATTTGACCACAGAATCACCTCTTTGATCTCTTCATCATGACTAATAAGGCTTCATTCTGTCTTGGTGAGTTTTCTAGAAAACGAGTAATTTATGTACTCAAACACACTTCTTTCCTGACTTTTCAAGATTTGAATCTCAGGAACTTTGGCAAATGAGCTCCAAATACCTACAAAATTTGACCACAGAATCACCTCTTTGAGCACTTCATCATGACTCATAAGGCTTCATTCTGTCTTCGTGAGTTTTCTAGAAAACGAGTAATTTATGTGCTCAAACACACATCTTTCGTGACTTTTCAAGATTTGAACCTACGTAACTTCGGCAAATGAGCTCCAAATACCTTCAAAATTTGACAACAGAATCACCTCGTGGAGCTCTTCATCATGACTAATAAGGCTTCATTCTGTCTTGGTGAGTTTTCTAGAAAACGAGTAATTTATGTGCTCAAACACACTTCTTTCCTGACTTTTCAAGATTTGAATCTCAGGAACTTCGGCAAATGAGCTCCAAATACCTTCAAAATTTGACCACAGAATCACCTCTTTGATCTCTTCATCATGACTAATAAGGCTTCATTCTGTCTTGGTGAGTTTTCTAGAAAACGAGTAATTTATGTGCTCAAACACACTTCTTTCCTGACTTTTCAAGATTTGAATCTCAGGAACTTCGGCAAATGAGCTCCAAATACCTTCAAAATTTGACCACAGAATCACCTCTTTGATCTCTTCATCATGACTAATAAGGCTTCATTCTGTCTTGGTGAGTTTTCTAGAAAACGAGTAATTTATGTACTCAAACACACTTCTTTCCTGACTTTTCAAGATTTGAATCTCAGGAACTTTGGCAAATGAGCTCCAAATACCTTCAAAATTTGACCACAGAATCACCTCTTTGATCTCTTCATCATGACTAATAAGGCTTCATTCTGTCTTGGTGAGTTTTCTAGAAAACGAGTAATTTATGTGCTCAAACACACTTCTTTCCTGACTTTTCAAGATTTGAATCTCAGGAACTTCGGCAAATGAGCTCCAAATACCTTCAAAATTTGACCACAGAATCATCTCTTTGATCTCTTCATCATGACTAATAAGGCTTCATTCTGTCTTCGTGAGTTTTCTAGAAAACGAGTAATTTATGTGCTCAAACACACATCTTTCGTGACTTTTCAAGATTTGAACCTACGTAACTTCGGCAAATGAGCTCCAAATACCTTCAAAATTTGACCACAGAATCACCTCTTTGATCTCTTCATCATGACTAATAAGGCTTCATTCTGTCTTCGTGAGTTTTCTAGAAAACGAGTAATTTATGTGCTCAAACACACATCTTTCGTGACTTTTCAAGATTTGAACCTACGTAACTTCGGCAAATGAGCTCCAAATACCTTCAAAATTTGACAACAGAATCACCTCGTGGAGTTCTTCATCATGACTCATAAGGCTTCATTGTATCTTGGTGAATTTTCTAGAAAACGAGTAAATTAAGTGCTCAAACACACATCTTTCGTGACTTTTCCAGATTTGAACCTCCGTAACTTCGGCAAATGAGCTCCAAATACCTTCAAAATTTGACAACAGAATAACCTCGTTGAGCACTTCATCATGACTCATAAGGCTTCATTCTGACTTGGTGAGTTTTCTAGAAAACGAGTAATTTATGTGCTCAAACACACAACTTTCGTGACTTTTCAAGATTTGAACCTCGTAACTTCGGCAAATGAGCTCCAAATACCTTCAAAATTTGACAACAGAATCACCTCGTGGAGTTCTTCATCATGACTCATAAGGCTTCATTGTATCTTGGTGAATTTTCTAGAAAACGAGTAAATTAACTGCTCAAACACACATCTTTCGTGACTTTTCCAGATTTGAACCTCCGTAACTTCGGCAAATGAGCTCCAAATACCTACAAAATTTGACCACAGAATCACCTCTTTGAGCACTTCATCATGACTCATAAGGCTTCATTCTGTCTTCGTGAGTTTTCTAGAAAACGAGTAATTTATGTGTTCAAACACACATCTTTCGTGACTTTTCAAGATTTGAACCTACGTAACTTCGGCAAATGAGCTCCAAATACCTTCAAAATTTGACAACAGAATCAACTCGTGGAGCTCTTCATCATGACTAATAAGGCTTCATTCTGTCTTGGTGAGTTTTCTAGAAAACGAGTAATTTATGTGCTCAAACACACAACTTTCGTGACTTTTCCAGCTTTGAACCTCGTAACTTCGGCAAATGAGCTCCAAATGCCTTCAAAATTTGACAACAGAACCACCTCGTGAAGCTCTTCATCATGATTTCATAAGGCTTCATTCTGTCTTGGTGAGTTCTCTAGAAAAAGAGGAATTTATGTGCTCAAACACACATCTTTCGTGACTTTTCCAGATTTGAACCTCCGTAACTTCGGCAAATGAGCTCCAAATACCTTCAAAATTTGACAACAGAATAACCTCGTTGAGCACTTCATCATGACTCATAAGGCTTCATTCTGTCTTGGTGAGTTTTCTAGAAAACGAGTAATTTATGTGCTCAAACACACAACTTTCGTGACTTTTCCAGCTTTGAACCTCGTAACTTCGGCAAATGAGCTCCAAATGCCTTCAAAATTTGACAACAGAACCACCTCGTGAAGCTCTTCATCATGACTCATAAGGCTTCATTCTGTCTTGGTGAGTTTTCTAGAAAACGAGTAATTTATGTGCTCAAACACACTTCTTTCCTGACTTTTCAAGATTTGAATCTCAGGAACTTTGGCAAATGAGCTCCAAATACCTTCAAAATTTGACCACAGAATCACCTCTTTGATCTCTTCATCATGACTAATAAGGCTTCATTCTGTCTTCGTGAGTTTTCTAGAAAACGAGTAATTTATGTGCTCAAAGACACATCTTTCGTGACTTTTCAAGATTTGAACCTACGTAACTTCGGCAAATGAGCTCCAAATACCTTCAAAATTTGACAACAAAATCACCTCGTGGAGTTCTTCATCATGACTCATAAGGCTTCATTGTATCTTGGTGAATTTTCTAGAAAACGAGTAAATTAAGTGCTCAAACACACATCTTTCGTGACTTTTCCAGATTTGAACCTCCGTAACTTCGGCAAATGAGCTCCAAATACCTTCAAAATTTGACAACAGAATAACCTCGTTGAGCACTTCATCATGACTCATAAGGCTTCATTCTGTCTTGGTGAGTTTTCTAGAAAACGAGTAATTTATGTGCTCAAACACACAACTTTCGTGACTTTTCCAGCTTTGAACCTCGTAACTTCGGCAAATGAGCTCCAAATGCCTTCAAAATTTGACAACAGAACCACCTCGTGAAGCTCTTCATCATGATTTCATAAGGCTTCATTCTGTCTTGGTGAGTTCTCTAGAAAAAGAGGAATTTATGTGCTCAAACACACATCTTTCGCGACTTTTCAAGATTTGAACCTCCGTAACTTCGACAAATGAGCTCCAAATACCTACAAAATTTGACCACAGAATCACCTCTTTGAGCACTTCATCATCACTCATAAGGCTTCATTCTGTCTTGGTGAGTTTTCTAGAAAACGAGTAATTTATGTGCTCAAACACACAACTTTCGTGACTTTTCAAGATTTGAACCTCCGTAACTTCGGCAAATGAGCTCCAAATACCTTCAAAATTTGACAACAGAATAACCTCGTGGAGCTCGTCATCATGACTCATAAGGCTGCATTCTGTCTTGGTGAGTTTTCTAGAAAACGAGTAATTTATGTGCTCAAACACACATCTTTCGTGACTTTTCAAGATTTGAACCTCCGTAACTTCGGCAAATGAGCTCCAAATACCTACAAAATTTGACCACAGAATCACCTCTTTGAGCACTTCATCATGACTCATAAGGCTTCATTCTGTCTTGGTGAGTTTTCTAGAAAACGAGTAATTTATGTGCTCAAACACACATCTTTCGTGACTTTTCAAGATTTGAATCTCAGGAACTTTGGCAAATGAGCTCCAAATACCTTCAAAATTTGACCACAGAATCACCTCTTTGATCTCTTCATCATGACTAATAAGGCTTCATTCTGTCTTCGTGAGTTTTCTAGAAAACGAGTAATTTATGTGCTCAAAGACACATCTTTCGTGACTTTTCAAGATTTGAACCTACGTAACTTCGGCAAATGAGCTCCAAATACCTTCAAAATTTGACAACAAAATCACCTCGTGGAGTTCTTCATCATGACTCATAAGGCTTCATTGTATCTTGGTGAATTTTCTAGAAAACGAGTAAATTAAGTGCTCAAACACACATCTTTCGTGACTTTTCCAGATTTGAACCTCCGTAACTTCGGCAAATGAGCTCCAAATACCTTCAAAATTTGACAACAGAATAACCTCGTTGAGCACTTCATCATGACTCATAAGGCTTCATTCTGTCTTGGTGAGTTTTCTAGAAAACGAGTAATTTATGTGCTCAAACACACAACTTTCGTGACTTTTCCAGCTTTGAACCTCGTAACTTCGGCAAATGAGCTCCAAATGCCTTCAAAATTTGACAACAGAACCACCTCGTGAAGCTCTTCATCATGATTTCATAAGGCTTCATTCTGTCTTGGTGAGTTCTCTAGAAAAAGAGGAATTTATGTGCTCAAACACACATCTTTCGCGACTTTTCAAGATTTGAACCTCCGTAACTTCGACAAATGAGCTCCAAATACCTACAAAATTTGACCACAGAATCACCTCTTTGAGCACTTCATCATCACTCATAAGGCTTCATTCTGTCTTGGTGAGTTTTCTAGAAAACGAGTAATTTATGTGCTCAAACACACAACTTTCGTGACTTTTCAAGATTTGAACCTCCGTAACTTCGGCAAATGAGCTCCAAATACCTTCAAAATTTGACAACAGAATAACCTCGTGGAGCTCGTCATCATGACTCATAAGGCTTCATTCTGTCTTGGTGAGTTTTCTAGAAAACGAGTAATTTATGTGCTCAAACACACATCTTTCGTGACTTTTCAAGATTTGAACCTCCGTAACTTCGGCAAATGAGCTCCAAATACCTACAAAATTTGACCACAGAATCACCTCTTTGAACACTTCATCATGACTCATAAGGCTTCATTCTGTCTTCGTGAGTTTTCTAGAAAACGAGTAATTTATGTGTTCAAACACACATCTTTCGTGACTTTTCAAGATTTGAACCTACGTAACTTCGGCAAATGAGCTCCAAATACCTTCAAAATTTGACAACAGAATCACCTCGTGGAGCTCTTCATCATGACTAATAAGGGTTCATTCTGTCTTGGTGAGTTTTCTAGAAAACGAGTAATTTATGTGCTCAAACACACTTCTTTCCTGACTTTTCAAGATTTGAATCTCAGGAACTTCGGCAAATGAGCTCCAAATACCTTCAAAATTTGACCACAGAATCACCTCGTGGAGCACTTCATCATGACTCAAAAGGCTTCATTCTGTCTTGGTGAGTTTTCTAGAAAACGAGTAATTTATGTGCTCAAACACACATCATTCGTGACTTTTCCAGCTTTGAACCTCCGTAACTTCGGCAAATGAGCTCCAAATACCTTCAATATTTATTAACAGAATAACCTCGTTGAGCACTTCATCATGACTCATAAGGCTTCATTCTGTCTTGGTGAGTTTTCTAGAAAACGAGTAATTTATGTGCTCAAACACACATCTTTCGTGACTTTTCAAGATTTGAACCTACGTAACTTCGGCAAATGAGCTCCAAATACCTTCAAAATTTGACAACAGAATCACCTCGTGGAGCTCTTCATCATGACTAATAAGGCTTCATTCTGTCTTGGTGAGTTTTCTAGAAAACGAGTAATTTATGTGCTCAAACACACTTCTTTCCTGACTTTTCAAGATTTGAATCTCAGGAACTTCGGCAAATGAGCTCCAAATACCTTCAAAATTTGACCACAGAATCACCTCTTTGATCTCTTCATCATGACTAATAAGGCTTCATTCTGTCTTGGTGAGTTTTCTAGAAAACGAGTAATTTATGTGCTCAAACACACTTCTTTCCTGACTTTTCAAGATTTGAATCTCAGGAACTTCGGCAAATGAGCTCCAAATACCTTCAAAATTTGACCACAGAATCACCTCTTTGATCTCTTCATCATGACTAATAAGGCTTCATTCTGTCTTGGTGAGTTTTCTAGAAAACGAGTAATTTATGTGCTCAAACACACTTCTTTCCTGACTTTTCAAGATTTGAATCTCAGGAACTTTGGCAAATGAGCTCCAAATACCTTCAAAATTTGACCACAGAATCACCTCTTTGATCTCTTCATCATGACTAATAAGGCTTCATTCTGTCTTGGTGAGTTTTCTAGAAAACGAGTAATTTATGTGCTCAAACACACTTCTTTCCTGACTTTTCAAGATTTGAATCTCAGGAACTTCGGCAAATGAGCTCCAAATACCTTCAAAATTTGACCACAGAATCACCTCTTTGATCTCTTCATCATGACTAATAAGGCTTCATTCTCTCTTGGTGAGTTTTCTAGAAAACGAGTAATTTATGTGCTCAAACACACATCTTTCGTGACTTTTCAAGATTTGAACCTCCGTAACTTCGGCAAATGAGCTCCAAATACCTTCAATATTTATTAACAGAATAACCTCGTTGAGCACTTCATCATGACTCATAAGGCTTCATTCTGTCTTGGTGAGTTTTCTAGAAAACGAGTAATTTATGTGCTCAAACACACATCTTTCGTGACTTTTCAAGATTTGAACCTCCGTAACTTCGGCAAATGAGCTCCAAATACCTTCAAAATTTGACCACAGAATCACCTCTTTGAGCACTTCATCATGACTCATAAGGCTTCATTCTGTCTTGGTGAGTTTTCTAGAAAACGAGTAATTTATGTGCTCAAACACACATCTTTCGTGACTTTTCAAGATTTGAACCTCCGTAACTTCGGCAAATGAGCTCCAAATACCTTCAAAATTTGACCACAGAATCACCTCTTTGAGCACTTCATCATGACTCATAAGGCTTCATTCTGTCTTGCTGAGTTTTCTAGAAAACGAATAATTTATGTGCTCAAACACACATCTTTCGTGACTTTTCAAGATTTGAACCTCCGTAACTTCGGCAAATGAGCTCCAAATACCTTCAATATTTAATAACAGAATAACCTCGTTGAGCACTTCATCATGACTCATAAGGCTTCATTCTGTCTTGGTGAGTTTTCTAGAAAACGAGTAATTTATGTGCTCAAACACACAACTTTCGTGACTTTTCAAGATTTGAACCTACGTAACTTCGGCAAATGAGCTCCAAATACCTTCAAAATTTGACAACAGAATCACCTCGTGGAGCTCTTCATCATGACTAATAAGGCTTCATTCTGTCTTGCTGAGTTTTCTAGAAAACGAATAATTTATGTGCTCAAACACACATCTTTCGTGACTTTTCAAGATTTGAACCTCCGTAACTTCGGCAAATGAGCTCCAAATACCTTCAATATTTAATAACAGAATAACCTCGTTGAGCACTTCATCATGACTCATAAGGCTTCATTCTGTCTTGGTGAGTTTTCTAGAAAACGAGTAATTTATGTGCTCAAACACACAACTTTCGTGACTTTTCCAGCTTTGAACCTCGTAACTTCGGCAAATGAGCTCCAAATGCCTTCAAAATTTGACAACAGAACCACCTCGTGAAGCTCTTCATCATGATTTCATAAGGCTTCATTCTGTCTTGGTGAGTTCTCTAGAAAAAGAGGAATTTATGTGCTCAAACACACATCTTTCGCGACTTTTCAAGATTTGAACCTCCGTAACTTCGACAAATGAGCTCCAAATACCTACAAAATTTGACCACAGAATCACCTCTTTGAGCACTTCATCATGACTCATAAGGCTTCATTCTGTCTTGGTGAGTTTTCTAGAAAACGAGTAATTTATGTGCTCAAACACACAACTTTCGTGACTTTTCAAGATTTGAACCTCCGTAACTTCGGCAAATGAGCTCCAAATACCTTCAAAATTTGACAACAGAATAACCTCGTGGAGCTCGTCATCATGACTCATAAGGCTTCATTCTGTCTTGGTGAGTTTTCTAGAAAACGAGTAATTTATGTGCTCAAACACACATCTTTCGTGACTTTTCAAGATTTGAACCTCCGTAACTTCGGCAAATGAGCTCCAAATACCTACAAAATTTGACCACAGAATCACCTCTTTGAGCACTTCATCATGACTCATAAGGCTTCATTCTGTCTTCGTGAGTTTTCTAGAAAACGAGTAATTTATGTGTTCAAACACACATCTTTCGTGACTTTTCAAGATTTGAACCTACGTAACTTCGGCAAATGAGCTCCAAATACCTTCAAAATTTGACAACAGAATCACCTCGTGGAGCTCTTCATCATGACTAATAAGGCTTCATTCTGTCTTGGTGAGTTTTCTAGAAAACGAGTAATTTATGTGCTCAAACACACTTCTTTCCTGACTTTTCAAGATTTGAATCTCAGGAACTTCGGCAAATGAGCTCCAAATACCTTCAAAATTTGACCACAGAATCACCTCTTTGATCTCTTCATCATGACTAATAAGGCTTCATTCTGTCTTCGTGAGTTTTCTAGAAAACGAGTAATTTATGTGCTCAAACACACAACTTTCGTGAATTTTCAAGATTTGAACCTCCGTAACTTCGGCAAATGAGCTCCAAATACCTTCAAAATTTGACAACAGAATAACCTCGTTGAGCACTTCATCATTACTCATAAGGCTTCATTCTGTCTTGGTGAGTTTTCTAGAAAACGAGTAATTTATGTGCTCAAACACACATCTTTCGTGACTTTTCAAGATTTGAACCTCCGTAACTTCGGCAAATGAGCTCCAAATACCTACAAAATTTGACCACAGAATCACCTCTTTGAGCACTTCATCATGACTCATAAGGCTTCATTCTGTCTTCGTGAGTTTTCTAGAAAACGTGTAATTTATGTGCTCAAACAAACATCTTTCGTGACTTTTCAAGATTTGAACCTACGTAACTTCGGCAAATGAGCTCCAAATACCTTCAAAATTTGACAACAGAATCACCTCGTGGAGCTCTTCATCATGACTAATAAGGCTTCATTCTGTCTTGGTGAGTTTTCTAGAAAACGAGTAATTTATGTGCTCAAACACACAACTTTCGTGACTTTTCAAGATTTGAACCTACGTAACTTCGGCAAATGAGCTCCAAATACCTTCAAAATTTGACCACAGAATCACCTCTTTGAGCACTTCATCATGACTCATAAGGCTTCATTCTGTCTTGGTGAGTTTTCTAGAAAACGAGTAATTTATGTGCTCAAACACACAACTTTCGTGACTTTTCAAGATTTGAACCTCCGTAACTTCGGCAAATGAGCTCCAAATACCTTCAAAATTTGACAACAGAATCACCTCGTGGAGTTCTTCATCATGACTCATAAGGCTTCATTGAATCTTGGTGAATTTTCTAGAAAACGAGTAAATTAAGTGCTCAAACACACATCTTTCGTGACTTTTCCAGATTTGAACCTCCGTAACTTCGGCAAATGAGCTCCAAATACCTTCAAAATTTGACAACAGAATAACCTCGTTGAGCACTTCATCATGACTCATAAGGCTTCATTCTGTCTTGGTGAGTTTTCTAGAAAACGAGTAATTTATGTGCTCAAACACACAACTTTCGTGACTTTTCAAGATTTGAACCTCCGTAACTTCGGCAAATGAGCTCCAAATACCTTCAAAATTTGACAACAGAATAACCTCGTGGAGCTCTTCATCATGACTAATAAGGCTTCATTCTGTCTTGGTGAGTTTTCTAGAAAACGAGTAATTTATGTGCTCAAACACACTTCTTTCCTGACTTTTCAAGATTTGAATCTCAGGAACTTTGGCAAATGAGCTCCAAATACCTTCAAAATTTGACCACAGAATCACCTCTTTGATCTCTTCATCATGACTAATAAGGCTTCATTCTGTCTTGGTGAGTTTTCTAGAAAACGAGTAATTTATGTGCTCAAACACACATCTTTCGTGACTTTTCAAGATATGAACCTACGTAACTTCGGCAAATGAGCTCCAAATACCTTCAAAATTTGACAACAGAATAACCTCGTGGAGCTCGTCATCATGACTCATAAGGCTTCATTCTGTCTTGGTGAGTTTTCTAGAAAACGAGTAATTTATGTGCTCAAACACACTTCTTTCCTTACTTTTCAAGATTTGAATCTCAGGAACTTTGGCAAATGAGCTCCAAATACCTTCAAAATTTGACCACAGAATCACCTCTTTGATCTCTTCATCATGACTAATAAGGCTTCATTCTGTCTTGGTGAGTTTTCTAGAAAACGAGTAATTTATGTGCTCAAACACACATCTTTCGTGACTTTTCAAGATTTGAACCTCCGTAACTTCGGCAAATGAGCTCCAAATACCTTCAATATTTAATAACAGAATAACCTCGTTGAGCACTTCATCATGACTCATAAGGCTTCATTCTGTCTTGGTGAGTTTTCTAGAAAACGAGTAATTTATGTGCTCAAACACACAACTTTCGTGAATTTTCAAGATTTGAACCTCCGTAACTTCGGCAAATGAGCTCCAAATACCTTCAAAATTTGACAACAGAATAACCTCGTTGAGCACTTCATCATTACTCATAAGGCTTCATTCTGTCTTGGTGAGTTTTCTAGAAAACGAGTAATTTATGTGCTCAAACACACAACTTTCGTGACTTTTCAAGATTTGAACCTCCGTAACTTCGGCAAATGAGCTCCAAATACCTACAAAATTTGACCACAGAATCACCTCTTTGAGCACTTCATCATGACTCATAAGGCTTCATTCTGTCTTCGTGAGTTTTCTAGAAAACGAGTAATTTATGTGCTCAAACACACAACTTTCGTGACTTTTCAAGATTTGAACCTACGTAACTTCGGCAAATGAGCTCCAAATACCTTCAAAATTTGACCACAGAATCACCTCTTTGAGCACTTCATCATGACTCATAAGGCTTCATTCTGTCTTGCTGAGTTTTCTAGAAAACGAGTAATTTATGTGCTCAAACACACAACTTTCGTGACTTTTCAAGATTTGAACCTCCGTAACTTCGGCAAATGAGCTCCAAATACCTTCAAAATTTGACAACAGAATCACCTCGTGGAGTTCTTCATCATGACTCATAAGGCTTCATTGCATCTTGGTGAATTTTCTAGAAAACGAGTAAATTAAGTGCTCAAACACACATCTTTCGTGACTTTTCCAGATTTGAACCTCCGTAACTTCGGCAAATGAGCTCCAAATACCTTCAAAATTTGACCACAGAATCACCTCTTTGAGCACTTCATCATGACTCATAAGGCTTCATTCTGTCTTGGTGAGTTTTCTAGAAAACGAGTAATTTATGTGCTCAAACACACAACTTTCGTGACTTTTCAAGATTTGAACCTCCGTAACTTCGGCAAATGAGCTCCAAATACCTTCAAAATTTGACAACAGAATCACCTCGTGGAGTTCTTCATCATGACTCATAAGGCTTCATTGCATCTTGGTGAATTTTCTAGAAAACGAGTAAATTAAGTGCTCAAACACACAACTTTCGTGACTTTTCAAGATTTGAACCTACGTAACTTCGGCAAATGAGCTCCAAATACCTACAAAATTTGACCACAGAATCACCTCGTGGAGCTCTTCATCATGACTAATAAGGCTTCATTCTGTCTTGGTGAGTTTTCTAGAAAACGAGTAATTTATGTGCTCAAACACACTTCTTTCCTGACTTTTCAAGATTTGAATCTCAGGAACTTTGGCAAATGAGCTCCAAATACCTACAAAATTTGACCACAGAATCACCTCTTTGAGCACTTCATCATGACTCATAAGGCTTCATTCTGTCTTGGTGAGTTTTCTAGAAAACGAGTAATTTATGTGCTCAAACACACATCTTTCGTGACTTTTCAAGATTTGAACCTCCGTAACTTCGGCAAATGAGCTCCAAATACCTACAAAATTTGACCACAGAATCACCTCTTTGAGCACTTCATCATGACTCATAAGGCTTCATTCTGTCTTCGTGAGTTTTCTAGAAAACGTGTAATTTATGTGCTCAAACAAACATCTTTCGTGACTTTTCAAGATTTGAACCTACGTAACTTCGGCAAATGAGCTCCAAATACCTTCAAAATTTGACAACAGAATCACCTCGTGGAGCTCTTCATCATGACTAATAAGGCTTCATTCTGTCTTGGTGAGTTTTCTAGAAAACGAGTAATTTATGTGCTCAAACACACAACTTTCGTGACTTTTCAAGATTTGAACCTACGTAACTTCGGCAAATGAGCTCCAAATACCTTCAAAATTTGACCACAGAATCACCTCTTTGAGCACTTCATCATGACTCATAAGGCTTCATTCTGTCTTGGTGAGTTTTCTAGAAAACGAGTAATTTATGTGCTCAAACACACAACTTTCGTGACTTTTCAAGATTTGAACCTCCGTAACTTCGGCAAATGAGCTCCAAATACCTTCAAAATTTGACAACAGAATCACCTCGTGGAGTTCTTCATCATGACTCATAAGGCTTCATTGAATCTTGGTGAATTTTCTAGAAAACGAGTAAATTAAGTGCTCAAACACACATCTTTCGTGACTTTTCCAGATTTGAACCTCCGTAACTTCGGCAAATGAGCTCCAAATACCTTCAAAATTTGACAACAGAATAACCTCGTTGAGCACTTCATCATGACTCATAAGGCTTCATTCTGTCTTGGTGAGTTTTCTAGAAAACGAGTAATTTATGTGCTCAAACACACAACTTTCGTGACTTTTCAAGATTTGAACCTCCGTAACTTCGGCAAATGAGCTCCAAATACCTTCAAAATTTGACAACAGAATAACCTCGTGGAGCTCTTCATCATGACTAATAAGGCTTCATTCTGTCTTGGTGAGTTTTCTAGAAAACGAGTAATTTATGTGCTCAAACACACTTCTTTCCTGACTTTTCAAGATTTGAATCTCAGGAACTTTGGCAAATGAGCTCCAAATACCTTCAAAATTTGACCACAGAATCACCTCTTTGATCTCTTCATCATGACTAATAAGGCTTCATTCTGTCTTGGTGAGTTTTCTAGAAAACGAGTAATTTATGTGCTCAAACACACATCTTTCGTGACTTTTCAAGATATGAACCTACGTAACTTCGGCAAATGAGCTCCAAATACCTTCAAAATTTGACAACAGAATAACCTCGTGGAGCTCGTCATCATGACTCATAAGGCTTCATTCTGTCTTGGTGAGTTTTCTAGAAAACGAGTAATTTATGTGCTCAAACACACTTCTTTCCTTACTTTTCAAGATTTGAATCTCAGGAACTTTGGCAAATGAGCTCCAAATACCTTCAAAATTTGACCACAGAATCACCTCTTTGATCTCTTCATCATGACTAATAAGGCTTCATTCTGTCTTGGTGAGTTTTCTAGAAAACGAGTAATTTATGTGCTCAAACACACATCTTTCGTGACTTTTCAAGATTTGAACCTCCGTAACTTCGGCAAATGAGCTCCAAATACCTTCAATATTTAATAACAGAATAACCTCGTTGAGCACTTCATCATGACTCATAAGGCTTCATTCTGTCTTGGTGAGTTTTCTAGAAAACGAGTAATTTATGTGCTCAAACACACAACTTTCGTGAATTTTCAAGATTTGAACCTCCGTAACTTCGGCAAATGAGCTCCAAATACCTTCAAAATTTGACAACAGAATAACCTCGTTGAGCACTTCATCATTACTCATAAGGCTTCATTCTGTCTTGGTGAGTTTTCTAGAAAACGAGTAATTTATGTGCTCAAACACACAACTTTCGTGACTTTTCAAGATTTGAACCTCCGTAACTTCGGCAAATGAGCTCCAAATACCTACAAAATTTGACCACAGAATCACCTCTTTGAGCACTTCATCATGACTCATAAGGCTTCATTCTGTCTTCGTGAGTTTTCTAGAAAACGAGTAATTTATGTGCTCAAACACACAACTTTCGTGACTTTTCAAGATTTGAACCTACGTAACTTCGGCAAATGAGCTCCAAATACCTTCAAAATTTGACCACAGAATCACCTCTTTGAGCACTTCATCATGACTCATAAGGCTTCATTCTGTCTTGCTGAGTTTTCTAGAAAACGAGTAATTTATGTGCTCAAACACACAACTTTCGTGACTTTTCAAGATTTGAACCTCCGTAACTTCGGCAAATGAGCTCCAAATACCTTCAAAATTTGACAACAGAATCACCTCGTGGAGTTCTTCATCATGACTCATAAGGCTTCATTGCATCTTGGTGAATTTTCTAGAAAACGAGTAAATTAAGTGCTCAAACACACATCTTTCGTGACTTTTCCAGATTTGAACCTCCGTAACTTCGGCAAATGAGCTCCAAATACCTTCAAAATTTGACCACAGAATCACCTCTTTGAGCACTTCATCATGACTCATAAGGCTTCATTCTGTCTTGGTGAGTTTTCTAGAAAACGAGTAATTTATGTGCTCAAACACACAACTTTCGTGACTTTTCAAGATTTGAACCTCCGTAACTTCGGCAAATGAGCTCCAAATACCTTCAAAATTTGACAACAGAATCACCTCGTGGAGTTCTTCATCATGACTCATAAGGCTTCATTGCATCTTGGTGAATTTTCTAGAAAACGAGTAAATTAAGTGCTCAAACACACAACTTTCGTGACTTTTCAAGATTTGAACCTACGTAACTTCGGCAAATGAGCTCCAAATACCTACAAAATTTGACCACAGAATCACCTCGTGGAGCTCTTCATCATGACTAATAAGGCTTCATTCTGTCTTGGTGAGTTTTCTAGAAAACGAGTAATTTATGTGCTCAAACACACTTCTTTCCTGACTTTTCAAGATTTGAATCTCAGGAACTTTGGCAAATGAGCTCCAAATACCTACAAAATTTGACCACAGAATCACCTCTTTGAGCACTTCATCATGACTCATAAGGCTTCATTCTGTCTTGGTGAGTTTTCTAGAAAACGAGTAATTTATGTGCTCAAACACACATCTTTCGTGACTTTTCAAGATATGAACCTACGTAACTTCGGCAAATGAGCTCCAAATACCTTCAAAATTTGACAACAGAATCACCTCGTGGAGCTCTTCATCATGACTAATAAGGCTTCATTCTGTCTTGCTGAGTTTTCTAGAAAACGAGTAATTTATGTGCTCAAACACACAACTTTCGTGACTTTTCAAGATTTGAACCTCCGTAACTTCGGCAAATGAGCTCCAAATACCTTCAAAATTTGACAATAGAATAACCTCGTGGAGCTCGTCATCATGACTCATAAGGCTTCATTCTGTCTTGGTGAGTTTTCTAGAAAACGAGTAATTTATGTGCTCAAACACACAACTTTCGTGACTTTTCAAGATTTGAACCTCCGTAACTTCGGCAAATGAGCTCCAAATACCTTCAAAATTTGACAACAGAATCACCTCGTGGAGTTCTTCATCATGACTCATAAGGCTTCATTGCATCTTGGTGAATTTTCTAGAAAACGAGTAAATTAAGTGCTCAAACACACATCTTTCGTGACTTTTCCAGATTTGAACCTCCGTAACTTCGGCAAATGATCTCCAAATACCTTCAAAATTTGACAACAGAATAACCTCGTTGAGCACTTCATCATGACTCATAAGGCTTCATTCTGTCTTGGTGAGTTCTCTAGAAAAAGAGGAATTTATGTGCTCAAACACACATCTTTCGCGACTTTTCAAGATTTGAACCTCCGTAACTTCGACAAATGAGCTCCAAATACCTACAAAATTTGACCACAGAATCACCTCTTTGAGCACTTCATCATGACTCATAAGGCTTCATTCTGTCTTGGTGAGTTTTCTAGAAAACGAGTAATTTATGTGCTCAAACACACAACTTTCGTGACTTTTCAAGATTTGAACCTACGTAACTTCGGCAAATGAGCTCCAAATACCTACAAAATTTGACCACAGAATCACCTCGTGGAGCTCTTCATCATGACTAATAAGGCTTCATTCTGTCTTGGTGAGTTTTCTAGAAAACGAGTAATTTATGTGCTCAAACACACTTCTTTCCTGACTTTTCAAGATTTGAATCTCAGGAACTTTGGCAAATGAGCTCCAAATACCTACAAAATTTGACCACAGAATCACCTCTTTGAGCACTTCATCATGACTCATAAGGCTTCATTCTGTCTTGGTGAGTTTTCTAGAAAACGAGTAATTTATGTGCTCAAACACACATCTTTCGTGACTTTTCAAGATATGAACCTACGTAACTTCGGCAAATGAGCTCCAAATACCTTCAAAATTTGACAACAGAATCACCTCGTGGAGCTCTTCATCATGACTAATAAGGCTTCATTCTGTCTTGCTGAGTTTTCTAGAAAACGAGTAATTTATGTGCTCAAACACACAACTTTCGTGACTTTTCAAGATTTGAACCTCCGTAACTTCGGCAAATGAGCTCCAAATACCTTCAAAATTTGACAATAGAATAACCTCGTGGAGCTCGTCATCATGACTCATAAGGCTTCATTCTGTCTTGGTGAGTTTTCTAGAAAACGAGTAATTTATGTGCTCAAACACACTTCTTTCCTTACTTTTCAAGATTTGAATCTCAGGAACTTTGGCAAATGAGCTCCAAATACCTTCAAAATTTGACCACAGAATCACCTCTTTGATCTCTTCATCATGACTAATAAGGCTTCATTCTGTCTTGGTGAGTTTTCTAGAAAACGAGTAATTTATGTGCTCAAACACACATCTTTCGTGACTTTTCAAGATTTGAACCTACGTAACTTCGGCAAATGAGCTCCAAATACCTTCAAAATTTGACAACAGAATCACCTCGTGGAGCTCTTCATCATGACTAATAAGGCTTCATTCTGTCTTGCTGAGTTTTCTAGAAAACGAATAATTTATGTGCTCAAACACACATCTTTCGTGACTTTTCAAGATTTGAACCTCCGTAACTTCGGCAAATGAGCTCCAAATACCTTCAATATTTAATAACAGAATAACCTCGTTGAGCACTTCATCATGACTCATAAGGCTTCATTCTGTCTTGGTGAGTTTTCTAGAAAACGAGTAATTTATGTGCTCAAACACACAACTTTCGTGACTTTTCAAGATTTGAACCTCCGTAACTTCGGCAAATGAGCTCCAAATACCTTCAAAATTTGACCACAGAATCACCTCTTTGATCTCTTCATCATGACTCATAAGGCTTCATTCTGTCTTGGTGAGTTTTCTAGAAAACGAGTAATTTATGTGCTCAAACACACATCTTTCGTGACTTTTCAAGATTTGAACCTACGTAACTTCGGCAAATGAGCTCCAAATACCTTCAAAATTTGACAACAGAATCACCTCGTGGAGCTCTTCATCATGACTAATAAGGCTTCATTCTGTCTTGGTGAGTTTTCTAGAAAACGAGTAATTTATGTGCTCAAACACACAACTTTCGTGACTTTTCAAGATTTGAACCTACGTAACTTCGGCAAATGAGCTCCAAATACCTTCAAAATTTGACCACAGAATCACCTCTTTGAGCACTTCATCATGACTCATAAGGCTTCATTCTGTCTTGGTGAGTTTTCTAGAAAACGAGTAATTTATGTGCTCAAACACACAACTTTCGTGACTTTTCAAGATTTGAACCTCCGTAACTTCGGCAAATGAGCTCCAAATACCTTCAAAATTTGACAACAGAATCACCTCGTGGAGTTCTTCATCATGACTCATAAGGCTTCATTGCATCTTGGTGAATTTTCTAGAAAACGAGTAAATTAAGTGCTCAAACACACATCTTTCGTGACTTTTCCAGATTTGAACCTCCGTAACTTCGGCAAATGAGCTCCAAATACCTTCAAAATTTGACAACAGAATAACCTCGTTGAGCACTTCATCATGACTCATAAGGCTTCATTCTGTCTTGGTGAGTTTTCTAGAAAACGAGTAATTTATGTGCTCAAACACACAACTTTCGTGACTTTTCCAGCTTTGAACCTCGTAACTTCGGCAAATGAGCTCCAAATGCCTTCAAAATTTGACAACAGAACCACCTCGTGAAGCTCTTCATCATGATTTCATAAGGCTTCATTCTGTCTTGGTGAGTTCTCTAGAAAAAGAGGAATTTATGTGCTCAAACACACATCTTTCGCGACTTTTCAAGATTTGAACCTCCGTAACTTCGACAAATGAGCTCCAAATACCTACAAAATTTGACCACAGAATCACCTCTTTGAGCACTTCATCATGACTCATAAGGCTTCATTCTGTCTTGGTGAGTTTTCTAGAAAACGAGTAATTTATGTGCTCAAACACACAACTTTCGTGACTTTTCAAGATTTGAACCTCCGTAACTTCGGCAAATGAGCTCCAAATACCTTCAAAATTTGACAACAGAATAACCTCGTGGAGCTCTTCATCATGACTAATAAGGCTTCATTCTGTCTTGGTGAGTTTTCTAGAAAACGAGTAATTTATGTGCTCAAACACACTTCTTTCCTGACTTTTCAAGATTTGAATCTCAGGAACTTTGGCAAATGAGCTCCAAATACCTTCAAAATTTGACCACAGAATCACCTCTTTGATCTCTTCATCATGACTAATAAGGCTTCATTCTGTCTTGGTGAGTTTTCTAGAAAACGAGTAATTTATGTGCTCAAACACACATCTTTCGTGACTTTTCAAGATATGAACCTACGTAACTTCGGCAAATGAGCTCCAAATACCTTCAAAATTTGACAACAGAATAACCTCGTGGAGCTCGTCATCATGACTCATAAGGCTTCATTCTGTCTTGGTGAGTTTTCTAGAAAACGAGTAATTTATGTGCTCAAACACACTTCTTTCCTTACTTTTCAAGATTTGAATCTCAGGAACTTTGGCAAATGAGCTCCAAATACCTTCAAAATTTGACCACAGAATCACCTCTTTGATCTCTTCATCATGACTAATAAGGCTTCATTCTGTCTTGGTGAGTTTTCTAGAAAACGAGTAATTTATGTGCTCAAACACACATCTTTCGTGACTTTTCAAGATTTGAACCTCCGTAACTTCGGCAAATGAGCTCCAAATACCTTCAATATTTAATAACAGAATAACCTCGTTGAGCACTTCATCATGACTCATAAGGCTTCATTCTGTCTTGGTGAGTTTTCTAGAAAACGAGTAATTTATGTGCTCAAACACACAACTTTCGTGAATTTTCAAGATTTGAACCTCCGTAACTTCGGCAAATGAGCTCCAAATACCTTCAAAATTTGACAACAGAATAACCTCGTTGAGCACTTCATCATTACTCATAAGGCTTCATTCTGTCTTGGTGAGTTTTCTAGAAAACGAGTAATTTATGTGCTCAAACACACATCTTTCGTGACTTTTCAAGATTTGAACCTCCGTAACTTCGGCAAATGAGCTCCAAATACCTACAAAATTTGACCACAGAATCACCTCTTTGAGCACTTCATCATGACTCATAAGGCTTCATTCTGTCTTCGTGAGTTTTCTAGAAAACGAGTAATTTATGTGCTCAAACACACAACTTTCGTGACTTTTCAAGATTTGAACCTACGTAACTTCGGCAAATGAGCTCCAAATACCTTCAAAATTTGACCACAGAATCACCTCTTTGAGCACTTCATCATGACTCATAAGGCTTCATTCTGTCTTGGTGAGTTTTCTAGAAAACGAGTAATTTATGTGCTCAAACACACAACTTTCGTGACTTTTCAAGATTTGAACCTCCGTAACTTCGGCAAATGAGCTCCAAATACCTTCAAAATTTGACAACAGAATCACCTCGTGGAGTTCTTCATCATGACTCATAAGGCTTCATTGCATCTTGGTGAATTTTCTAGAAAACGAGTAAATTAAGTGCTCAAACACACATCTTTCGTGACTTTTCCAGATTTGAACCTCCGTAACTTCGGCAAATGAGCTCCAAATACCTTCAAAATTTGACCACAGAATCACCTCTTTGAGCACTTCATCATGACTCATAAGGCTTCATTCTGTCTTGGTGAGTTTTCTAGAAAACGAGTAATTTATGTGCTCAAACACACAACTTTCGTGACTTTTCAAGATTTGAACCTCCGTAACTTCGGCAAATGAGCTCCAAATACCTTCAAAATTTGACAACAGAATCACCTCGTGGAGTTCTTCATCATGACTCATAAGGCTTCATTGCATCTTGGTGAATTTTCTAGAAAACGAGTAAATTAAGTGCTCAAACACACATCTTTCGTGACTTTTCCAGATTTGAACCTCCGTAACTTCGGCAAATGATCTCCAAATACCTTCAAAATTTGACAACAGAATAACCTCGTTGAGCACTTCATCATGACTCATAAGGCTTCATTCTGTCTTGGTGAGTTCTCTAGAAAAAGAGGAATTTATGTGCTCAAACACACATCTTTCGCGACTTTTCAAGATTTGAACCTCCGTAACTTCGACAAATGAGCTCCAAATACCTACAAAATTTGACCACAGAATCACCTCTTTGAGCACTTCATCATGACTCATAAGGCTTCATTCTGTCTTGGTGAGTTTTCTAGAAAACGAGTAATTTATGTGCTCAAACACACAACTTTCGTGACTTTTCAAGATTTGAACCTACGTAACTTCGGCAAATGAGCTCCAAATACCTACAAAATTTGACCACAGAATCACCTCGTGGAGCTCTTCATCATGACTAATAAGGCTTCATTCTGTCTTGGTGAGTTTTCTAGAAAACGAGTAATTTATGTGCTCAAACACACTTCTTTCCTGACTTTTCAAGATTTGAATCTCAGGAACTTTGGCAAATGAGCTCCAAATACCTACAAAATTTGACCACAGAATCACCTCTTTGAGCACTTCATCATGACTCATAAGGCTTCATTCTGTCTTGGTGAGTTTTCTAGAAAACGAGTAATTTATGTGCTCAAACACACATCTTTCGTGACTTTTCAAGATATGAACCTACGTAACTTCGGCAAATGAGCTCCAAATACCTTCAAAATTTGACAACAGAATCACCTCGTGGAGCTCTTCATCATGACTAATAAGGCTTCATTCTGTCTTGCTGAGTTTTCTAGAAAACGAGTAATTTATGTGCTCAAACACACAACTTTCGTGACTTTTCAAGATTTGAACCTCCGTAACTTCGGCAAATGAGCTCCAAATACCTTCAAAATTTGACAATAGAATAACCTCGTGGAGCTCGTCATCATGACTCATAAGGCTTCATTCTGTCTTGGTGAGTTTTCTAGAAAACGAGTAATTTATGTGCTCAAACACACAACTTTCGTGACTTTTCAAGATTTGAACCTCCGTAACTTCGGCAAATGAGCTCCAAATACCTTCAAAATTTGACAACAGAATCACCTCGTGGAGTTCTTCATCATGACTCATAAGGCTTCATTGCATCTTGGTGAATTTTCTAGAAAACGAGTAAATTAAGTGCTCAAACACACATCTTTCGTGACTTTTCCAGATTTGAACCTCCGTAACTTCGGCAAATGATCTCCAAATACCTTCAAAATTTGACAACAGAATAACCTCGTTGAGCACTTCATCATGACTCATAAGGCTTCATTCTGTCTTGGTGAGTTCTCTAGAAAAAGAGGAATTTATGTGCTCAAACACACATCTTTCGCGACTTTTCAAGATTTGAACCTCCGTAACTTCGACAAATGAGCTCCAAATACCTACAAAATTTGACCACAGAATCACCTCTTTGAGCACTTCATCATGACTCATAAGGCTTCATTCTGTCTTGGTGAGTTTTCTAGAAAACGAGTAATTTATGTGCTCAAACACACAACTTTCGTGACTTTTCAAGATTTGAACCTACGTAACTTCGGCAAATGAGCTCCAAATACCTACAAAATTTGACCACAGAATCACCTCGTGGAGCTCTTCATCATGACTAATAAGGCTTCATTCTGTCTTGGTGAGTTTTCTAGAAAACGAGTAATTTATGTGCTCAAACACACTTCTTTCCTGACTTTTCAAGATTTGAATCTCAGGAACTTTGGCAAATGAGCTCCAAATACCTACAAAATTTGACCACAGAATCACCTCTTTGAGCACTTCATCATGACTCATAAGGCTTCATTCTGTCTTGGTGAGTTTTCTAGAAAACGAGTAATTTATGTGCTCAAACACACATCTTTCGTGACTTTTCAAGATATGAACCTACGTAACTTCGGCAAATGAGCTCCAAATACCTTCAAAATTTGACAACAGAATCACCTCGTGGAGCTCTTCATCATGACTAATAAGGCTTCATTCTGTCTTGCTGAGTTTTCTAGAAAACGAGTAATTTATGTGCTCAAACACACAACTTTCGTGACTTTTCAAGATTTGAACCTCCGTAACTTCGGCAAATGAGCTCCAAATACCTTCAAAATTTGACAATAGAATAACCTCGTGGAGCTCGTCATCATGACTCATAAGGCTTCATTCTGTCTTGGTGAGTTTTCTAGAAAACGAGTAATTTATGTGCTCAAACACACTTCTTTCCTTACTTTTCAAGATTTGAATCTCAGGAACTTTGGCAAATGAGCTCCAAATACCTTCAAAATTTGACCACAGAATCACCTCTTTGATCTCTTCATCATGACTAATAAGGCTTCATTCTGTCTTGGTGAGTTTTCTAGAAAACGAGTAATTTATGTGCTCAAACACACATCTTTCGTGACTTTTCAAGATTTGAACCTACGTAACTTCGGCAAATGAGCTCCAAATACCTTCAAAATTTGACAACAGAATCACCTCGTGGAGCTCTTCATCATGACTAATAAGGCTTCATTCTGTCTTGCTGAGTTTTCTAGAAAACGAATAATTTATGTGCTCAAACACACATCTTTCGTGACTTTTCAAGATTTGAACCTCCGTAACTTCGGCAAATGAGCTCCAAATACCTTCAATATTTAATAACAGAATAACCTCGTTGAGCACTTCATCATGACTCATAAGGCTTCATTCTGTCTTGGTGAGTTTTCTAGAAAACGAGTAATTTATGTGCTCAAACACACAACTTTCGTGACTTTTCAAGATTTGAACCTCCGTAACTTCGGCAAATGAGCTCCAAATACCTTCAAAATTTGACCACAGAATCACCTCTTTGATCTCTTCATCATGACTCATAAGGCTTCATTCTGTCTTGGTGAGTTTTCTAGAAAACGTGTAATTTATGTCCTCAAACACACATCTTTCGTGACTTTTCAAGATTTGAACCTCCGTAACTTCGGCAAATGAGCTCCAAATACCTTCAAAATTTGACCACAGAATCACCTCTTTGAGCACTTCATCATGACTCATAAGGCTTCATTCTGTCTTGGTGAGTTTTCTAGAAAACGAGTAATTTATGTGCTCAAACACACAATTTTCGTGACTTTTCAAGATTTGAACCTCCGTAACTTCGGCAAATGAGCTCCAAATACCTTCAAAATTTGACCACAGAATCACCTCTTTGATCTCTTCATCATGACTCATAAGGCTTCATTCTGTCTTTGTGAGTTTTCTAGAAAACGTGTAATTTATGTCCTCAAACACACATCTTTCGTGACTTTTCAAGATTTGAACCTCCGTAACTTCGGCAAATGAGCTCCAAATACCTTCAAAATTTGACCACAGAATCACCTCTTTGAGCACTTCATCATGACTCATAAGGCTTCATTCTGTCTTGGTGAGTTTTCTAGAAAACGATTAATTTATGTGCTCAAACACACAACTTTCGTGACTTTTCAAGATTTGAACCTCCGTAACTTCGGCAAATGAGCTCCAAATACCTTCAAAATTTGACCACAGAATCACCTCTTTGATCTCTTCATCATGACTCATAAGGCTTCATTCTGTCTTGGTGAGTTTTCTAGAAAACGTGTAATTTATGTCCTCAAACACACATCTTTCGTGACTTTTCAAGATTTGAACCTCCGTAACTTCGGCAAATGAGCTCCAAATACCTTCAAAATTTGACCACAGAATCACCTCTTTGATGTCTTCATCATGACTCATAAGGCTTCATTCTGTCTTGGTGAGTTTTCTAGAAAACGTGTAATTTATGTCCTCAAACACACTTCTTTCGTGACTTTTCAAGATTTGAACCTCCGTAACTTCGGCAAATGAGCTCCAAATACCTTCAAAATTTGACCACAGAATCACCTCTTTGAGCACTTCATCATGACTCATAAGGCTTCATTCTGTCTTGGTGAGTTTTCTAGAAAACGAGTAATTTATGTGCTCAAACACAAATCTTTCCTGACTTTTCAAGATTTGAACCTACGAAACTTCGGCAAATGAGCTGCAAATACCTTCAAAATTTGACCACAGAATGACCTCTTTGAGCACTTCATCATGACTCATAAGGCTTCATTCTGTCTTGGTGAGTTTTCTAGAAAACGAGTAATTTATGTGCTCAAACACACAACTTTCGTGACTTTTCAAGATTTGAACCTCCGTAACTTCGGCAAATGAGCTCCAAATACCTTCAAAATTTGACCACAGAATCACCTCTTTGATCTCTTCATCATGACTCATAAGGCTTCATTCTGTCTTGGTGAGTTTTCTAGAAAACGTGTAATTTATGTCCTCAAACACACATCTTTCGTGACTTTTCAAGATTTGAACCTCCGTAACTTCGGCAAATGAGCTCCAAATACCTTCAAAATTTGACCACAGAATCACCTCTTTGAGCACTTCATCATGACTCATAAGGCTTCATTCTGTCTTGGTGAGTTTTCTAGAAAACGAGTAATTTATGTGCTCAAACACACAACTTTCGTGACTTTTCAAGATTTGAACCTCCGTAACTTCGGCAAATGAGCTCCAAATACCTTCAAAATTTGACCACAGAATGACCTCTTTGAGCACTTCATCATGACTCATAAGGCTTCATTCTGTCTTGGTGAGTTTTCTAGAAAACGAGTAATTTATGTGCTCAAACACACAACTTTCGTGACTTTTCAAGATTTGAACCTCTGTAACTTCGGCAAATGAGCTCCAAATACCTTCAAAATTTGACCACAGAATCACCTCTTTGAGCACTTCATCATGACTCATAAGGCTTCATTCTGTCTTGGTGAGTTTTCTAGAAAACGAGTAATTTATGTGCTCAAACACACAACTTTCGTGACTTTTCAAGATTTGAACCTCTGTAACTTCGGCAAATGAGCTCCAAATACCTTCAAAATTTGACCACAGAATCACCTCTTTGAGCACTTCATCATGACTCATAAGGCTTCATTCTGTCTTGGTGAGTTTTCTAGAAAACGAGTAATTTATGTGCTCAAACACACATCTTTCCTGACTTTTCAAGATTTGAACCTACGAAACTTCGGCAAATGAGCTCCAAATACCTTCAAAATTTGACCACAGAATGACCTCTTTGAGCACTTCATCATGACTCATAAGGCTTCATTCTGTCTTGGTGAGTTTTCTAGAAAACGAATAATTTATGTGCTCAAACACACATCTTTCGTGACTTTTCAAGATTTGAACCTCCGTAACTTCGGCAAATGAGCTCCAAATACCTTCAAAATTTGACCACAGAATCACCTCTTTGATCTCTTCATCATGACTCATAAGGCTTCATTCTGTCTTGGTGAGTTTTCTAGAAAACGTGTAATTTATGTGCTCAAACACACAACTTTCGTGACTTTTCAAGATTTGAACCTCCGTAACTTCGGCAAATGAGCTCCAAATACCTTCAAAATTTGACCACAGAATCACCTCTTTGAGCACTTCATCATGACTCATAAGGCTTCATTCTGTCTTGGTGAGTTTTCTAGAAAACGAGTAATTTATGTGCTCAAACACACAACTTTCGTGACTTTTCAAGATTTGAACCTCCGTAACTTCGGCAAATGAGCTCCAAATACCTTCAAAATTTGACCACAGAATGACCTCTTTGAGCACTTCATCATGACTCATAAGGCTTCATTCTGTCTTGGTGAGTTTTCTAGAAAACGAGTAATTTATGTGCTCAAACACACAACTTTCGTGACTTTTCAAGATTTGAACCTCCGTAACTTCGGCAAATGAGCTCCAAATACCTTCAAAATTTGACCACAGAATCACCTCTTTGAGCACTTCATCATGACTCATAAGGCTTCATTCTGTCTTGGTGAGTTTTCTAGAAAACGAGTAATTTATGTGCTCAAACACACATCTTTCGTGACTTTTCAAGATTTGAACCTACGTAACTTCGGCAAATGAGCTCCAAATACCTTCAAAATTTGACAACAGAATCACCTCGTGGAGCTCTTCATCATGACTAATAAGGCTTCATTCTGTCTTGCTGAGTTTTCTAGAAAACGAATAATTTATGTGCTCAAACACACATCTTTCGTGACTTTTCAAGATTTGAACCTCCGTAACTTCGGCAAATGAGCTCCAAATACCTTCAATATTTAATAACAGAATAACCTCGTTGAGCACTTCATCATGACTCATAAGGCTTCATTCTGTCTTGGTGAGTTTTCTAGAAAACGAGTAATTTATGTGCTCAAACACACAACTTTCGTGACTTTTCAAGATTTGAACCTCCGTAACTTCGGCAAATGAGCTCCAAATACCTTCAAAATTTGACCACAGAATCACCTCTTTGATCTCTTCATCATGACTCATAAGGCTTCATTCTGTCTTGGTGAGTTTTCTAGAAAACGTGTAATTTATGTCCTCAAACACACATCTTTCGTGACTTTTCAAGATTTGAACCTCCGTAACTTCGGCAAATGAGCTCCAAATACCTTCAAAATTTGACCACAGAATCACCTCTTTGAGCACTTCATCATGACTCATAAGGCTTTATTCTGTCTTGGTGAGTTTTCTAGAAAACGAGTAATTTATGTGCTCAAACACACAATTTTCGTGACTTTTCAAGATTTGAACCTCCGTAACTTCGGCAAATGAGCTCCAAATACCTTCAAAATTTGACCACAGAATCACCTCTTTGATCTCTTCATCATGACTCATAAGGCTTCATTCTGTCTTTGTGAGTTTTCTAGAAAACGTGTAATTTATGTCCTCAAACACACATCTTTCGTGACTTTTCAAGATTTGAACCTCCGTAACTTCGGCAAATGAGCTCCAAATACCTTCAAAATTTGACCACAGAATCACCTCTTTGAGCACTTCATCATGACTCATAAGGCTTCATTCTGTCTTGGTGAGTTTTCTAGAAAACGAGTAATTTATGTGCTCAAACACACATCTTTCGTGACTTTTCAAGATTTGAACCTCCGTAACTTCGGCAAATGAGCTCCAAATACCTACAAAATTTGACCACAGAATCACCTCTTTGAGCACTTCATCATGACTCATAAGGCTTCATTCTGTCTTGGTGAGTTTTCTAGAAAACGATTAATTTATGTGCTCAAACACACAACTTTCGTGACTTTTCAAGATTTGAACCTCCGTAACTTCGGCAAATGAGCTCCAAATACCTTCAAAATTTGACCACAGAATCACCTCTTTGATCTCTTCATCATGACTCATAAGGCTTCATTCTGTCTTGGTGAGTTTTCTAGAAAACGTGTAATTTATGTCCTCAAACACACATCTTTCGTGACTTTTCAAGATTTGAACCTCCGTAACTTCGGCAAATGAGCTCCAAATACCTTCAAAATTTGACCACAGAATCACCTCTTTGAGCACTTCATCATGACTCATAAGGCTTCATTCTGTCTTGGTGAGTTTTCTAGAAAACGAGTAATTTATGTGCTCAAACACACAACTTTCGTGACTTTTCAAGATTTGAACCTCCGTAACTTCGGCAAATGAGCTCCAAATACCTTCAAAATTTGACCACACAATCACCTCTTTGATCTCTTCATCATGACTCATAAGGCTTCATTCTGTCTTGGTGAGTTTTCTAGAAAACGTGTAATTTATGTCCTCAAACACACATCTTTCGTGACTTTTCAAGATTTGAACCTCCGTAACTTCGGCAAATGAGCTCCAAATACCTTCAAAATTTGACCACAGAATCACCTCTTTGATCTCTTCATCATGACTCATAAGGCTTCATTCTGTCTTGGTGAGTTTTCTAGAAAACGAGTAATTTATGTCCTCAAACACACATCTTTCGTGACTTTTCAAGATTTGAACCTCCGTAACTTCGGCAAATGAGCTCCAAATACCTTCAAAATTTGACCACACAATCACCTCTTTGATCTCTTCATCATGACTCATAAGGCTTCATTCTGTCTTGGTGAGTTTTCTAGAAAACGAGTAATTTATGTGCTGAAACACATATCTTTCGTGACTTTTCAAGATTTGAACCTCCGTAACTTCGGCAAATGAGCTCGAAATACCTTCAAAATTTGACCACAGAATCACCTCTTTGATCTCTTCATCATGACTAATAAGGCTTCATTCTATCTTGGTGAGTTTTCTAGAAAACGAGTAATTTATGTGCTCAAACACACATCTTTCCTGACTTTTCAAGATTTGAACCTACGAAACTTCGGCAAATGAGCTCCAAATACCTTCAAAATTTGACAACAGAATCACCTCGTGGAGCTCTTCATCATGACTAATAAGGCTTCATTCTGTCTTGGTGAGTTTTCTAGAAAACGAGTAATTTATGTGCTCAAACACACAACTTTCGTGACTTTTCAAGATTTGAACCTCCGTAACTTCGGCAAATGAGCTCCAAATACCTTCAAAATTTGACCACAGAATCACCTCTTTGATCTCTTCATCATGACTCATAAGGCTTCATTCTGTCTTGGTGAGTTTTCTAGAAAACGTGTAATTTATGTGCTCAAACACACAACTTTCGTGACTTTTCAGGATTTGAACCTCTGTAACTTCGGCAAATGAGCTCCAAATACCTTCAAAATTTGACCACAGAATCACCTCTTTGAGCACTTCATCATGACTCATAAGGCTTCATTCTGTCTTGGTGAGTTTTCTAGAAAACGAGTAATTTATGTGCTCAAACACACATCTTTCCTGACTTTTCAAGATTTGAACCTACGAAACTTCGGCAAATGAGCTCCAAATACCTTCAAAATTTGACCACAGAATGACCTCTTTGAGCACTTCATCATGACTCATAAGGCTTCATTCTGTCTTGGTGAGTTTTCTAGAAAACGAGTAATTTATGTGCTCAAACACACAACTTTCGTGACTTTTCAAGATTTGAACCTCCGTAACTTCGGCAAATGAGCTCCAAATACCTTCAAAATTTGACCACAGAATCACCTCTTTGAGCACTTCATCATGACTCATAAGGCTTCATTCTGTCTTGGTGAGTTTTCTAGAAAACGAGTAATTTATGTGCTCAAACACACATCTTTCCTGACTTTTCAAGATTTGAACCTACGAAACTTCGGCAAATGAGCTCCAAATACCTTCAAAATTTGACAACAGAATCACCTCGTGGAGCTCTTCATCATGACTCATAAGGCTTCATTCTGTCTTGGTGAGTTTTCTAGAAAACGTGTAATTTATGTCCTCAAACACACATCTTTCGTGACTTTTCAAGATTTGAACCTCCGTAACTTCGGCAAATGAGCTCCAAATACCTTCAAAATTTGACAACAGAATCACCTCTTTGAGCACTTCATCATGACTCATAAGGCTTCATTCTGTCTTGGTGAGTTTTCTAGAAAACGAGTAATTTATGTGCTCAAACACACAACTTTCGTGACTTTTCAAGATTTGAACCTCCGTAACTTCGGCAAATGAGCTCCAAATACCTTCAAAATTTGACCACAGAATCACCTCTTTGATCTCTTCATCATGACTCATAAGGCTTCATTCTGTCTTGGTGAGTTTTCTAGAAAACGAGTAATTTATGTCCTCAAACACACATCTTTCGTGACTTTTCAAGATTTGAACCTCCGTAACTTCGGCAAATGAGCTCCAAATACCTTCAATATTTAATAACAGAATAACCTCGTTGAGCACTTCATCATGACTCATAAGGCTTCATTCTGTCTTGGTGAGTTTTCTAGAAAACGAGTAATTTATGTGCTGAAACACATATCTTTCGTGACTTTTCAAGATTTGAACCTCCGTAACTTCGGCAAATGAGCTCCAAATACCTTCAAAATTTGACCACAGAATCACCTCTTTGATGTCTTCATCATGACTCATAAGGCTTCATTCTGTCTTGGTGAGTTTTCTAGAAAACGAGTAATTTATGTGCTCAAAGACACATCTTTCGTGACTTTTCAAGATTTGAACCTCCGTAACTTCGGCAAATGAGCTCCAAATACCTTCAATATTTATTAACAGAATAACCTCGTTGAGCACTTCATCATGACTCATAAGGCTTCATTCTGTCTTGGTGAGTTTTCTAGAAAACGAGTAATTTATGTGCTGAAACACATATCTTTCGTGACTTTTCAAGATTTGAACCTCCGTAACTTCGGCAAATGAGCTCCAAATACCTTCAAAATTTGACCACAGAATCACCTCTTTGATCTCTTCATCATGACTCATAAGGCTTCATTCTGTCTTGGTGAGTTTTCTAGAAAACGAGTAGTTTATGTGCTCAAACACACATCTTTCGTGACTTTTCAAGATTTGAACCTACGTAACTTCGGCAAATGAGCTCCAAATACCTTCAAAATTTGACCACAGAATCACCTCTTTGATCTCTTCATCATGACTCATAAGGCTTCATTCTGTCTTGGTGAGTTTTCTAGAAAACGAGTAGTTTATGTGCTCAAACACACATCTTTCGTGACTTTTCAAGATTTGAACCTACGTAACTTCGGCAAATGAGCTCCAAATACCTTCAATATTTATTAACAGAATAACCTCGTTGAGCACTTCATCATGACTCATAAGGCTTCATTCTGTCTTGGTGAGTTTTCTAGAAAACGAGTAATTTATGTCCTCATACACACATCTTTCGTGACTTTTCAAGATTTGAACCTCCGTAACTTCGGCAAATGAGCTCCAAATACCTTCAAAATTTGACCACAGAATCACCTCTTTGATCTCTTCATCATGACTCATAAGGCTTCATTCTGTCTTGGTGAGTTTTCTAGAAAACGAGTAGTTTATGTGCTCAAACACACATCTTTCGTGACTTTTCAAGATTTGAACCTACGTAACTTCGGCAAATGAGCTCCAAATACCTTCAATATTTATTAACAGAATAACCTCGTTGAGCACTTCATCATGACTCATAAGGCTTCATTCTGTCTTGGTGAGTTTTCTAGAAAACGAGTAATTTATGTGCTGAAACACATATCTTTCGTGACTTTTCAAGATTTGAACCTCCGTAACTTCGGCAAATGAGCTCCAAATACCTTCAAAATTTGACCACAGAATCACCTCTTTGATGTCTTCATCATGACTCATAAGGCTTCATTCTGTCTTGGTGCGTTTTCTAGAAAACGAGTAATTTATGTCCTCAAACACACATCTTTCGTGACTTTTCAAGATTTGAACCTCCGTAACTTCGGCAAATGAGCTCCAAATACCTTCAATATTTAATAACAGAATAACCTCGTTGAGCACTTCATCATGACTCATAAGGCTTCATTCTGTCTTGGTGAGTTTTCTAGAAAACGAGTAATTTATGTGCTGAAACACATATCTTTCGTGACTTTTCAAGATTTGAACCTCCGTAACTTCGGCAAATGAGCTCGAAATACCTTCAAAATTTGACCACAGAATCACCTCTTTGATCTCTTCATCATGACTAATAAGGCTTCATTCTATCTTGGTGAGTTTTCTAGAAAACGAGTAATTTATGTGCTCAAACACACAACTTTCGTGACTTTTCAAGATTTGAACCTCCGTAACTTCGGCAAATGAGCTCCAAATACCTTCAAAATTTGACCACAGAATCACCTCTTTGATCTCTTCATCATGACTCATAAGGCTTCATTCTGTCTTGGTGAGTTTTCTAGAAAACGAGTAATTTATGTGCTGAAACACATATCTTTCGTGACTTTTCAAGATTTGAACCTCCGTAACTTCGGCAAATGAGCTCCAAATACCTTCAAAATTTGACCACAGAATCACCTCTTTGAGCACTTCATCATGACTCATAAGGCTTCATTCTGTCTTGGTGAGTTTTCTAGAAAACGTGTAATTTATGTCCTCAAACACACATCTTTCGTGACTTTTCAAGATTTGAACCTCCGTAACTTCGGCAAATACCTTCAAAATTTGACCACAGAATCACCTCTTTGATCTCTTCATCATGACTCATAAGGCTTCATTCTGTCTTGGTGAGTTTTCTAGAAAACGAGTAATTTATGTGCTCAAACACACAACTTTCGTGACTTTTCAAGATTTGAACCTCCGTAACTTCGGCAAATGAGCTCCAAATACCTTCAATATTTAATAACAGAATAACCTCGTTGAGCACTTCATCATGACTCATAAGGCTTCATTCTGTCTTGGTGAGTTTTCTAGAAAACGAGTAATTTATGTCCTCAAACACACATCTTTCGTGACTTTTCAAGATTTGAACCTACGTAACTTCGGCAAATGAGCTCCAAATACCTTCAATATTTAATAACAGAATAACCTCGTTGAGCACTTCATCATGACTCATAAGGCTTCATTCTGTCTTGGTGAGTTTTCTAGAAAACGAGTAATTTATGTGCTGAAACACATATCTTTCGTGACTTTTCAAGATTTGTACCTCCGTAACTTCGGCAAATGAGCTCCAAATACCTTCAAAATTTGACCACAGAATCACCTCTTTGATCTCTTCATCATGACTAATAAGGCTTCATTCTATCTTGGTGAGTTTTCTAGAAAACGAGTAATTTATGTGCTGAAACACATATCTTTCGTGACTTTTCAAGATTTGAACCTCCGTAACTTCGGCAAATGAGCTCGAAATACCTTCAAAATTTGACCACAGAATCACCTCTTTGATCTCTTCATCATGACTAATAAGGCTTCATTCTATCTTGGTGAGTTTTCTAGAAAACGAGTAATTTATGTGCTGAAACACATATCTTTCGTGACTTTTCAAGATTTGAACCTCCGTAACTTCGGCAAATGAGCTCGAAATACCTTCAAAATTTGACCACAGAATCACCTCTTTGATCTCTTCATCATGACTCATAAGGCTTCATTCTGTCTTGGTGAGTTTTCTAGAAAACGAGTAGTTTATGTGCTCAAACACACATCTTTCGTGACTTTTCAAGATTTGAACCTACGTAACTTCGGCAAATGAGCTCCAAATACCTTCAATATTTAATAACAGAATAACCTCGTTGAGCACTTCATCATGACTAATAAGGCTTCATTCTGTCTTGGTGAGTTTTCTAGAAAACGAGTAATTTATGTCCTCAAACACACATCTTTCGTGACTTTTCAAGATTTGAACCTACGTAACTTCGGCAAATGAGCTCCAAATGCCTTCAAAATTTGACAACAGAATTACCTTGTTGAGCTCTTCATCATGACTCATAAGGCTTCATTCTGTCTTGGTGAATTTTCTAGAAAACGAGTAATTTATGTGCTCAAACACACATCTTTCGTGACTTTTCCAGATTTGAACCTCCGTAACTTCGGCAAATGAGCTCCAAATACCTTCAATATTTATTAACAGAATAACCTCGTTGAGCACTTCATCATGACTCATAAGGCTTCATTCTGTCTTGGTGAGTTTTCTAGAAAACGAGTAATTTATGTCCTCAAACACACTTCTTTCGTGACTTTTCAAGATTTGAACCTCCGTAACTTCGGCAAATGAGCTCCAAATACCTTCAATATTTATTAACAGAATAACCTCGTTGAGCACTTCATCATGACTCATAAGGCTTCATTCTGTCTTGGTGAGTTTTCTAGAAAACGAGTAATTTATGTCCTCAAACACACTTCTTTCGTGACTTTTCAAGATTTGAACCTCCGTAACTTCGGCAAATGAGCTCCAAATACCTTCAAAATTTGACCACAGAATCACCTCTTTGATCTCTTCATCATGACTCATAAGGCTTCATTCTGTCTTGGTGAGTTTTCTAGAAAACGAGTAATTTATGTGCTGAAACACATATCTTTCGTGACTTTTCAAGATTTGAACCTCCGTAACTTCGGCAAATGAGCTCGAAATACCTTCAAAATTTGACCACAGAATCACCTCTTTGATCTCTTCATCATGACTAATAAGGCTTCATTCTATCTTGGTGAGTTTTCTAGAAAACGAGTAATTTATGTGCTGAAACACATATCTTTCGTGACTTTTCAAGATTTGAACCTCCGTAACTTCGGCAAATGAGCTCGAAATACCTTCAAAATTTGACCACAGAATCACCTCTTTGATCTCTTCATCATGACTCATAAGGCTTCATTCTGTCTTGGTGAGTTTTCTAGAAAACGAGTAGTTTATGTGCTCAAACACACATCTTTCGTGACTTTTCAAGATTTGAACCTACGTAACTTCGGCAAATGAGCTCCAAATACCTTCAATATTTAATAACAGAATAACCTCGTTGAGCACTTCATCATGACTAATAAGGCTTCATTCTGTCTTGGTGAGTTTTCTAGAAAACGAGTAATTTATGTCCTCAAACACACATCTTTCGTGACTTTTCAAGATTTGAACCTACGTAACTTCGGCAAATGAGCTCCAAATGCCTTCAAAATTTGACAACAGAATTACCTTGTTGAGCTCTTCATCATGACTCATAAGGCTTCATTCTGTCTTGGTGAATTTTCTAGAAAACGAGTAATTTATGTGCTCAAACACACATCTTTCGTGACTTTTCCAGATTTGAACCTCCGTAACTTCGGCAAATGAGCTCCAAATACCTTCAATATTTATTAACAGAATAACCTCGTTGAGCACTTCATCATGACTCATAAGGCTTCATTCTGTCTTGGTGAGTTTTCTAGAAAACGAGTAATTTATGTCCTCAAACACACTTCTTTCGTGACTTTTCAAGATTTGAACCTCCGTAACTTCGGCAAATGAGCTCCAAATACCTTCAATATTTATTAACAGAATAACCTCGTTGAGCACTTCATCATGACTCATAAGGCTTCATTCTGTCTTGGTGAATTTTCTAGAAAACGAGTAATTTATGTGCTCAAACACACATCTTTCGTGACTTTTCCAGATTTGAACCTCCGTAACTTCGGCAAATGAGCTCCAAATACCTTCAATATTTATTAACAGAATAACCTCGTTGAGCACTTCATCATGACTCATAAGGCTTCATTCTGTCTTGGTGAGTTTTCTAGAAAACGAGTAATTTATGTCCTCAAACACACTTCTTTCGTGACTTTTCAAGATTTGAACCTCCGTAACTTCGGCAAATGAGCTCGAAATACCTTCAAAATTTGACCACAGAATCACCTCTTTGATCTCTTCATCATGACTAATAAGGCTTCATTCTATCTTGGTGAGTTTTCTAGAAAACGAGTAATTTATGTCCTCAAACACACTTCTTTCGTGACTTTTCAAGATTTGAACCTCCGTAACTTCGGCAAATGAGCTCCAAATACCTTCAAAATTTGACCACAGAATCACCTCTTTGATCTCTTCATCATGACTCATAAGGCTTCATTCTGTCTTGGTGAGTTTTCTAGAAAACGAGTAATTTATGTGCTGAAACACATATCTTTCGTGACTTTTCAAGATTTGAACCTCCGTAACTTCGGCAAATGAGCTCGAAATACCTTCAAAATTTGACCACAGAATCACCTCGTGGAGCTCTTCATCATGACTAATAAGGCTTCATTCTGTCTTGCTGAGTTTTCTAGAAAACGAATAATTTATGTGCTCAAACACACATCTTTCGTGACTTTTCAAGATTTGAACCTCCGTAACTTCGGCAAATGAGCTCCAAATACCTTCAAAATTTGACCACAGAATCACCTCTTTGAGCACTTCATCATGACTCATAAGGCTTTATTCTGTCTTGGTGAGTTTTCTAGAAAACGAGTAATTTATGTGCTCAAACACACAATTTTCGTGACTTTTCAAGATTTGAACCTCCGTAACTTCGGCAAATGAGCTCCAAATACCTTCAAAATTTGACCACAGAATCACCTCTTTGATCTCTTCATCATGACTCATAAGGCTTCATTCTGTCTTTGTGAGTTTTCTAGAAAACGTGTAATTTATGTCCTCAAACACACATCTTTCGTGACTTTTCAAGATTTGAACCTCCGTAACTTCGGCAAATGAGCTCCAAATACCTTCAAAATTTGACCACAGAATCACCTCTTTGAGCACTTCATCATGACTCATAAGGCTTCATTCTGTCTTGGTGAGTTTTCTAGAAAACGAGTAATTTATGTGCTCAAACACACATCTTTCGTGACTTTTCAAGATTTGAACCTCCGTAACTTCGGCAAATGAGCTCCAAATACCTACAAAATTTGACCACAGAATCACCTCTTTGAGCACTTCATCATGACTCATAAGGCTTCATTCTGTCTTGGTGAGTTTTCTAGAAAACGATTAATTTATGTGCTCAAACACACAACTTTCGTGACTTTTCAAGATTTGAACCTCCGTAACTTCGGCAAATGAGCTCCAAATACCTTCAAAATTTGACCACAGAATCACCTCTTTGATCTCTTCATCATGACTCATAAGGCTTCATTCTGTCTTGGTGAGTTTTCTAGAAAACGTGTAATTTATGTCCTCAAACACACATCTTTCGTGACTTTTCAAGATTTGAACCTCCGTAACTTCGGCAAATGAGCTCCAAATACCTTCAAAATTTGACCACAGAATCACCTCTTTGAGCACTTCATCATGACTCATAAGGCTTCATTCTGTCTTGGTGAGTTTTCTAGAAAACGAGTAATTTATGTGCTCAAACACACAACTTTCGTGACTTTTCAAGATTTGAACCTCCGTAACTTCGGCAAATGAGCTCCAAATACCTTCAAAATTTGACCACACAATCACCTCTTTGATCTCTTCATCATGACTCATAAGGCTTCATTCTGTCTTGGTGAGTTTTCTAGAAAACGAGTAATTTATGTCCTCAAACACACATCTTTCGTGACTTTTCAAGATTTGAACCTCCGTAACTTCGGCAAATGAGCTCCAAATACCTTCAAAATTTGACCACACAATCACCTCTTTGATCTCTTCATCATGACTCATAAGGCTTCATTCTGTCTTGGTGAGTTTTCTAGAAAACGAGTAATTTATGTGCTGAAACACATATCTTTCGTGACTTTTCAAGATTTGAACCTCCGTAACTTCGGCAAATGAGCTCGAAATACCTTCAAAATTTGACCACAGAATCACCTCTTTGATCTCTTCATCATGACTAATAAGGCTTCATTCTATCTTGGTGAGTTTTCTAGAAAACGAGTAATTTATGTGCTCAAACACACATCTTTCCTGACTTTTCAAGATTTGAACCTACGAAACTTCGGCAAATGAGCTCCAAATACCTTCAAAATTTGACAACAGAATCACCTCGTGGAGCTCTTCATCATGACTAATAAGGCTTCATTCTGTCTTGGTGAGTTTTCTAGAAAACGAGTAATTTATGTGCTCAAACACACAACTTTCGTGACTTTTCAAGATTTGAACCTCCGTAACTTCGGCAAATGAGCTCCAAATACCTTCAAAATTTGACCACAGAATCACCTCTTTGATCTCTTCATCATGACTCATAAGGCTTCATTCTGTCTTGGTGAGTTTTCTAGAAAACGTGTAATTTATGTGCTCAAACACACAACTTTCGTGACTTTTCAAGATTTGAACCTCTGTAACTTCGGCAAATGAGCTCCAAATACCTTCAAAATTTGACCACAGAATCACCTCTTTGAGCACTTCATCATGACTCATAAGGCTTCATTCTGTCTTGGTGAGTTTTCTAGAAAACGAGTAATTTATGTGCTCAAACACACATCTTTCCTGACTTTTCAAGATTTGAACCTACGAAACTTCGGCAAATGAGCTCCAAATACCTTCAAAATTTGACCACAGAATGACCTCTTTGAGCACTTCATCATGACTCATAAGGCTTCATTCTGTCTTGGTGAGTTTTCTAGAAAACGAGTAATTTATGTGCTCAAACACACAACTTTCGTGACTTTTCAAGATTTGAACCTCCGTAACTTCGGCAAATGAGCTCCAAATACCTTCAAAATTTGACCACAGAATCACCTCTTTGAGCACTTCATCATGACTCATAAGGCTTCATTCTGTCTTGGTGAGTTTTCTAGAAAACGAGTAATTTATGTGCTCAAACACACATCTTTCCTGACTTTTCAAGATTTGAACCTACGAAACTTCGGCAAATGAGCTCCAAATACCTTCAAAATTTGACAACAGAATCACCTCGTGGAGCTCTTCATCATGACTCATAAGGCTTCATTCTGTCTTGGTGAGTTTTCTAGAAAACGTGTAATTTATGTCCTCAAACACACATCTTTCGTGACTTTTCAAGATTTGAACCTCCGTAACTTCGGCAAATGAGCTCCAAATACCTTCAAAATTTGACAACAGAATCACCTCTTTGAGCACTTCATCATGACTCATAAGGCTTCATTCTGTCTTGGTGAGTTTTCTAGAAAACGAGTAATTTATGTGCTCAAACACACAACTTTCGTGACTTTTCAAGATTTGAACCTCCGTAACTTCGGCAAATGAGCTCCAAATACCTTCAAAATTTGACCACAGAATCACCTCTTTGATCTCTTCATCATGACTCATAAGGCTTCATTCTGTCTTGGTGAGTTTTCTAGAAAACGAGTAATTTATGTCCTCAAACACACATCTTTCGTGACTTTTCAAGATTTGAACCTCCGTAACTTCGGCAAATGAGCTCCAAATACCTTCAATATTTAATAACAGAATAACCTCGTTGAGCACTTCATCATGACTCATAAGGCTTCATTCTGTCTTGGTGAGTTTTCTAGAAAACGAGTAATTTATGTGCTGAAACACATATCTTTCGTGACTTTTCAAGATTTGAACCTCCGTAACTTCGGCAAATGAGCTCCAAATACCTTCAAAATTTGACCACAGAATCACCTCTTTGATGTCTTCATCATGACTCATAAGGCTTCATTCTGTCTTGGTGAGTTTTCTAGAAAACGAGTAATTTATGTGCTCAAAGACACATCTTTCGTGACTTTTCAAGATTTGAACCTCCGTAACTTCGGCAAATGAGCTCCAAATACCTTCAATATTTATTAACAGAATAACCTCGTTGAGCACTTCATCTTGACTCATAAGGCTTCATTCTGTCTTGGTGAGTTTTCTAGAAAACGAGTAATTTATGTGCTGAAACACATATCTTTCGTGACTTTTCAAGATTTGAACCTCCGTAACTTCGGCAAATGAGCTCCAAATACCTTCAAAATTTGACCACAGAATCACCTCTTTGATCTCTTCATCATGACTCATAAGGCTTCATTCTGTCTTGGTGAGTTTTCTAGAAAACGAGTAGTTTATGTGCTCAAACACACATCTTACGTGACTTTTCAAGATTTGAACCTACGTAACTTCGGCAAATGAGCTCCAAATACCTTCAAAATTTGACCACAGAATCACCTCTTTGATCTCTTCATCATGACTCATAAGGCTTCATTCTGTCTTGGTGAGTTTTCTAGAAAACGAGTAGTTTATGTGCTCAAACACACATCTTTCGTGACTTTTCAAGATTTGAACCTACGTAACTTCGGCAAATGAGCTCCAAATACCTTCAATATTTATTAACAGAATAACCTCGTTGAGCACTTCATCATGACTCATAAGGCTTCATTCTGTCTTGGTGAGTTTTCTAGAAAACGAGTAATTTATGTCCTCATACACACATCTTTCGTGACTTTTCAAGATTTGAACCTCCGTAACTTCGGCAAATGAGCTCCAAATACCTTCAAAATTTGACCACAGAATCACCTCTTTGATCTCTTCATCATGACTCATAAGGCTTCATTCTGTCTTGGTGAGTTTTCTAGAAAACGAGTAGTTTATGTGCTCAAACACACATCTTTCGTGACTTTTCAAGATTTGAACCTACGTAACTTCGGCAAATGAGCTCCAAATACCTTCAATATTTATTAACAGAATAACCTCGTTGAGCACTTCATCATGACTCATAAGGCTTCATTCTGTCTTGGTGAGTTTTCTAGAAAACGAGTAATTTATGTGCTGAAACACATATCTTTCGTGACTTTTCAAGATTTGAACCTCCGTAACTTCGGCAAATGAGCTCCAAATACCTTCAAAATTTGACCACAGAATCACCTCTTTGATGTCTTCATCATGACTCATAAGGCTTCATTCTGTCTTGGTGCGTTTTCTAGAAAACGAGTAATTTATGTCCTCAAACACACATCTTTCGTGACTTTTCAAGATTTGAACCTCCGTAACTTCGGCAAATGAGCTCCAAATACCTTCAATATTTAATAACAGAATAACCTCGTTGAGCACTTCATCATGACTCATAAGGCTTCATTCTGTCTTGGTGAGTTTTCTAGAAAACGAGTAATTTATGTGCTGAAACACATATCTTTCGTGACTTTTCAAGATTTGAACCTCCGTAACTTCGGCAAATGAGCTCGAAATACCTTCAAAATTTGACCACAGAATCACCTCTTTGATCTCTTCATCATGACTAATAAGGCTTCATTCTATCTTGGTGAGTTTTCTAGAAAACGAGTAATTTATGTGCTCAAACACACATCTTTCCTGACTTTTCAAGATTTGAACCTACGAAACTTCGGCAAATGAGCTCCAAATACCTTCAAAATTTGACAACAGAATCACCTCGTGGAGCTCTTCATCATGACTCATAAGGCTTCATTCTGTCTTGGTGAATTTTCTAGAAAACGAGTAATTTATGTGCTCAAACACACATCTTTCGTGACTTTTCCAGATTTGAACCTCCGTAACTTCGGCAAATGAGCTCCAAATACCTTCAATATTTATTAACAGAATAACCTCGTTGAGCACTTCATCATGACTCATAAGGCTTCATTCTGTCTTGGTGAGTTTTCTAGAAAACGAGTAATTTATGTCCTCAAACACACTTCTTTCGTGACTTTTCAAGATTTGAACCTCCGTAACTTCGGCAAATGAGCTCCAAATACCTTCAATATTTATTAACAGAATAACCTCGTTGAGCACTTCATCATGACTCATAAGGCTTCATTCTGTCTTGGTGAATTTTCTAGAAAACGAGTAATTTATGTGCTCAAACACACATCTTTCGTGACTTTTCCAGATTTGAACCTCCGTAACTTCGGCAAATGAGCTCCAAATACCTTCAATATTTATTAACAGAATAACCTCGTTGAGCACTTCATCATGACTCATAAGGCTTCATTCTGTCTTGGTGAGTTTTCTAGAAAACGAGTAATTTATGTCCTCAAACACACTTCTTTCGTGACTTTTCAAGATTTGAACCTCCGTAACTTCGGCAAATGAGCTCGAAATACCTTCAAAATTTGACCACAGAATCACCTCTTTGATCTCTTCATCATGACTAATAAGGCTTCATTCTATCTTGGTGAGTTTTCTAGAAAACGAGTAATTTATGTCCTCAAACACACTTCTTTCGTGACTTTTCAAGATTTGAACCTCCGTAACTTCGGCAAATGAGCTCCAAATACCTTCAAAATTTGACCACAGAATCACCTCTTTGATCTCTTCATCATGACTCATAAGGCTTCATTCTGTCTTGGTGAGTTTTCTAGAAAACGAGTAATTTATGTGCTGAAACACATATCTTTCGTGACTTTTCAAGATTTGAACCTCCGTAACTTCGGCAAATGAGCTCGAAATACCTTCAAAATTTGACCACAGAATCACCTCTTTGATCTCTTCATTATGACTAATAAGGCTTCATTCTATCTTGGTGAGTTTTCTAGAAAACGAGTAATTTATGTGCTCAAACACACATCTTTCCTGACTTTTCAAGATTTGAACCTACGAAACTTCGGCAAATGAGCTCCAAATACCTTCAAAATTTGACAACAGAATCACCTCGTGGAGCTCTTCATCATGACTAATAAGGCTTCATTCTGTCTTGGTGAGTTTTCTAGAAAACGAGTAATTTATGTGCTCAAACACACAACTTTCGTGACTTTTCAAGATTTGAACCTCCGTAACTTCGGCAAATGAGCTCCAAATACCTTCAAAATTTGACCACAGAATCACCTCTTTGATCTCTTCATCATGACTCATAAGGCTTCATTCTGTCTTGGTGAGTTTTCTAGAAAACGAGTAGTTTATGTGCTCAAACACACATCTTTCGTGACTTTTCAAGATTTGAACCTACGTAACTTCGGCAAATGAGCTCCAAATACCTTCAATATTTATTAACAGAATAACCTCGTTGAGCACTTCATCATGACTCATAAGGCTTCATTCTGTCTTGGTGAGTTTTCTAGAAAACGAGTAATTTATGTCCTCAAACACACATCTTTCGTGACTTTTCAAGATTTGAACCTCCGTAACTTCGGCAAATGAGCTCCAAATACCTTCAAAATTTGACCACAGAATCACCTCTTTGATCTCTTCATCATGACTCATAAGGCTTCATTCTGTCTTGGTGAGTTTTCTAGAAAACGAGTAGTTTATGTGCTCAAACACACATCTTTCGTGACTTTTCAAGATTTGAACCTACGTAACTTCGGCAAATGAGCTCCAAATACCTTCAATATTTATTAACAGAATAACCTCGTTGAGCACTTCATCATGACTCATAAGGCTTCATTCTGTCTTGGTGAGTTTTCTAGAAAACGAGTAATTTATGTGCTGAAACACATATCTTTCGTGACTTTTCAAGATTTGAACCTCCGTAACTTCGGCAAATGAGCTCCAAATACCTTCAAAATTTGACCACAGAATCACCTCTTTGATGTCTTCATCATGACTCATAAGGCTTCATTCTGTCTTGGTGAGTTTTCTAGAAAACGAGTAATTTATGTCCTCAAACACACATCTTTCGTGACTTTTCAAGATTTGAACCTCCGTAACTTCGGCAAATGAGCTCCAAATACCTTCAATATTTAATAACAGAATAACCTCGTTGAGCACTTCATCATGACTCATAAGGCTTCATTCTGTCTTGGTGAGTTTTCTAGAAAACGAGTAATTTATGTGCTGAAACACATATCTTTCGTGACTTTTCAAGATTTGAACCTCCGTAACTTCGGCAAATGAGCTCGAAATACCTTCAAAATTTGACCACAGAATCACCTCTTTGATCTCTTCATCATGACTAATAAGGCTTCATTCTATCTTGGTGAGTTTTCTAGAAAACGAGTAATTTATGTGCTCAAACACACATCTTTCCTGACTTTTCAAGATTTGAACCTACGAAACTTCGGCAAATGAGCTCCAAATACCTTCAAAATTTGACCACAGAATCACCTCTTTGATCTCTTCATCATGACTCATAAGGCTTCATTCTGTCTTGGTGAGTTTCCTAGAAAACGAGTAATTTATGTGCTCAAACACACAACTTTCGTGACTTTTCAAGATTTGAACCTCCGTAACTTCGGCAAATGAGCTCCAAATACCTTCAAAATTTGACCACAGAATCACCTCTTTGATCTCTTCATCATGACTCATAAGGCTTCATTCTGTCTTGGTGAGTTTTCTAGAAAACGTGTAATTTATGTGCTCAAACACACAACTTTCGTGACTTTTCAAGATTTGAACCTCCGTAACTTCGGCAAATGAGCTCCAAATACCTTCAAAATTTGACCACAGAATCACCTCTTTGAGCACTTCATCATGACTCATAAGGCTTCATTCTGTCTTGGTGAGTTTTCTAGAAAACGAGTAATTTATGTGCTCAAACACACATCTTTCCTGACTTTTCAAGATTTGAACCTACGAAACTTCGGCAAATGAGCTCCAAATACCTTCAAAATTTGACCACAGAATGACCTCTTTGAGCACTTCATCATGACTCATAAGGCTTCATTCTGTCTTGGTGAGTTTTCTAGAAAACGAGTAATTTATGTGCTGAAACACATATCTTTCGTGACTTTTCAAGATTTGAACCTCCGTAACTTCGGCAAATGAGCTCGAAATACCTTCAATATTTAATAACAGAATAACCTCGTTGAGCACTTCATCATGACTCATAAGGCTTCATTCTGTCTTGGTGAATTTTCTAGAAAACGAGTAATTTATGTGCTCAAACACACATCTTTCGTGACTTTTCCAGATTTGAACCTCCGTAACTTCGGCAAATGAGCTCCAAATACCTTCAATATTTAATAACAGAATAACCTCGTTGAGCACTTCATCATGACTCATAAGGCTTCATTCTGTCTTGGTGAGTTTTCTAGAAAACGAGTAATTTATGTCCTCAAACACACTTCTTTCGTGACTTTTCAAGATTTGAACCTCCGTAACTTCGGCAAATGAGCTCGAAATACCTTCAAAATTTGACCACAGAATCACCTCTTTGATCTCTTCATCATGACTAATAAGGCTTCATTCTATCTTGGTGAGTTTTCTAGAAAACGAGTAATTTATGTCCTCAAACACACTTCTTTCGTGACTTTTCAAGATTTGAACCTCCGTAACTTCGGCAAATGAGCTCCAAATACCTTCAAAATTTGACCACAGAATCACCTCTTTGATCTCTTCATCATGACTCATAAGGCTTCATTCTGTCTTGGTGAGTTTTCTAGAAAACGAGTAATTTATGTGCTGAAACACATATCTTTCGTGACTTTTCAAGATTTGAACCTCCGTAACTTCGGCAAATGAGCTCGAAATACCTTCAAAATTTGACCACAGAATCACCTCTTTGATCTCTTCATTATGACTAATAAGGCTTCATTCTATCTTGGTGAGTTTTCTAGAAAACGAGTAATTTATGTGCTCAAACACACATCTTTCCTGACTTTTCAAGATTTGAACCTACGAAACTTCGGCAAATGAGCTCCAAATACCTTCAAAATTTGACAACAGAATCACCTCGTGGAGCTCTTCATCATGACTAATAAGGCTTCATTCTGTCTTGGTGAGTTTTCTAGAAAACGAGTAATTTATGTGCTCAAACACACAACTTTCGTGACTTTTCAAGATTTGAACCTCCGTAACTTCGGCAAATGAGCTCCAAATACCTTCAAAATTTGACCACAGAATCACCTCTTTGATCTCTTCATCATGACTCATAAGGCTTCATTCTGTCTTGGTGAGTTTTCTAGAAAACGAGTAGTTTATGTGCTCAAACACACATCTTTCGTGACTTTTCAAGATTTGAACCTACGTAACTTCGGCAAATGAGCTCCAAATACCTTCAATATTTATTAACAGAATAACCTCGTTGAGCACTTCATCATGACTCATAAGGCTTCATTCTGTCTTGGTGAGTTTTCTAGAAAACGAGTAATTTATGTGCTGAAACACATATCTTTCGTGACTTTTCAAGATTTGAACCTCCGTAACTTCGGCAAATGAGCTCCAAATACCTTCAAAATTTGACCACAGAATCACCTCGTGGAGCTCTTCATCATGACTAATAAGGCTTCATTCTGTCTTGGTGAGTTTTCTAGAAAACGAGTAATTTATGTGCTCAAACACACATCTTTCCTGACTTTTCAAGATTTGAACCTACGAAACTTCGGCAAATGAGCTCCAAATACCTTCAAAATTTGACAACAGAATCACCTCGTGGAGCTCTTCATCATGACTAATAAGGCTTCATTCTGTCTTGGTGAGTTTTCTAGAAAACGAGTAATTTATGTCCTCAAACACACATCTTTCGTGACTTTTCAAGATTTGAACCTCCGTAACTTCGGCAAATGAGCTCCAAATACCTTCAAAATTTGACCACAGAATCACCTCTTTGATCTCTTCATCATGACTCATAAGGCTTCATTCTGTCTTGGTGAGTTTTCTAGAAAACGAGTAGTTTATGTGCTCAAACACACATCTTTCGTGACTTTTCAAGATTTGAACCTACGTAACTTCGGCAAATGAGCTCCAAATACCTTCAATATTTATTAACAGAATAACCTCGTTGAGCACTTCATCATGACTCATAAGGCTTCATTCTGTCTTGGTGAGTTTTCTAGAAAACGAGTAATTTATGTGCTGAAACACATATCTTTCGTGACTTTTCAAGATTTGAACCTCCGTAACTTCGGCAAATGAGCTCCAAATACCTTCAAAATTTGACCACAGAATCACCTCTTTGATGTCTTCATCATGACTCATAAGGCTTCATTCTGTCTTGGTGAGTTTTCTAGAAAACGAGTAATTTATGTCCTCAAACACACATCTTTCGTGACTTTTCAAGATTTGAACCTCCGTAACTTCGGCAAATGAGCTCCAAATACCTTCAATATTTAATAACAGAATAACCTCGTTGAGCACTTCATCATGACTCATAAGGCTTCATTCTGTCTTGGTGAGTTTTCTAGAAAACGAGTAATTTATGTGCTGAAACACATATCTTTCGTGACTTTTCAAGATTTGAACCTCCGTAACTTCGGCAAATGAGCTCGAAATACCTTCAAAATTTGACCACAGAATCACCTCTTTGATCTCTTCATCATGACTAATAAGGCTTCATTCTATCTTGGTGAGTTTTCTAGAAAACGAGTAATTTATGTGCTCAAACACACATCTTTCCTGACTTTTCAAGATTTGAACCTACGAAACTTCGGCAAATGAGCTCCAAATACCTTCAAAATTTGACCACAGAATCACCTCTTTGATCTCTTCATCATGACTCATAAGGCTTCATTCTGTCTTGGTGAGTTTTCTAGAAAACGAGTAATTTATGTGCTCAAACACACAACTTTCGTGACTTTTCAAGATTTGAACCTCCGTAACTTCGGCAAATGAGCTCCAAATACCTTCAAAATTTGACCACAGAATCACCTCTTTGATCTCTTCATCATGACTCATAAGGCTTCATTCTGTCTTGGTGAGTTTTCTAGAAAACGTGTAATTTATGTGCTCAAACACACAACTTTCGTGACTTTTCAAGATTTGAACCTCCGTAACTTCGGCAAATGAGCTCCAAATACCTTCAAAATTTGACCACAGAATCACCTCTTTGAGCACTTCATCATGACTCATAAGGCTTCATTCTGTCTTGGTGAGTTTTCTAGAAAACGAGTAATTTATGTGCTCAAACACACATCTTTCCTGACTTTTCAAGATTTGAACCTACGAAACTTCGGCAAATGAGCTCCACATACCTTCAAAATTTGACCACAGAATGACCTCTTTGAGCACTTCATCATGACTCATAAGGCTTCATTCTGTCTTGGTGAGTTTTCTAGAAAACGAGTAATTTATGTGCTCAAACACACAACTTTCGTGACTTTTCAAGATTTGAACCTCCGTAACTTCGGCAAATGAGCTCCAAATACCTTCAAAATTTGACCACAGAATCACCTCTTTGAGCACTTCATCATGACTCATAAGGCTTCATTCTGTCTTGGTGAGTTTTCTAGAAAACGAGTAATTTATGTGCTCAAACACACAACTTTCGTGACTTTTCAAGATTTGAACCTCCGTAACTTCGGCAAATGAGCTCCAAATACCTTCAAAATTTGACCACAGAATCACCTCTTTGAGCACTTCATCATGACTCATAAGGCTTCATTCTATCTTGGTGAGTTTTCTAGAAAACGAGTAATTTATGTGCTCAAACACACAACTTTCGTGACTTTTCAAGATTTGAACCTCCGTAACTTCGGCAAATGAGCTCCAAATACCTTCAAAATTTGACCACAGAATCACCTCTTTGAGCACTTCATCATGACTCATAAGGCTTCATTCTGTCTTGGTGAGTTTTCTAGAAAACGAGTAATTTATGAGCTCAAACACACATCTTTCCTGACTTTTCAAGATTTGAACCTACGAATCTTCGGCAAATGATCTCCAAATACCTTCAAAATTTGACCACAGAATGACCTCTTTGAGCACTTCATCATGACTCATAAGGCTTCATTCTGTCTTGGTGAGTTTTCTAGAAAACGAGTAATTTATGTGCTCAAACACACAACTTTCGTGACTTTTCAAGATTTGAACCTCCGTAACTTCGGCAAATGAGCTCCAAATAACTTCAAAATTTGACCACAGAATCACCTCTTTGATCTCTTCATCATGACTTATAAGGCTTCATTCTGTCTTGGTGAGTTTTCTAGAAAACGAGTAGTTTATGTGCTCAAACACACATCTTTCGTGACTTTTCAAGATTTGAACCTACGTAACTTCGGCAAATGAGCTCCAAATACCTTCAATATTTAATAACAGAATAACCTCGTTGAGCACTTCATCATGACTCATAAGGCTTCATTCTGTCTTGGTGAGTTTTCTAGAAAACGAGTAATTTATGTGCTCAAACACACATCTTTCGTGACTTTTCAAGATTTGAACCTACGTAACTTCGGCAAATGAGCTCCAAATGCCTTCAAAATTTGACAACAGAATTACCTTGTTGAGCTCTTCATCATGACTCATAAGGCTTCATTCTGTCTTGGTGAGTTTTCTAGAAAACGAGTAATTTATGTGCTCAAACACACATCTTTCGTGACTTTTCCAGATTTGAACCTCCGTAACTTCGGCAAATGAGCTCCAAATACCTTCAATATTTAATAACAGAATAACCTCATTGAGCTCTTCATCATGACTCATAAGGCTTCATTCTGTCTTGGTGAGTTTTCTAGAAAACGAGTAATTTATGTGCTCAAACACACAACTTTCGTGACTTTTCAAGATTTGAACCTCCGTAACTTCGGCAAATGAGCTCCAAATACCTTCAAAATTTGACCACAGAATCACCTCTTTGAGCACTTCATCATGACTCATAAGGCTTCATTCTGTCTTGGTGAGTTTTCTAGAAAACGAGTAATTTATGTGCTCAAACACACAACTTTCGTGACTTTTCAAGATTTGAACCTCCGTAACTTCGGCAAATGAGCTCCAAATACCTTCAAAATTTGACCACACAATCACCTCTTTGATCTCTTCATCATGACTCATAAGGCTTCATTCTGTCTTGGTGAGTTTTCTAGAAAACGTGTAATTTATGTCCTCAAACACACATCTTTCGTGACTTTTCAAGATTTGAACCTCCGTAACTTCGGCAAATGAGCTCCAAATACCTTCAAAATTTGACCACACAATCACCTCTTTGATCTCTTCGTCATGACTCATAAGGCTTCATTCTGTCTTCGTGAGTTTTCTAGAAAACGAGTAATCTATGTGCTCAAACACACTTCTTTCCTGACTTTTCCAGATTTGAACCTCCGTAACTTCGGCAAATGAGCTCCAAATACCTTCAATATTTAATAACAGAATAACCTCATTGAGCTCTTCATCATGACTCATAAGGCTTCATTCTGTCTTGGTGAGTTTTCTAGAGAACGTCTAATTTATGTGCTCAAACACACAACTTTCGTGACTTTTCCACCTTTGAACCTCCGTAACTTCGGCAAATGAGCTTCAAATATCTTCAAAATTTGACAACAGAACCACCTCGTGAAGCTCTTCATCATGATTTCATAAGGCTTCATTCTGTCTTGGTTTGTTCTCTAGAAAAAGAGGAATTTATGTGCTCAAACACACATCTTTCGCGACTTTTCAAGATTTGAACCTCCGTAACTTCGGCAAATGAGCTCCAAATACCTACAAAATTTGACCACAGAATCATATCTTTGAGCACTTCATCATGACTCATAAGGCTTCATTCTGTCTTGGTGAGTTTTCTAGAAAACGAGTAATTTATGTGCTGAAACACATATCTTTCGTGACTTTTCAAGATTTGAACCTCCGTAACTTCGGCAAATGGGCTCCAAATACCTTCAAACTTTGACCACAGAATCACCTCTTTGATCTCTTCATCATGACTCATAAGGCTTCATTCTGTCTTGGTGAGTTTTCTAGAAAACGTGTAATTTATGTGCTCAAACACACAACTTTCGTGACTTTTCAAGATTTGAACCTCCGTAACTTCGGCAAATGAGCTCCAAATACCTTCAAAATTTGACCACAGAATCACCTCTTTGAGCACTTCATCATGACTCATAAGGCTTCATTCTGTCTTGGTGAGTTTTCTAGAAAACGAGTAATTTATGTGCTCAAACACACATCTTTCCTGACTTTTCAAGATTTGAACCTACGAAACTTCGGCAAATGAGCTCCAAATACCTTCAAAATTTGACCACAGAATGACCTCTTTGAGCACTTCATCATGACTCATAAGGCTTCATTCTGTCTTGGTGAGTTTTCTAGAAAACGAGTAATTTATGTGCTCAAACACACAACTTTCGTGACTTTTCAAGATTTGAACCTCCGTAACTTCGGCAAATGAGCTCCAAATACCTTCAAAATTTGACCACAGAATCACCTCTTTGAGCACTTCATCATGACTCATAAGGCTTCATTCTGTCTTGGTGAGTTTTCTAGAAAACGAGTAATTTATGTGCTCAAACACACAACTTTCGTGACTTTTCAAGATTTGAACCTCCGTAACTTCGGCAAATGAGCACCAAATACCTTCAAAATTTGACCACAGAATCACCTCTTTGAGCACTTCATCATGACTCATAAGGCTTCATTCTATCTTGGTGAGTTTTCTAGAAAACGAGTAATTTATGTGCTCAAACACACAACTTTCGTGACTTTTCAAGATTTGAACCTCCGTAACTTCGGCAAATGAGCTCCAAATACCTTCAAAATTTGACCACAGAATCACCTCTTTGAGCACTTCATCATGACTCATAAGGCTTCATTCTGTCTTGGTGAGTTTTCTAGAAAACGAGTAATTTATGAGCTCAAACACACATCTTTCCTGACTTTTCAAGATTTGAACCTACGAATCTTCGGCAAATGATCTCCAAATACCTTCAAAATTTGACCACAGAATGACCTCTTTGAGCACTTCATCATGACTCATAAGGCTTCATTCTGTCTTGGTGAGTTTTCTAGAAAACGAGTAATTTATGTGCTCAAACACACAACTTTCGTGACTTTTCAAGATTTGAACCTCCGTAACTTCGGCAAATGAGCTCCAAATAACTTCAAAATTTGACCACAGAATCACCTCTTTGAGCACTTCATCATGACTCATAAGGCTTCATTCTGTCTTGGTGAGTTTTCTAGAAAACGAGTAATTTATGTGCTCAAACACACAACTTTCGTGACTTTTCAAGATTTGAACCTCCGTAACTTCGGCAAATGAGCTCCAAATACCTTCAAAATTTGACCACAGAATCACCTCTTTGAGCACTTCATCATGACTCATAAGGCTTCATTCTGTCTTGGTGAGTTTTCTAGAAAACGAGTAATTTATGTGCTCAAACACACATCTTTCGTGACTTTTCAAGATTTGAACCTACGTAACTTCGGCAAATGAGCTCCAAATACCTTCAATATTTATTAACAGAATAACCTCGTTGAGCACTTCATCATGACTCATAAGGCTTCATTCTGTCTTGGTGAGTTTTCTAGAAAACGAGTAATTTATGTGCTCAAACACACAACTTTCGTGACTTTTCAAGATTTGAACCTCCGTAACTTCGGCAAATGAGCTCCAAATACCTTCAAAATTTGACCACAGAATCACCTCTTTGAGCACTTCATCATGACTCATAAGGCTTCATTCTATCTTGGTGAGTTTTCTAGAAAACGAGTAATTTATGTGCTCAAACACACAACTTTCGTGACTTTTCAAGATTTGAACCTCCGTAACTTCGGCAAATGAGCTCCAAATACCTTCAAAATTTGACCACAGAATCACCTCTTTGAGCACTTCATCATGACTCATAAGGCTTCATTCTGTCTTGGTGAGTTTTCTAGAAAACGAGTAAATTATGAGCTCAAACACACATCTTTCCTGACTTTTCAAGATTTGAACCTACGAATCTTCGGCAAATGATCTCCAAATACCTTCAAAATTTGACCACAGAATGACCTCTTTGAGCACTTCATCATGACTCATAAGGCTTCATTCTGTCTTGGTGAGTTTTCTAGAAAACGAGTAATTTATGTGCTCAAACACACAACTTTCGTGACTTTTCAAGATTTGAACCTCCGTAACTTCGGCAAATGAGCTCCAAATAACTTCAAAATTTGACCACAGAATCACCTCTTTGATCTCTTCATCATGACTTATAAGGCTTCATTCTGTCTTGGTGAGTTTTCTAGAAAACGAGTAGTTTATGTGCTCAAACACACATCTTTCGTGACTTTTCAAGATTTGAACCTACGTAACTTCGGCAAATGAGCTCCAAATACCTTCAATATTTAATAACAGAATAACCTCGTTGAGCACTTCATCATGACTCATAAGGCTTCATTCTGTCTTGGTGAGTTTTCTAGAAAACGAGTAATTTATGTGCTCAAACACACATCTTTCGTGACTTTTCAAGATTTGAACCTACGTAACTTCGGCAAATGAGCTCCAAATGCCTTCAAAATTTGACAACAGAATTACCTTGTTGAGCTCTTCATCATGACTCATAAGGCTTCATTCTGTCTTGGTGAGTTTTCTAGAAAACGAGTAATTTATGTGCTCAAACACACATCTTTCGTGACTTTTCCAGATTTGAACCTCCGTAACTTCGGCAAATGAGCTCCAAATACCTTCAATATTTAATAACAGAATAACCTCATTGAGCTCTTCATCATGACTCATAAGGCTTCATTCTGTCTTGGTGAGTTTTCTAGAAAACGAGTAATTTATGTGCTCAAACACACAACTTTCGTGACTTTTCAAGATTTGAACCTCCGTAACTTCGGCAAATGAGCTCCAAATACCTTCAAAATTTGACCACAGAATCACCTCTTTGAGCACTTCATCATGACTCATAAGGCTTCATTCTGTCTTGGTGAGTTTTCTAGAAAACGAGTAATTTATGTGCTCAAACACACAACTTTCGTGACTTTTCAAGATTTGAACCTCCGTAACTTCGGCAAATGAGCTCCAAATACCTTCAAAATTTGACCACACAATCACCTCTTTGATCTCTTCATCATGACTCATAAGGCTTCATTCTGTCTTGGTGAGTTTTCTAGAAAACGTGTAATTTATGTCCTCAAACACACATCTTTCGTGACTTTTCAAGATTTGAACCTCCGTAACTTCGGCAAATGAGCTCCAAATACCTTCAAAATTTGACCACACAATCACCTCTTTGATCTCTTCGTCATGACTCATAAGGCTTCATTCTGTCTTCGTGAGTTTTCTAGAAAACGAGTAATCTATGTGCTCAAACACACTTCTTTCCTGACTTTTCCAGATTTGAACCTCCGTAACTTCGGCAAATGAGCTCCAAATACCTTCAATATTTAATAACAGAATAACCTCATTGAGCTCTTCATCATGACTCATAAGGCTTCATTCTGTCTTGGTGAGTTTTCTAGAGAACGTCTAATTTATGTGCTCAAACACACAACTTTCGTGACTTTTCCACCTTTGAACCTCCGTAACTTCGGCAAATGAGCTTCAAATATCTTCAAAATTTGACAACAGAACCACCTCGTGAAGCTCTTCATCATGATTTCATAAGGCTTCATTCTGTCTTGGTTTGTTCTCTAGAAAAAGAGGAATTTATGTGCTCAAACACACATCTTTCGCGACTTTTCAAGATTTGAACCTCCGTAACTTCGGCAAATGAGCTCCAAATACCTACAAAATTTGACCACAGAATCATATCTTTGAGCACTTCATCATGACTCATAAGGCTTCATTCTGTCTTGGTGAGTTTTCTAGAAAACGAGTAATTTATGTGCTGAAACACATATCTTTCGTGACTTTTCAAGATTTGAACCTCCGTAACTTCGGCAAATGGGCTCCAAATACCTTCAAACTTTGACCACACAATCACCTCTTTGATCTCTTCGTCATGACTCATAAGGCTTCATTCTGTCTTGGTGATTTTTCTAGAAAACGAGTAATTTATGTGCTCAAACACACATCTTTCGTGACTTTTCCAGATTTGAACCTTCGTAACTTCGGCAAATGAGCTCCAAATACCTTCAAAATTTGACCACAGAATGACCTCTTTGAGCACTTCATCATGACTCATAAGGCTTCATTCTGTCTTGGTGAGTTTTCTAGAAAACGAGTAATTTATGTGCTGAAACACATATCTTTCGTGACTTTTCAAGATTTGAACCTCCGTAACTTCGGCAAATGAGCTCCAAATACCTTCAAAATTTGACCACACAATCACCTCTTTGATCTCTTCGTCATGACTCATAAGGCTTCATTCTGTCTTGGTGATTTTTCTAGAAAACGAGTAATTTATGTGCTCAAACACACATCTTTCGTGACTTTTCCAGATTTGAACCTTCGTAACTTCGGCAAATGAGCTCCAAATACCTTCAAAATTTGACCACAGAATGACCTCTTTGAGCACTTCATCATGACTCATAAGGCTTCATTCTGTCTTGGTGAGTTTTCTAGAAAACGAGTAATTTATGTGCTCAAACACACAACTTTCGTGACTTTTCAAGATTTGAACCTCCGTAACTTCGGCAAATGAGCTCCAAATACCTTCAAAATTTGACCACAGAATCACCTCTTTGATCTCTTCATCATGACTCATAAGGCTTCATTCTGTCTTGGTGAGTTTTCTAGAAAACGTGTAATTTATGTCCTCAAACACACATCTTTCGTGACTTTTCAAGATTTGAACCTCCGTAACTTCGGCAAATGAGCTCCAAATACCTTCAAAATTTGACCACAGAATCACCTCTTTGAGCACTTCATCATGACTCATAAGGCTTCATTCTGTCTTGGTGAGTTTTCTAGAAAACGAGTAATTTATGTGCTCAAACACACAACTTTCGTGACTTTTCAAGATTTGAACCTCCGTAACTTCGGCAAATGAGCTCCAAATACCTTCAAAATTTGACCACAGAATCACCTCTTTGATGTCTTCATCATGACTCATAAGGCTTCATTCTGTCTTGGTGAGTTTTCTAGAAAACGAGTAGTTTATGTGCTCAAACACACATCTTTCGTGACTTTTCAAGATTTGAACCTACGTAACTTCGGCAAATGAGCTCCAAATACCTTCAATATTTATTAACAGAATAACCTCGTTGAGCACTTCATCATGACTCATAAGGCTTCATTCTGTCTTGGTGAGTTTTCTAGAAAACGAGTAATTTATGTGCTGAAACACATATCTTTCGTGACTTTTCAAGATTTGAACCTACGAAACTTCGGCAAATGAGCTCCAAATACCTTCAAAATTTGACCACAGAATCACCTCTTTGATCTCTTCATCATGACTCATAAGGCTTCATTCTGTCTTGGTGAGTTTTCTAGAAAACGAGTAATTTATGTGCTCAAACACACATCTTTCGTGACTTTTCAAGATTTGAACCTACGTAACTTCGGCAAATGAGCTCCAAATACCTTCAATATTTATTAACAGAATAACCTCGTTGAGCACTTCATCATGACTCATAAGGCTTCATTCTGTCTTGGTGAGTTTTCTAGAAAACGAGTAATTTATGTGCTGAAACACATATCTTTCGTGACTTTTCAAGATTTGAACCTCCGTAACTTCGGCAAATGAGCTCCAAATACCTTCAAAATTTGACCACAGAATCACCTCTTTGATCTCTTCATCATGACTCATAAGGCTTCATTCTGTCTTGGTGAGTTTTCTAGAAAACGAGTAATTTATGTGCTCAAACACACATCTTTCGTGACTTTTCAAGATTTGAACCTCCGTAACTACGGCAAATGAGCTCCAAATACCTTCAAAATTTGACCACAGAATCACCTCTTTGATCTCTTCATCATGACTCATAAGGCTTCATTCTGTCTTGGTGAGTTTTCTAGAAAACGAGTAATTTATGTGCTCAAACACACAACTTTCGTGACTTTTCAAGATTTGAACCTCCGTAACTTCGGCAAATGAGCTCCAAATACCTTCAAAATTTGACCACACAATCACCTCTTTGATCTCTTCATCATGACTCATAAGGCTTCATTCTGTCTTGGTGAGTTTTCTAGAAAACGTGTAATTTATGTCCTCAAACACACATCTTTCGTGACTTTTCAAGATTTGAACCTCCGTAACTTCGGCAAATGAGCTCCAAATACCTTCAAAATTTGACCACACAATCACCTCTTTGATCTCTTCGTCATGACTCATAAGGCTTCATTCTGTCTTGGTGATTTTTCTAGAAAACGAGTAATTTATGTGCTCAAACACACATCTTTCGTGACTTTTCCAGATTTGAACCTCCGTAACTTCGGCAAATGAGCTCCAAATACCTTCAATATTTAATAACAGAATAACCTCATTGAGCTCTTCATCATGACTCATAAGGCTTCATTCTGTCTTGGTGAGTTGTCTAGAGAACGTCTAATTTATGTGCTCAAACACACAACTTTCGTGACTTTTCCACCTTTGAACCTCCGTAACTTCGGCAAATGAGCTCCAAATACCTTCAAAATTTGACCACAGAATCACCTCTTTGATCTCTTCATCATGACTCATAAGGCTTCGTTCTGTCTTGGTGAGTTTTCTAGAAAACGAGTAATTTATGTGCTCAAACACACATCTTTCGTGACTTTTCAAGATTTGAACCTACGAAACTTCGGCAAATGAGCTCCAAATACCTTCAAAATTTGACCACAGAATGATCTCTTTGAGCACTTCATCATGACTCATAAGGCTTCATTCTGTCTTGGTGAGTTTTCTAGAAAACGAGTAATTTATGTGCTGAAACACATATCTTTCGTGACTTTTCAAGATTTGAACCTCCGTAACTTCGGCAAATGAGCTCCAAATACCTTCAAAATTTGACCACAGAATCACCTCTTTGATCTCTTCATCATGACTCATAAGGCTTCGTTCTGTCTTGGTGAGTTTTCTAGAAAACGAGTAATTTATGTGCTCAAACACACATCTTTCCTGACTTTTCAAGATTTGAACCTCCGTAACTTCGGCAAATGAGCTCCAAATACCTTCAAAATTTGACCACAGAATGACCTCTTTGAGCACTTCATCATGACTCATAAGGCTTCATTCTGTCTTGGTGAGTTTTCTAGAAAACGAGTAATTTATGTGCTCAAACACACAACTTTCGTGACTTTTCAAGATTTGAACCTCCGTAACTTCGGCAAATGAGCTCCAAATACCTTCAAAATTTGACCACAGAATCACCTCTTTGATCTCTTCATCATGACTCATAAGGCTTCATTCTGTCTTGGTGAGTTTTCTAGAAAACGTGTAATTTATGTCCTCAAACACACATCTTTCGTGACTTTTCAAGATTTGAACCTCCGTAACTTCGGCAAATGAGCTCCAAATACCTTCAAAATTTGACCACAGAATCACCTCTTTGAGCACTTCATCATGACTCATAAGGCTTCATTCTGTCTTGGTGAGTTTTCTAGAAAACGAGTAATTTATGTGCTCAAACACACAACTTTCGTGACTTTTCAAGATTTGAACCTCCGTAACTTCGGCAAATGAGCTCCAAATACCTTCAAAATTTGACCACAGAATCACCTCTTTGATGTCTTCATCATGACTCATAAGGCTTCATTCTGTCTTGGTGAGTTTTCTAGAAAACGAGTAGTTTATGTGCTCAAACACACATCTTTCGTGACTTTTCAAGATTTGAACCTACGTAACTTCGGCAAATGAGCTCCAAATACCTTCAATATTTATTAACAGAATAACCTCGTTGAGCACTTCATCATGACTCATAAGGCTTCATTCTGTCTTGGTGAGTTTTCTAGAAAACGAGTAATTTATGTGCTGAAACACATATCTTTCGTGACTTTTCAAGATTTGAACCTACGAAACTTCGGCAAATGAGCTCCAAATACCTTCAAAATTTGACCACAGAATCACCTCTTTGATCTCTTCATCATGACTCATAAGGCTTCATTCTGTCTTGGTGAGTTTTCTAGAAAACGAGTAATTTATGTGCTCAAACACACATCTTTCGTGACTTTTCAAGATTTGAACCTACGTAACTTCGGCAAATGAGCTCCAAATACCTTCAAAATTTGACCACACAATCACCTCTTTGATCTCTTCATCATGACTCATAAGGCTTCATTCTGTCTTGGTGAGTTTTCTAGAAAACGAGTAATTTATGTGCTCAAACACACAACTTTCGTGACTTTTCAAGATTTGAACCTCCGTAACTTCGGCAAATGAGCTCCAAATACCTTCAAAATTTGACCACAGAATCACCTCTTTGATCTCTTCATCATGACTCATAAGGCTTCATTCTGTCTTGGTGAGTTTTCTAGAAAACGTGTAATTTATGTCCTCAAACACACATCTTTCGTGACTTTTCAAGATTTGAACCTCCGTAACTTCGGCAAATGAGCTCCAAATACCTTCAAAATTTGACCACAGAATCACCTCTTTGAGCACTTCATCATGACTCATAAGGCTTCATTCTGTCTTGGTGAGTTTTCTAGAAAACGAGTAATTTATGTGCTCAAACACACAACTTTCGTGACTTTTCAAGATTTGAACCTCCGTAACTTCGGCAAATGAGCTCCAAATACCTTCAAAATTTGACCACAGAATCACCTCTTTGATGTCTTCATCATGACTCATAAGGCTTCATTCTGTCTTGGTGAGTTTTCTAGAAAACGAGTAGTTTATGTGCTCAAACACACATCTTTCGTGACTTTTCAAGATTTGAACCTACGTAACTTCGGCAAATGAGCTCCAAATACCTTCAATATTTATTAACAGAATAACCTCGTTGAGCACTTCATCATGACTCATAAGGCTTCATTCTGTCTTGGTGAGTTTTCTAGAAAACGAGTAATTTATGTGCTGAAACACATATCTTTCGTGACTTTTCAAGATTTGAACCTACGAAACTTCGGCAAATGAGCTCCAAATACCTTCAAAATTTGACCACAGAATCACCTCTTTGATCTCTTCATCATGACTCATAAGGCTTCATTCTGTCTTGGTGAGTTTTCTAGAAAACGAGTAATTTATGTGCTCAAACACACATCTTTCGTGACTTTTCAAGATTTGAACCTACGTAACTTCGGCAAATGAGCTCCAAATACCTTCAATATTTATTAACAGAATAACCTCGTTGAGCACTTCATCATGACTCATAAGGCTTCATTCTGTCTTGGTGAGTTTTCTAGAAAACGAGTAATTTATGTGCTGAAACACATATCTTTCGTGACTTTTCAAGATTTGAACCTCCGTAACTTCGGCAAATGAGCTCCAAATACCTTCAAAATTTGACCACAGAATCACCTCTTTGATCTCTTCATCATGACTCATAAGGCTTCATTCTGTCTTGGTGAGTTTTCTAGAAAACGAGTAATTTATGTGCTCAAACACACATCTTTCGTGACTTTTCAAGATTTGAACCTCCGTAACTACGGCAAATGAGCTCCAAATACCTTCAAAATTTGACCACAGAATCACCTCTTTGATCTCTTCATCATGACTCATAAGGCTTCATTCTGTCTTGGTGAGTTTTCTAGAAAACGAGTAATTTATGTGCTCAAACACACAACTTTCGTGACTTTTCAAGATTTGAACCTCCGTAACTTCGGCAAATGAGCTCCAAATACCTTCAAAATTTGACCACACAATCACCTCTTTGATCTCTTCATCATGACTCATAAGGCTTCATTCTGTCTTGGTGAGTTTTCTAGAAAACGTGTAATTTATGTCCTCAAACACACATCTTTCGTGACTTTTCAAGATTTGAACCTCCGTAACTTCGGCAAATGAGCTCCAAATACCTTCAAAATTTGACCACACAATCACCTCTTTGATCTCTTCGTCATGACTCATAAGGCTTCATTCTGTCTTGGTGATTTTTCTAGAAAACGAGTAATTTATGTGCTCAAACACACATCTTTCGTGACTTTTCCAGATTTGAACCTCCGTAACTTCGGCAAATGAGCTCCAAATACCTTCAATATTTAATAACAGAATAACCTCATTGAGCTCTTCATCATGACTCATAAGGCTTCATTCTGTCTTGGTGAGTTGTCTAGAGAACGTCTAATTTATGTGCTCAAACACACAACTTTCGTGACTTTTCCACCTTTGAACCTCCGTAACTTCGGCAAATGAGCTCCAAATACCTTCAAAATTTGACCACAGAATCACCTCTTTGATCTCTTCATCATGACTCATAAGGCTTCGTTCTGTCTTGGTGAGTTTTCTAGAAAACGAGTAATTTATGTGCTCAAACACACATCTTTCGTGACTTTTCAAGATTTGAACCTACGAAACTTCGGCAAATGAGCTCCAAATACCTTCAAAATTTGACCACAGAATGATCTCTTTGAGCACTTCATCATGACTCATAAGGCTTCATTCTGTCTTGGTGAGTTTTCTAGAAAACGAGTAATTTATGTGCTGAAACACATATCTTTCGTGACTTTTCAAGATTTGAACCTCCGTAACTTCGGCAAATGAGCTCCAAATACCTTCAAAATTTGACCACAGAATCACCTCTTTGATCTCTTCATCATGACTCATAAGGCTTCGTTCTGTCTTGGTGAGTTTTCTAGAAAACGAGTAATTTATGTGCTCAAACACACATCTTTCCTGACTTTTCAAGATTTGAACCTCCGTAACTTCGGCAAATGAGCTCCAAATACCTTCAAAATTTGACTACAGAATGACCTCTTTGAGCACTTCATCATGACTCATAAGGCTTCATTCTGTCTTGGTGAGTTTTCTAGAAAACGAGTAATTTATGTGCTCAAACACACAACTTTCGTGACTTTTCAAGATTTGAACCTCCGTAACTTCGGCAAATGAGCTCCAAATACCTTCAAAATTTGACCACAGAATCACCTCTTTGATCTCTTCATCATGACTCATAAGGCTTCATTCTGTCTTGGTGAGTTTTCTAGAAAACGTGTAATTTATGTCCTCAAACACACATCTTTCGTGACTTTTCAAGATTTGAACCTCCGTAACTTCGGCAAATGAGCTCCAAATACCTTCAAAATTTGACCACAGAATCACCTCTTTGAGCACTTCATCATGACTCATAAGGCTTCATTCTGTCTTGGTGAGTTTTCTAGAAAACGAGTAATTTATGTGCTCAAACACACAACTTTCGTGACTTTTCAAGATTTGAACCTCCGTAACTTCGGCAAATGAGCTCCAAATACCTTCAAAATTTGACCACAGAATCACCTCTTTGATGTCTTCATCATGACTCATAAGGCTTCATTCTGTCTTGGTGAGTTTTCTAGAAAACGAGTAGTTTATGTGCTCAAACACACATCTTTCGTGACTTTTCAAGATTTGAACCTACGTAACTTCGGCAAATGAGCTCCAAATACCTTCAATATTTATTAACAGAATAACCTCGTTGAGCACTTCATCATGACTCATAAGGCTTCATTCTGTCTTGGTGAGTTTTCTAGAAAACGAGTAATTTATGTGCTGAAACACATATCTTTCGTGACTTTTCAAGATTTGAACCTACGAAACTTCGGCAAATGAGCTCCAAATACCTTCAAAATTTGACCACAGAATCACCTCTTTGATCTCTTCATCATGACTCATAAGGCTTCATTCTGTCTTGGTGAGTTTTCTAGAAAACGAGTAATTTATGTGCTCAAACACACATCTTTCGTGACTTTTCAAGATTTGAACCTACGTAACTTCGGCAAATGAGCTCCAAATACCTTCAATATTTATTAACAGAATAACCTCGTTGAGCACTTCATCATGACTCATAAGGCTTCATTCTGTCTTGGTGAGTTTTCTAGAAAACGAGTAATTTATGTGCTGAAACACATATCTTTCGTGACTTTTCAAGATTTGAACCTCCGTAACTTCGGCAAATGAGCTCCAAATACCTTCAAAATTTGACCACAGAATCACCTCTTTGATCTCTTCATCATGACTCATAAGGCTTCATTCTGTCTTGGTGAGTTTTCTAGAAAACGAGTAATTTATGTGCTCAAACACACATCTTTCGTGACTTTTCAAGATTTAAACCTCCGTAACTTCGGCAAATGAGCTCCAAATACCTTCAAAATTTGACCACAGAATCACCTCTTTGATCTCTTCATCATGACTCATAAGGCTTCATTCTGTCTTGGTGAGTTTTCTAGAAAACGAGTAATTTATGTGCTCAAACACACAACTTTCGTGACTTTTCAAGATTTGAACCTCCGTAACTTCGGCAAATGAGCTCCAAATACCTTCAAAATTTGACCACACAATCACCTCTTTGATCTCTTCATCATGACTCATAAGGCTTCATTCTGTCTTGGTGAGTTTTCTAGAAAACGTGTAATTTATGTCCTCAAACACACATCTTTCGTGACTTTTCAAGATTTGAACCTCCGTAACTTCGGCAAATGAGCTCCAAATACCTTCAAAATTTGACCACACAATCACCTCTTTGATCTCTTCGTCATGACTCATAAGGCTTCATTCTGTCTTGGTGATTTTTCTAGAAAACGAGTAATTTATGTGCTCAAACACACAACTTTCGTGACTTTTCCACCTTTGAACCTCCGTAACTTCGGCAAATGAGCTCCAAATACCTTCAAAATTTGACCACAGAATCACCTCTTTGATCTCTTCATCATGACTCATAAGGCTTCGTTCTGTCTTGGTGAGTTTTCTAGAAAACGAGTAATTTATGTGCTCAAACACACATCTTTCGTGACTTTTCAAGATTTGAACCTACGAAACTTCGGCAAATGAGCTCCAAATACCTTCAAAATTTGACCACAGAATGATCTCTTTGAGCACTTCATCATGACTCATAAGGCTTCATTCTGTCTTGGTGAGTTTTCTAGAAAACGAGTAATTTATGTGCTGAAACACATATCTTTCGTGACTTTTCAAGATTTGAACCTCCGTAACTTCGGCAAATGAGCTCCAAATACCTTCAAAATTTGACCACACAATCACCTCTTTGATCTCTTCGTCATGACTCATAAGGCTTCATTCTGTCTTGGTGATTTTTCTAGAAAACGAGTAATTTATGTGCTCAAACACACATCTTTCGTGACTTTTCCAGATTTGAACCTCCGTAACTTCGGCAAATGAGCTCCAAATACCTTCAAAATTTGACCACAGAATGACCTCTTTGAGCACTTCATCATGACTCATAAGGCTTCATTCTGTCTTGGTGAGTTTTCTAGAAAACGAGTAATTTATGTGCTCAAACACACAACTTTCGTGACTTTTCAAGATTTGAACCTCCGTAACTTCGGCAAATGAGCTCCAAATACCTTCAAAATTTGACCACAGAATCACCTCTTTGATCTCTTCATCATGACTCATAAGGCTTCATTCTGTCTTGGTGAGTTTTCTAGAAAACGTGTAATTTATGTCCTCAAACACACATCTTTCGTGACTTTTCAAGATTTGAACCTCCGTAACTTCGGCAAATGAGCTCCAAATACCTTCAAAATTTGACCACAGAATCACCTCTTTGAGCACTTCATCATGACTCATAAGGCTTCATTCTGTCTTGGTGAGTTTTCTAGAAAACGAGTAATTTATGTGCTCAAACACACAACTTTCGTGACTTTTCAAGATTTGAACCTCCGTAACTTCGGCAAATGAGCTCCAAATACCTTCAAAATTTGACCACAGAATCACCTCTTTGAGCACTTCATCATGACTCATAAGGCTTCATTCTGTCTTGGTGAGTTTTCTAGAAAACGAGTAATTTATGTGCTCAAACACACAACTTTCGTGACTTTTCAAGATTTGAACCTCCGTAACTTCGGCAAATGAGCTCCAAATACCTTCAAAATTTGACCACAGAATCACCTCTTTGAGCACTTCATCATGACTCATAAGGCTTCATTCTGTCTTGGTGAGTTTTCTAGAAAACGAGTAATTTATGTGCTCAAACACACATCTTTCGTGACTTTTCAAGATTTGAACCTACGTAACTTCGGCAAATGAGCTCCAAATACCTTCAATATTTATTAACAGAATAACCTCGTTGAGCACTTCATCATGACTCATAAGGCTTCATTCTGTCTTGGTGAGTTTTCTAGAAAACGAGTAATTTATGTGCTCAAACACACAACTTTCGTGACTTTTCAAGATTTGAACCTCCGTAACTTCGGCAAATGAGCTCCAAATACCTTCAAAATTTGACCACAGAATCACCTCTTTGAGCACTTCATCATGACTCATAAGGCTTCATTCTGTCTTGGTGAGTTTTCTAGAAAACGAGTAATTTATGTGCTCAAACACACAACTTTCGTGACTTTTCAAGATTTGAACCTCCGTAACTTCGGCAAATGAGCTCCAAATACCTTCAAAATTTGACCACAGAATCACCTCTTTGAGCACTTCATCATGACTCATAAGGCTTCATTCTGTCTTGGTGAGTTTTCTAGAAAACGAGTAATTTATGTGCTCAAACACACAACTTTCGTGACTTTTCAAGATTTGAACCTCCGTAACTTCGGCAAATGAGCTCCAAATACCTTCAATATTTATTAACAGAATAACCTCGTTGAGCACTTCATCATGACTCATAAGGCTTCATTCTGTCTTGGTGAGTTTTCTAGAAAACGAGTAATTTATGTGCTCAAACACACAACTTTCGTGACTTTTCAAGATTTGAACCTCCGTAACTTCGGCAAATGAGCTCCAAATACCTTCAAAATTTGACCACAGAATCACCTCTTTGAGCACTTCATCATGACTCATAAGGCTTCATTCTGTCTTGGTGAGTTTTCTAGAAAACGAGTAATTTATGTGCTCAAACACACAACTTTCGTGACTTTTCAAGATTTGAACCTCCGTAACTTCGGCAAATGAGCTCCAAATACCTTCAAAATTTGACCACAGAATCACCTCTTTGAGCACTTCATCATGACTCATAAGGCTTCATTCTGTCTTGGTGAGTTTTCTAGAAAACGAGTAATTTATGTGCTCAAACACACATCTTTCGTGACTTTTCAAGATTTGAACCTACGTAACTTCGGCAAATGAGCTCCAAATACCTTCAATATTTATTAACAGAATAACCTCGTTGAGCACTTCATCATGACTCATAAGGCTTCATTCTGTCTTGGTGAGTTTTCTAGAAAACGAGTAATTTATGTGCTCAAACACACAACTTTCGTGACTTTTCAAGATTTGAACCTCCGTAACTTCGGCAAATGAGCTCCAAATACCTTCAAAATTTGACCACAGAATCACCTCTTTGAGCACTTCATCATGACTCATAAGGCTTCATTCTATCTTGGTGAGTTTTCTAGAAAACGAGTAATTTATGTGCTCAAACACACAACTTTCGTGACTTTTCAAGATTTGAACCTCCGTAACTTCGGCAAATGAGCTCCAAATACCTTCAAAATTTGACCACAGAATCACCTCTTTGAGCACTTCATCATGACTCATAAGGCTTCATTCTGTCTTGGTGAGTTTTCTAGAAAACGAGTAATTTATGAGCTCAAACACACATCTTTCCTGACTTTTCAAGATTTGAACCTACGAATCTTCGGCAAATGATCTCCAAATACCTTCAAAATTTGACCACAGAATGACCTCTTTGAGCACTTCATCATGACTCATAAGGCTTCATTCTGTCTTGGTGAGTTTTCTAGAAAACGAGTAATTTATGTGCTCAAACACACAACTTTCGTGACTTTTCAAGATTTGAACCTCCGTAACTTCGGCAAATGAGCTCCAAATAACTTCAAAATTTGACCACAGAATCACCTCTTTGATCTCTTCATCATGACTTATAAGGCTTCATTCTGTCTTGGTGAGTTTTCTAGAAAACGAGTAGTTTATGTGCTCAAACACACATCTTTCGTGACTTTTCAAGATTTGAACCTACGTAACTTCGGCAAATGAGCTCCAAATACCTTCAATATTTAATAACAGAATAACCTCGTTGAGCACTTCATCATGACTCATAAGGCTTCATTCTGTCTTGGTGAGTTTTCTAGAAAACGAGTAATTTATGTGCTCAAACACACATCTTTCGTGACTTTTCAAGATTTGAACCTACGTAACTTCGGCAAATGAGCTCCAAATGCCTTCAAAATTTGACAACAGAATTACCTTGTTGAGCTCTTCATCATGACTCATAAGGCTTCATTCTGTCTTGGTGAGTTTTCTAGAAAACGAGTAATTTATGTGCTCAAACACACATCTTTCGTGACTTTTCCAGATTTGAACCTCCGTAACTTCGGCAAATGAGCTCCAAATACCTTCAATATTTAATAACAGAATAACCTCATTGAGCTCTTCATCATGACTCATAAGGCTTCATTCTGTCTTGGTGAGTTTTCTAGAAAACGAGTAATTTATGTGCTCAAACACACAACTTTCGTGACTTTTCAAGATTTGAACCTCCGTAACTTCGGCAAATGAGCTCCAAATACCTTCAAAATTTGACCACAGAATCACCTCTTTGAGCACTTCATCATGACTCATAAGGCTTCATTCTGTCTTGGTGAGTTTTCTAGAAAACGAGTAATTTATGTGCTCAAACACACAACTTTCGTGACTTTTCAAGATTTGAACCTCCGTAACTTCGGCAAATGAGCTCCAAATACCTTCAAAATTTGACCACACAATCACCTCTTTGATCTCTTCATCATGACTCATAAGGCTTCATTCTGTCTTGGTGAGTTTTCTAGAAAACGTGTAATTTATGTCCTCAAACACACATCTTTCGTGACTTTTCAAGATTTGAACCTCCGTAACTTCGGCAAATGAGCTCCAAATACCTTCAAAATTTGACCACACAATCACCTCTTTGATCTCTTCGTCATGACTCATAAGGCTTCATTCTGTCTTGGTGATTTTTCTAGAAAACGAGTAATTTATGTGCTCAAACACACATCTTTCGTGACTTTTCCAGATTTGAACCTCCGTAACTTCGGCAAATGAGCTCCAAATACCTTCAATATTTAATAACAGAATAACCTCATTGAGCTCTTCATCATGACTCATAAGGCTTCATTCTGTCTTGGTGAGTTGTCTAGAGAACGTCTAATTTATGTGCTCAAACACACAACTTTCGTGACTTTTCCACCTTTGAACCTCCGTAACTTCGGCAAATGAGCTCCAAATACCTTCAAAATTTGACCACAGAATCACCTCTTTGATCTCTTCATCATGACTCATAAGGCTTCGTTCTGTCTTGGTGAGTTTTCTAGAAAACGAGTAATTTATGTGCTCAAACACACATCTTTCGTGACTTTTCAAGATTTGAACCTACGAAACTTCGGCAAATGAGCTCCAAATACCTTCAAAATTTGACCACAGAATGATCTCTTTGAGCACTTCATCATGACTCATAAGGCTTCATTCTGTCTTGGTGAGTTTTCTAGAAAACGAGTAATTTATGTGCTGAAACACATATCTTTCGTGACTTTTCAAGATTTGAACCTCCGTAACTTCGGCAAATGAGCTCCAAATACCTTCAAAATTTGACCACACAATCACCTCTTTGATCTCTTCGTCATGACTCATAAGGCTTCATTCTGTCTTGGTGATTTTTCTAGAAAACGAGTAATTTATGTGCTCAAACACACATCTTTCGTGACTTTTCCAGATTTGAACCTCCGTAACTTCGGCAAATGAGCTCCAAATACCTTCAAAATTTGACCACAGAATGACCTCTTTGAGCACTTCATCATGACTCATAAGGCTTCATTCTGTCTTGGTGAGTTTTCTAGAAAACGAGTAATTTATGTGCTCAAACACACAACTTTCGTGACTTTTCAAGATTTGAACCTCCGTAACTTCGGCAAATGAGCTCCAAATACCTTCAAAATTTGACCACAGAATCACCTCTTTGAGCACTTCATCATGACTCATAAGGCTTCATTCTGTCTTGGTGAGTTTTCTAGAAAACGAGTAATTTATGTGCTCAAACACACAACTTTCGTGACTTTTCAAGATTTGAACCTCCGTAACTTCGGCAAATGAGCTCCAAATACCTTCAAAATTTGACCACAGAATCACCTCTTTGAGCACTTCATCATGACTCATAAGGCTTCATTCTGTCTTGGTGAGTTTTCTAGAAAACGAGTAATTTATGTGCTCAAACACACATCTTTCGTGACTTTTCAAGATTTGAACCTACGTAACTTCGGCAAATGAGCTCCAAATACCTTCAATATTTATTAACAGAATAACCTCGTTGAGCACTTCATCATGACTCATAAGGCTTCATTCTGTCTTGGTGAGTTTTCTAGAAAACGAGTAATTTATGTGCTCAAACACACAACTTTCGTGACTTTTCAAGATTTGAACCTCCGTAACTTCGGCAAATGAGCTCCAAATACCTTCAAAATTTGACCACAGAATCACCTCTTTGAGCACTTCATCATGACTCATAAGGCTTCATTCTATCTTGGTGAGTTTTCTAGAAAACGAGTAATTTATGTGCTCAAACACACAACTTTCGTGACTTTTCAAGATTTGAACCTCCGTAACTTCGGCAAATGAGCTCCAAATACCTTCAAAATTTGACCACAGAATCACCTCTTTGAGCACTTCATCATGACTCATAAGGCTTCATTCTGTCTTGGTGAGTTTTCTAGAAAACGAGTAATTTATGAGCTCAAACACACATCTTTCCTGACTTTTCAAGATTTGAACCTACGAATCTTCGGCAAATGATCTCCAAATACCTTCAAAATTTGACCACAGAATGACCTCTTTGAGCACTTCATCATGACTCATAAGGCTTCATTCTGTCTTGGTGAGTTTTCTAGAAAACGAGTAATTTATGTGCTCAAACACACAACTTTCGTGACTTTTCAAGATTTGAACCTCCGTAACTTCGGCAAATGAGCTCCAAATAACTTCAAAATTTGACCACAGAATCACCTCTTTGATCTCTTCATCATGACTTATAAGGCTTCATTCTGTCTTGGTGAGTTTTCTAGAAAACGAGTAGTTTATGTGCTCAAACACACATCTTTCGTGACTTTTCAAGATTTGAACCTACGTAACTTCGGCAAATGAGCTCCAAATACCTTCAATATTTAATAACAGAATAACCTCGTTGAGCACTTCATCATGACTCATAAGGCTTCATTCTGTCTTGGTGAGTTTTCTAGAAAACGAGTAATTTATGTGCTCAAACACACATCTTTCGTGACTTTTCAAGATTTGAACCTACGTAACTTCGGCAAATGAGCTCCAAATGCCTTCAAAATTTGACCACAGAATCACCTCTTTGAGCACTTCATCATGACTCATAAGGCTTCATTCTGTCTTGGTGAGTTTTCTAGAAAACGAGTAATTTATGTGCTCAAACACACAACTTTCGTGACTTTTCAAGATTTGAACCTCCGTAACTTCGGCAAATGAGCTCCAAATACCTTCAAAATTTGACCACACAATCACCTCTTTGATCTCTTCATCATGACTCATAAGGCTTCATTCTGTCTTGGTGAGTTTTCTAGAAAACGTGTAATTTATGTCCTCAAACACACATCTTTCGTGACTTTTCAAGATTTGAACCTCCGTAACTTCGGCAAATGAGCTCCAAATACCTTCAAAATTTGACCACACAATCACCTCTTTGATCTCTTCGTCATGACTCATAAGGCTTCATTCTGTCTTGGTGATTTTTCTAGAAAACGAGTAATTTATGTGCTCAAACACACATCTTTCGTGACTTTTCCAGATTTGAACCTCCGTAACTTCGGCAAATGAGCTCCAAATACCTTCAATATTTAATAACAGAATAACCTCATTGAGCTCTTCATCATGACTCATAAGGCTTCATTCTGTCTTGGTGAGTTGTCTAGAGAACGTCTAATTTATGTGCTCAAACACACAACTTTCGTGACTTTTCCACCTTTGAACCTCCGTAACTTCGGCAAATGAGCTCCAAATACCTTCAAAATTTGACCACAGAATCACCTCTTTGATCTCTTCATCATGACTCATAAGGCTTCGTTCTGTCTTGGTGAGTTTTCTAGAAAACGAGTAATTTATGTGCTCAAACACACATCTTTCGTGACTTTTCAAGATTTGAACCTACGAAACTTCGGCAAATGAGCTCCAAATACCTTCAAAATTTGACCACAGAATGATCTCTTTGAGCACTTCATCATGACTCATAAGGCTTCATTCTGTCTTGGTGAGTTTTCTAGAAAACGAGTAATTTATGTGCTGAAACACATATCTTTCGTGACTTTTCAAGATTTGAACCTCCGTAACTTCGGCAAATGAGCTCCAAATACCTTCAAAATTTGACCACACAATCACCTCTTTGATCTCTTCGTCATGACTCATAAGGCTTCATTCTGTCTTGGTGATTTTTCTAGAAAACGAGTAATTTATGTGCTCAAACACACATCTTTCGTGACTTTTCCAGATTTGAACCTCCGTAACTTCGGCAAATGAGCTCCAAATACCTTCAAAATTTGACCACAGAATGACCTCTTTGAGCACTTCATCATGACTCATAAGGCTTCATTCTGTCTTGGTGAGTTTTCTAGAAAACGAGTAATTTATGTGCTCAAACACACAACTTTCGTGACTTTTCAAGATTTGAACCTCCGTAACTTCGGCAAATGAGCTCCAAATACCTTCAAAATTTGACCACAGAATCACCTCTTTGAGCACTTCATCATGACTCATAAGGCTTCATTCTGTCTTGGTGAGTTTTCTAGAAAACGAGTAATTTATGTGCTCAAACACACAACTTTCGTGACTTTTCAAGATTTGAACCTCCGTAACTTCGGCAAATGAGCTCCAAATACCTTCAAAATTTGACCACAGAATCACCTCTTTGAGCACTTCATCATGACTCATAAGGCTTCATTCTGTCTTGGTGAGTTTTCTAGAAAACGAGTAATTTATGTGCTCAAACACACATCTTTCGTGACTTTTCAAGATTTGAACCTACGTAACTTCGGCAAATGAGCTCCAAATACCTTCAATATTTATTAACAGAATAACCTCGTTGAGCACTTCATCATGACTCATAAGGCTTCATTCTGTCTTGGTGAGTTTTCTAGAAAACGAGTAATTTATGTGCTCAAACACACAACTTTCGTGACTTTTCAAGATTTGAACCTCCGTAACTTCGGCAAATGAGCTCCAAATACCTTCAAAATTTGACCACAGAATCACCTCTTTGAGCACTTCATCATGACTCATAAGGCTTCATTCTATCTTGGTGAGTTTTCTAGAAAACGAGTAATTTATGTGCTCAAACACACAACTTTCGTGACTTTTCAAGATTTGAACCTCCGTAACTTCGGCAAATGAGCTCCAAATACCTTCAAAATTTGACCACAGAATCACCTCTTTGAGCACTTCATCATGACTCATAAGGCTTCATTCTGTCTTGGTGAGTTTTCTAGAAAACGAGTAATTTATGAGCTCAAACACACATCTTTCCTGACTTTTCAAGATTTGAACCTACGAATCTTCGGCAAATGATCTCCAAATACCTTCAAAATTTGACCACAGAATGACCTCTTTGAGCACTTCATCATGACTCATAAGGCTTCATTCTGTCTTGGTGAGTTTTCTAGAAAACGAGTAATTTATGTGCTCAAACACACAACTTTCGTGACTTTTCAAGATTTGAACCTCCGTAACTTCGGCAAATGAGCTCCAAATAACTTCAAAATTTGACCACAGAATCACCTCTTTGATCTCTTCATCATGACTTATAAGGCTTCATTCTGTCTTGGTGAGTTTTCTAGAAAACGAGTAGTTTATGTGCTCAAACACACATCTTTCGTGACTTTTCAAGATTTGAACCTACGTAACTTCGGCAAATGAGCTCCAAATACCTTCAATATTTAATAACAGAATAACCTCGTTGAGCACTTCATCATGACTCATAAGGCTTCATTCTGTCTTGGTGAGTTTTCTAGAAAACGAGTAATTTATGTGCTCAAACACACATCTTTCGTGACTTTTCAAGATTTGAACCTACGTAACTTCGGCAAATGAGCTCCAAATGCCTTCAAAATTTGACAACAGAATTACCTTGTTGAGCTCTTCATCATGACTCATAAGGCTTCATTCTGTCTTGGTGAGTTTTCTAGAAAACGAGTAATTTATGTGCTCAAACACACATCTTTCGTGACTTTTCCAGATTTGAACCTCCGTAACTTCGGCAAATGAGCTCCAAATACCTTCAATATTTAATAACAGAATAACCTCATTGAGCTCTTCATCATGACTCATAAGGCTTCATTCTGTCTTGGTGAGTTTTCTAGAAAACGAGTAATTTATGTGCTCAAACACACAACTTTCGTGACTTTTCAAGATTTGAACCTCCGTAACTTCGGCAAATGAGCTCCAAATACCTTCAAAATTTGACCACAGAATCACCTCTTTGAGCACTTCATCATGACTCATAAGGCTTCATTCTGTCTTGGTGAGTTTTCTAGAAAACGAGTAATTTATGAGCTCAAACACACATCTTTCCTGACTTTTCAAGATTTGAACCTACGAATCTTCGGCAAATGATCTCCAAATACCTTCAAAATTTGACCACAGAATGACCTCTTTGAGCACTTCATCATGACTCATAAGGCTTCATTCTGTCTTGGTGAGTTTTCTAGAAAACGAGTAATTTATGTGCTCAAACACACAACTTTCGTGACTTTTCAAGATTTGAACCTCCGTAACTTCGGCAAATGATCTCCAAATACCTTCAAAATTTGACCACAGAATGACCTCTTTGAGCACTTCATCATGACTCATAAGGCTTCATTCTGTCTTGGTGAGTTTTCTAGAAAACGAGTAGTTTATGTGCTCAAACACACATCTTTCGTGACTTTTCAAGATTTGAACCTACGTAACTTCGGCAAATGAGCTCCAAATACCTTCAATATTTAATAACAGAATAACCTCGTTGAGCACTTCATCATGACTCATAAGGCTTCATTCTGTCTTGGTGAGTTTTCTAGAAAACGAGTAATTTATGTGCTCAAACACACATCTTTCGTGACTTTTCAAGATTTGAACCTACGTAACTTCGGCAAATGAGCTCCAAATGCCTTCAAAATTTGACAACAGAATTACCTTGTTGAGCTCTTCATCATGACTCATAAGGCTTCATTCTGTCTTGGTGAGTTTTCTAGAAAACGAGTAATTTATGTGCTCAAACACACATCTTTCGTGACTTTTCCAGATTTGAACCTCCGTAACTTCGGCAAATGAGCTCCAAATACCTTCAATATTTAATAACAGAATAACCTCATTGAGCTCTTCATCATGACTCATAAGGCTTCATTCTGTCTTGGTGAGTTTTCTAGAAAACGAGTAATTTATGTGCTCAAACACACAACTTTCGTGACTTTTCAAGATTTGAACCTCCGTAACTTCGGCAAATGAGCTCCAAATACCTTCAAAATTTGACCACAGAATCACCTCTTTGAGCACTTCATCATGACTCATAAGGCTTCATTCTGTCTTGGTGAGTTTTCTAGAAAACGAGTAATTTATGTGCTCAAACACACAACTTTCGTGACTTTTCAAGATTTGAACCTCCGTAACTTCGGCAAATGAGCTCCAAATACCTTCAAAATTTGACCACACAATCACCTCTTTGATCTCTTCATCATGACTCATAAGGCTTCATTCTGTCTTGGTGAGTTTTCTAGAAAACGTGTAATTTATGTCCTCAAACACACATCTTTCGTGACTTTTCAAGATTTGAACCTCCGTAACTTCGGCAAATGAGCTCCAAATACCTTCAAAATTTGACCACACAATCACCTCTTTGATCTCTTCGTCATGACTCATAAGGCTTCATTCTGTCTTCGTGAGTTTTCTAGAAAACGAGTAATCTATGTGCTCAAACACACTTCTTTCCTGACTTTTCCAGATTTGAACCTCCGTAACTTCGGCAAATGAGCTCCAAATACCTTCAATATTTAATAACAGAATAACCTCATTGAGCTCTTCATCATGACTCATAAGGCTTCATTCTGTCTTGGTGAGTTTTCTAGAGAACGTCTAATTTATGTGCTCAAACACACAACTTTCGTGACTTTTCCACCTTTGAACCTCCGTAACTTCGGCAAATGAGCTTCAAATATCTTCAAAATTTGACAACAGAACCACCTCGTGAAGCTCTTCATCATGATTTCATAAGGCTTCATTCTGTCTTGGTTTGTTCTCTAGAAAAAGAGGAATTTATGTGCTCAAACACACATCTTTCGCGACTTTTCAAGATTTGAACCTCCGTAACTTCGGCAAATGAGCTCCAAATACCTACAAAATTTGACCACAGAATCATATCTTTGAGCACTTCATCATGACTCATAAGGCTTCATTCTGTCTTGGTGAGTTTTCTAGAAAACGAGTAATTTATGTGCTGAAACACATATCTTTCGTGACTTTTCAAGATTTGAACCTCCGTAACTTCGGCAAATGGGCTCCAAATACCTTCAAACTTTGACCACAGAATCACCTCTTTGATCTCTTCATCATGACTCATAAGGCTTCATTCTGTCTTGGTGAGTTTTCTAGAAAACGTGTAATTTATGTCCTCAAACACACATCTTTCGTGACTTTTCAAGATTTGAACCACCGTAACTTCGGCAAATGAGCTCCAAATACCTTCAAAATTTGACCACAGAATCACCTCTTTGAGCACTTCATCATGACTCATAAGGCTTCATTCTGTCTTGGTGAGTTTTCTAGAAAACGAGTAATTTATGTGCTGAAACACATATCTTTCGTGACTTTTCAAGATTTGAACCTCCGTAACTTCGGCAAATGAGCTCCAAATACCTTCAAAATTTGACCACAGAATCACCTCTTTGATCTCTTCATCATGACTCATAAGGCTTCATTCTGTCTTGGTGAGTTTTCTAGAAAACGTGTAATTTATGTCCTCAAACACACATCTTTCGTGACTTTTCAAGATTTGAACCTCCGTAACTTCGGCAAATGAGCTCCAAATGCCTTCAAAATTTGACAACAGAATTACCTTGTTGAGCTCTTCATCATGACTCATAAGGCTTCATTCTGTCTTGGTGAGTTTTCTAGAAAACGAGTAATTTATGTGCTCAAACACACATCTTTCGTGACTTTTCCAGATTTGAACCTCCGTAACTTCGGCAAATGAGCTCCAAATACCTTCAATATTTAATAACAGAATAACCTCATTGAGCTCTTCATCATGACTCATAAGGCTTCATTCTGTCTTGGTGAGTTTTCTAGAAAACGAGTAATTTATGTCCTCAAACACACTTCTTTCGTGACTTTTCAAGATTTGAACCTCCGTAACTTCGGCAAATTAGCTCCAAATACCTTCAATATTTATTAACAGAATAACCTCATTGAGCTCTTCATCATGACTCATAAGGCTTCATTCTGTCTTGGTGAGTTTTCTAGAGAACGTCTAATTTATGTGCTCAAACACACAACTTTCGTGACTTTTCCACCTTTGAACCTCCGTAACTTCGGCAAATGAGCTTCAAATATCTTCAAAATTTGACAACAGAACCACCTCGTGAAGCTCTTCATCATGATTTCATAAGGCTTCATTCTGTCTTGGTTTGTTCTCTAGAAAAAGAGGAATTTATGTGCTCAAACACACATCTTTCGCGACTTTTCAAGATTTGAACCTCCGTAACTTCGGCAAATGAGCTCCAAATACCTACAAAATTTGACCACAGAATCACCTCTTTGAGCACTTCATCATGACTCATAAGGCTTCATTCTGTCTTGGTGAGTTTTCTAGAAAACGAGTAATTTATGTGCTGAAACACATATCTTTCGTGACTTTTCAAGATTTGAACCTCCGTAACTTCGGCAAATGAGCTCCAAATACCTTCAAAATTTGACAACAGAATCACCTCGTGGAGCTCTTCATCATGACTAATAAGGCTTCATTCTGTCTTGGTGAGTTTTCTAGAAAACGAGTAATTTATGTGCTCAAACACACAACTTTCGTGACTTTTCAAGATTTGAACCTCCGTAACTTCGGCAAATGAGCTCCAAATACCTTCAAAATTTGACCACAGAATCACCTCTTTGATCTCTTCATCATGACTCATAAGGCTTCATTCTGTCTTGGTGAGTTTTCTAGAAAACGTGTAATTTATGTCCTCAAACACACATCTTTCGTGACTTTTCAAGATTTGAACCTCCGTAACTTCGGCAAATGAGCTCCAAATACCTTCAAAATTTGGCCACAGAATCACCTCTTTGAGCACTTCATCATGACTCATAAGGCTTCATTCTGTCTTGGTGAGTTTTCTAGAAAACGAGTAATTTATGTGCTCAAACACACATCTTTCCTGACTTTTCAAGATTTGAACCTCCGTAACTTCGGCAAATGAGCTCCAAATACCTTCAAAATTTGACCACAGAATGACCTCTTTGAGCACTTCATCATGACTCATTAGACTTCATTCTGTCTTGGTGAGTTTTCTAGAAAACGAGTAATTTATGTGCTCAAACACACAACTTTCGTGACTTTTCAAGATTTGAACCTCCGTAACTTCGGCAAATGAGCTCCAAATACCTTCAAAATTTGACCACAGAATCACCTCTTTGATCTCTTCATCATGACTCATAAGGCTTCATTCTGTCTTGGTGAGTTTTCTAGAAAACGTGTAATTTATGTCCTCAAACACACATCTTTCGTGACTTTTCAAGATTTGAACCTCCGTAACTTCGGCAAATGAGCTCCAAATACCTTCAAAATTTGACCACAGAATCACCTCTTTGAGCACTTCATCATGACTCATAAGGCTTCATTCTGTCTTGGTGAGTTTTCTAGAAAACGAGTAATTTATGTGCTCAAACACACAACTTTCGTGACTTTTCAAGATTTGAACCTCCGTAACTTCGGCAAATGAGCTCCAAATACCTTCAAAATTTGACCACAGAATCACCTCTTTGATGTCTTCATCATGACTCATAAGGCTTCATTCTGTCTTGGTGAGTTTTCTAGAAAACGAGTAGTTTATGTGCTCAAACACACATCTTTCGTGACTTTTCAAGATTTGAACCTACGTAACTTCGGCAAATGAGCTCCAAATACCTTCAATATTTATTAACAGAATAACCTCGTTGAGCACTTCATCATGACTCATAAGGCTTCATTCTGTCTTGGTGAGTTTTCTAGAAAACGAGTAATTTATGTGCTGAAACACATATCTTTCGTGACTTTTCAAGATTTGAACCTACGAAACTTCGGCAAATGAGCTCCAAATACCTTCAAAATTTGACCACAGAATCACCTCTTTGATCTCTTCATCATGACTCATAAGGCTTCATTCTGTCTTGGTGAGTTTTCTAGAAAACGAGTAATTTATGTGCTCAAACACACATCTTTCGTGACTTTTCAAGATTTGAACCTACGTAACTTCGGCAAATGAGCTCCAAATACCTTCAATATTTATTAACAGAATAACCTCGTTGAGCACTTCATCATGACTCATAAGGCTTCATTCTGTCTTGGTGAGTTTTCTAGAAAACGAGTAATTTATGTGCTGAAACACATATCTTTCGTGACTTTTCAAGATTTGAACCTCCGTAACTTCGGCAAATGAGCTCCAAATACCTTCAAAATTTGACCACAGAATCACCTCTTTGATCTCTTCATCATGACTCATAAGGCTTCATTCTGTCTTGGTGAGTTTTCTAGAAAACGAGTAATTTATGTGCTCAAACACACAACTTTCGTGACTTTTCAAGATTTGAACCTCCGTAACTTCGGCAAATGAGCTCCAAATACCTTCAAAATTTGACCACACAATCACCTCTTTGATCTCTTCATCATGACTCATAAGGCTTCATTCTGTCTTGGTGAGTTTTCTAGAAAACGTGTAATTTATGTCCTCAAACACACATCTTTCGTGACTTTTCAAGATTTGAACCTCCGTAACTTCGGCAAATGAGCTCCAAATACCTTCAAAATTTGACCACACAATCACCTCTTTGATCTCTTCGTCATGACTCATAAGGCTTCATTCTGTCTTGGTGATTTTTCTAGAAAACGAGTAATTTATGTGCTCAAACACACATCTTTCGTGACTTTTCCAGATTTGAACCTCCGTAACTTCGGCAAATGAGCTCCAAATACCTTCAATATTTAATAACAGAATAACCTCATTGAGCTCTTCATCATGACTCATAAGGCTTCATTCTGTCTTGGTGAGTTGTCTAGAGAACGTCTAATTTATGTGCTCAAACACACAACTTTCGTGACTTTTCCACCTTTGAACCTCCGTAACTTCGGCAAATGAGCTCCAAATACCTTCAAAATTTGACCACAGAATCACCTCTTTGATCTCTTCATCATGACTCATAAGGCTTCGTTCTGTCTTGGTGAGTTTTCTAGAAAACGAGTAATTTATGTGCTCAAACACACATCTTTCGTGACTTTTCAAGATTTGAACCTACGAAACTTCGGCAAATGAGCTCCAAATACCTTCAAAATTTGACCACAGAATGATCTCTTTGAGCACTTCATCATGACTCATAAGGCTTCATTCTGTCTTGGTGAGTTTTCTAGAAAACGAGTAATTTATGTGCTGAAACACATATCTTTCGTGACTTTTCAAGATTTGAACCTCCGTAACTTCGGCAAATGAGCTCCAAATACCTTCAAAATTTGACCACACAATCACCTCTTTGATCTCTTCGTCATGACTCATAAGGCTTCATTCTGTCTTGGTGATTTTTCTAGAAAACGAGTAATTTATGTGCTCAAACACACATCTTTCGTGACTTTTCCAGATTTGAACCTCCGTAACTTCGGCAAATGAGCTCCAAATACCTTCAAAATTTGACCACAGAATGACCTCTTTGAGCACTTCATCATGACTCATAAGGCTTCATTCTGTCTTGGTGAGTTTTCTAGAAAACGAGTAATTTATGTGCTCAAACACACAACTTTCGTGACTTTTCAAGATTTGAACCTCCGTAACTTCGGCAAATGAGCTCCAAATACCTTCAAAATTTGACCACAGAATCACCTCTTTGATCTCTTCATCATGACTCATAAGGCTTCATTCTGTCTTGGTGAGTTTTCTAGAAAACGTGTAATTTATGTCCTCAAACACACATCTTTCGTGACTTTTCAAGATTTGAACCTCCGTAACTTCGGCAAATGAGCTCCAAATACCTTCAAAATTTGACCACAGAATCACCTCTTTGAGCACTTCATCATGACTCATAAGGCTTCATTCTGTCTTGGTGAGTTTTCTAGAAAACGAGTAATTTATGTGCTCAAACACACAACTTTCGTGACTTTTCAAGATTTGAACCTCCGTAACTTCGGCAAATGAGCTCCAAATACCTTCAAAATTTGACCACAGAATCACCTCTTTGATGTCTTCATCATGACTCATAAGGCTTCATTCTGTCTTGGTGAGTTTTCTAGAAAACGAGTAGTTTATGTGCTCAAACACACATCTTTCGTGACTTTTCAAGATTTGAACCTACGTAACTTCGGCAAATGAGCTCCAAATACCTTCAATATTTATTAACAGAATAACCTCGTTGAGCACTTCATCATGACTCATAAGGCTTCATTCTGTCTTGGTGAGTTTTCTAGAAAACGAGTAATTTATGTGCTGAAACACATATCTTTCGTGACTTTTCAAGATTTGAACCTACGAAACTTCGGCAAATGAGCTCCAAATACCTTCAAAATTTGACCACAGAATCACCTCTTTGATCTCTTCATCATGACTCATAAGGCTTCATTCTGTCTTGGTGAGTTTTCTAGAAAACGAGTAATTTATGTGCTCAAACACACATCTTTCGTGACTTTTCAAGATTTGAACCTCCGTAACTTCGGCAAATGAGCTCCAAATACCTTCAAAATTTGACCACACAATCACCTCTTTGATCTCTTCGTCATGACTCATAAGGCTTCATTCTGTCTTGGTGATTTTTCTAGAAAACGAGTAATTTATGTGCTCAAACACACATCTTTCGTGACTTTTCAAGATTTGAACCTCCGTAACTTCGGCAAATGAGCTCCAAATACCTTCAAAATTTGACCACAGAATGACCTCTTTGAGCACTTCATCATGACTCATAAGGCTTCATTCTGTCTTGGTGAGTTTTCTAGAAAACGAGTAATTTATGTGCTCAAACACACAACTTTCGTGACTTTTCAAGATTTGAACCTCCGTAACTTCGGCAAATGAGCTCCAAATACCTTCAAAATTTGACCACAGAATCACCTCTTTGATCTCTTCATCATGACTCATAAGGCTTCATTCTGTCTTGGTGAGTTTTCTAGAAAACGTGTAATTTATGTCCTCAAACACACATCTTTCGTGACTTTTCAAGATTTGAACCTCCGTAACTTCGGCAAATGAGCTCCAAATACCTTCAAAATTTGACCACAGAATCACCTCTTTGAGCACTTCATCATGACTCATAAGGCTTCATTCTGTCTTGGTGAGTTTTCTAGAAAACGAGTAATTTATGTGCTCAAACACACAACTTTCGTGACTTTTCAAGATTTGAACCTCCGTAACTTCGGCAAATGAGCTCCAAATACCTTCAAAATTTGACCACAGAATCACCTCTTTGATGTCTTCATCATGACTCATAAGGCTTCATTCTGTCTTGGTGAGTTTTCTAGAAAACGAGTAGTTTATGTGCTCAAACACACATCTTTCGTGACTTTTCAAGATTTGAACCTACGTAACTTCGGCAAATGAGCTCCAAATACCTTCAATATTTATTAACAGAATAACCTCGTTGAGCACTTCATCATGACTCATAAGGCTTCATTCTGTCTTGGTGAGTTTTCTAGAAAACGAGTAATTTATGTGCTGAAACACATATCTTTCGTGACTTTTCAAGATTTGAACCTACGAAACTTCGGCAAATGAGCTCCAAATACCTTCAAAATTTGACCACAGAATCACCTCTTTGATCTCTTCATCATGACTCATAAGGCTTCATTCTGTCTTGGTGAGTTTTCTAGAAAACGAGTAATTTATGTGCTCAAACACACATCTTTCGTGACTTTTCAAGATTTGAACCTACGTAACTTCGGCAAATGAGCTCCAAATACCTTCAATATTTATTAACAGAATAACCTCGTTGAGCACTTCATCATGACTCATAAGGCTTCATTCTGTCTTGGTGAGTTTTCTAGAAAACGAGTAATTTATGTGCTGAAACACATATCTTTCGTGACTTTTCAAGATTTGAACCTCCGTAACTTCGGCAAATGAGCTCCAAATACCTTCAAAATTTGACCACAGAATCACCTCTTTGATCTCTTCATCATGACTCATAAGGCTTCATTCTGTCTTGGTGAGTTTTCTAGAAAACGAGTAATTTATGTGCTCAAACACACATCTTTCGTGACTTTTCAAGATTTGAACCTCCGTAACTACGGCAAATGAGCTCCAAATACCTTCAAAATTTGACCACAGAATCACCTCTTTGATCTCTTCATCATGACTCATAAGGCTTCATTCTGTCTTGGTGAGTTTTCTAGAAAACGAGTAATTTATGTGCTCAAACACACAACTTTCGTGACTTTTCAAGATTTGAACCTCCGTAACTTCGGCAAATGAGCTCCAAATACCTTCAAAATTTGACCACACAATCACCTCTTTGATCTCTTCATCATGACTCATAAGGCTTCATTCTGTCTTGGTGAGTTTTCTAGAAAACGTGTAATTTATGTCCTCAAACACACATCTTTCGTGACTTTTCAAGATTTGAACCTCCGTAACTTCGGCAAATGAGCTCCAAATACCTTCAAAATTTGACCACACAATCACCTCTTTGATCTCTTCGTCATGACTCATAAGGCTTCATTCTGTCTTGGTGATTTTTCTAGAAAACGAGTAATTTATGTGCTCAAACACACATCTTTCGTGACTTTTCCAGATTTGAACCTCCGTAACTTCGGCAAATGAGCTCCAAATACCTTCAATATTTAATAACAGAATAACCTCATTGAGCTCTTCATCATGACTCATAAGGCTTCATTCTGTCTTGGTGAGTTGTCTAGAGAACGTCTAATTTATGTGCTCAAACACACAACTTTCGTGACTTTTCCACCTTTGAACCTCCGTAACTTCGGCAAATGAGCTCCAAATACCTTCAAAATTTGACCACAGAATCACCTCTTTGATCTCTTCATCATGACTCATAAGGCTTCGTTCTGTCTTGGTGAGTTTTCTAGAAAACGAGTAATTTATGTGCTCAAACACACATCTTTCGTGACTTTTCAAGATTTGAACCTACGAAACTTCGGCAAATGAGCTCCAAATACCTTCAAAATTTGACCACAGAATGATCTCTTTGAGCACTTCATCATGACTCATAAGGCTTCATTCTGTCTTGGTGAGTTTTCTAGAAAACGAGTAATTTATGTGCTGAAACACATATCTTTCGTGACTTTTCAAGATTTGAACCTCCGTAACTTCGGCAAATGAGCTCCAAATACCTTCAAAATTTGACCACAGAATCACCTCTTTGATCTCTTCATCATGACTCATAAGGCTTCGTTCTGTCTTGGTGAGTTTTCTAGAAAACGAGTAATTTATGTGCTCAAACACACATCTTTCGTGACTTTTCAAGATTTGAACCTACGTAACTTCGGCAAATGAGCTCCAAATACCTTCAATATTTATTAACAGAATAACCTCGTTGAGCACTTCATCATGACTCATAAGGCTTCATTCTGTCTTGGTGAGTTTTCTAGAAAACGAGTAATTTATGTGCTCAAACACACAACTTTCGTGACTTTTCAAGATTTGAACCTCCGTAACTTCGGCAAATGAGCTCCAAATACCTTCAAAATTTGACCACAGAATGATCTCTTTGAGCACTTCATCATGACTCATAAGGCTTCATTCTGTCTTGGTGAGTTTTCTAGAAAACGAGTAATTTATGTGCTGAAACACATATCTTTCGTGACTTTTCAAGATTTGAACCTCCGTAACTTCGGCAAATGAGCTCCAAATACCTTCAAAATTTGACCACAGAATCACCTCTTTGATCTCTTCATCATGACTCATAAGGCTTCGTTCTGTCTTGGTGAGTTTTCTAGAAAACGAGTAATTTATGTGCTCAAACACACATCTTTCGTGACTTTTCAAGATTTGAACCTACGTAACTTCGGCAAATGAGCTCCAAATACCTTCAATATTTATTAACAGAATAACCTCGTTGAGCACTTCATCATGACTCATAAGGCTTCATTCTGTCTTGGTGAGTTTTCTAGAAAACGAGTAATTTATGTGCTCAAACACACAACTTTCGTGACTTTTCAAGATTTGAACCTTCGTAACTTCGGCAAATGAGCTCCAAATACCTTCAAAATTTGACCACAGAATGATCTCTTTGAGCACTTCATCATGACTCATAAGGCTTCATTCTGTCTTGGTGAGTTTTCTAGAAAACGAGTAATTTATGTGCTCAAACACACAACTTTCGTGACTTTTCAAGATTTGAACCTCCGTAACTTCGGCAAATGAGCTCCAAATACCTTCAAAATTTGACCACAGAATCACCTCTTTGAGCACTTCATCATGACTCATAAGGCTTCATTCTGTCTTGGTGAGTTTTCTAGAAAACGAGTAATTTATGTGCTCAAACACACATCTTTCGTGACTTTTCAAGATTTGAACCTCCGTAACTTCGGCAAATGAGCTCCAAATACCTTCAATATTTAATAACAGATTAACCTCGTTGAGCACTTCATCATGACTCATAAGGCTTCATTCTGTCTTGGTGAGTTTTCTAGAAAACGAGTAATTTATGTGCTGAAACACATATCTTTCGTGACTTTTCAAGATTTGAACCTACGAAACTTCGGCAAATGAGCTCCAAATACCTTCAATATTTATTAACAGAATAACCTCGTTGAGCACTTCATCATGACTCATAAGGCTTCATTCTGTCTTGGTGAGTTTTCTAGAAAACGAGTAATTTATGTGCTGAAACACATATCTTTCGTGACTTTTCAAGATTTGAACCTCCGTAACTTCGGCAAATGAGCTCCAAATACCTTCAAAATTTGACCACAGAATCACCTCTTTGATCTCTTCATCATGACTCATAAGGCTTCATTCTGTCTTGGTGAGTTTTCTAGAAAACGAGTAATTTATGTGCTCAAACACACATCTTTCGTGACTTTTCAAGATTTGAACCTCCTTAACTACGGCAAATGAGCTCCAAATACCTTCAAAATTTGACCACAGAATCACCTCTTTGATCTCTTCATCATGACTCATAAGGCTTCATTCTGTCTTGGTGAGTTTTCTAGAAAACGAGTAATTTATGTGCTCAAACACACAACTTTCGTGACTTTTCAAGATTTGAACCTCCGTAACTTCGGCAAATGAGCTCCAAATACCTTCAAAATTTGACCACACAATCACCTCTTTGATCTCTTCATCATGACTCATAAGGCTTCATTCTGTCTTGGTGAGTTTTCTAGAAAACGTGTAATTTATGTCCTCAAACACACATCTTTCGTGACTTTTCAAGATTTGAACCTCCGTAACTTCGGCAAATGAGCTCCAAATACCTTCAAAATTTGACCACACAATCACCTCTTTGATCTCTTCGTCATGACTCATAAGGCTTCATTCTGTCTTGGTGATTTTTCTAGAAAACGAGTAATTTATGTGCTCAAACACACATCTTTCGTGACTTTTCCAGATTTGAACCTCCGTAACTTCGGCAAATGAGCTCCAAATACCTTCAATATTTAATAACAGAATAACCTCATTGAGCTCTTCATCATGACTCATAAGGCTTCATTCTGTCTTGGTGAGTTGTCTAGAGAACGTCTAATTTATGTGCTCAAACACACAACTTTCGTGACTTTTCCACCTTTGAACCTCCGTAACTTCGGCAAATGAGCTCCAAATACCTTCAAAATTTGACCACAGAATCACCTCTTTGATCTCTTCATCATGACTCATAAGGCTTCGTTCTGTCTTGGTGAGTTTTCTAGAAAACGAGTAATTTATGTGCTCAAACACACATCTTTCGTGACTTTTCAAGATTTGAACCTACGTAACTTCGGCAAATGAGCTCCAAATACCTTCAATATTTATTAACAGAATAACCTCGTTGAGCACTTCATCATGACTCATAAGGCTTCATTCTGTCTTGGTGAGTTTTCTAGAAAACGAGTAATTTATGTGCTCAAACACACAACTTTCGTGACTTTTCAAGATTTGAACCTCCGTATCTTCGGCAAATGAGCTCCAAATACCTTCAAAATTTGACCACAGAATGATCTCTTTGAGCACTTCATCATGACTCATAAGGCTTCATTCTGTCTTGGTGAGTTTTCTAGAAAACGAGTAATTTATGTGCTGAAACACATATCTTTCGTGACTTTTCAAGATTTGAACCTCCGTAACTTCGGCAAATGAGCTCCAAATACCTTCAAAATTTGACCACAGAATCACCTCTTTGATCTCTTCATCATGACTCATAAGGCTTCGTTCTGTCTTGGTGAGTTTTCTAGAAAACGAGTAATTTATGTGCTCAAACACACATCTTTCGTGACTTTTCAAGATTTGAACCTACGTAACTTCGGCAAATGAGCTCCAAATACCTTCAATATTTATTAACAGAATAACCTCGTTGAGCACTTCATCATGACTCATAAGGCTTCATTCTGTCTTGGTGAGTTTTCTAGAAAACGAGTAATTTATGTGCTCAAACACACAACTTTCGTGACTTTTCAAGATTTGAACCTTCGTAACTTCGGCAAATGAGCTCCAAATACCTTCAAAATTTGACCACAGAATGATCTCTTTGAGCACTTCATCATGACTCATAAGGCTTCATTCTGTCTTGGTGAGTTTTCTAGAAAACGAGTAATTTATGTGCTCAAACACACAACTTTCGTGACTTTTCAAGATTTGAACCTCCGTAACTTCGGCAAATGAGCTCCAAATACCTTCAAAATTTGACCACAGAATCACCTCTTTGAGCACTTCATCATGACTCATAAGGCTTCATTCTGTCTTGGTGAGTTTTCTAGAAAACGAGTAATTTATGTGCTCAAACACACATCTTTCGTGACTTTTCAAGATTTGAACCTCCGTAACTTCGGCAAATGAGCTCCAAATACCTTCAATATTTAATAACAGATTAACCTCGTTGAGCACTTCATCATGACTCATAAGGCTTCATTCTGTCTTGGTGAGTTTTCTAGAAAACGAGTAATTTATGTGCTGAAACACATATCTTTCGTGACTTTTCAAGATTTGAACCTACGAAACTTCGGCAAATGAGCTCCAAATACCTTCAATATTTATTAACAGAATAACCTCGTTGAGCACTTCATCATGACTCATAAGGCTTCATTCTGTCTTGGTGAGTTTTCTAGAAAACGAGTAATTTATGTGCTGAAACACATATCTTTCGTGACTTTTCAAGATTTGAACCTCCGTAACTTCGGCAAATGAGCTCCAAATACCTTCAAAATTTGACCACAGAATCACCTCTTTGATCTCTTCATCATGACTCATAAGGCTTCATTCTGTCTTGGTGAGTTTTCTAGAAAACGAGTAATTTATGTGCTCAAACACACATCTTTCGTGACTTTTCAAGATTTGAACCTCCGTAACTACGGCAAATGAGCTCCAAATACCTTCAAAATTTGACCACAGAATCACCTCTTTGATCTCTTCATCATGACTCATAAGGCTTCATTCTGTCTTGGTGAGTTTTCTAGAAAACGAGTAATTTATGTGCTCAAACACACATCTTTCGTGACTTTTCAAGATTTGAACCTACGTAACTTCGGCAAATGAGCTCCAAATACCTTCAATATTTATTAACAGAATAACCTCGTTGAGCACTTCATCATGACTCATAAGGCTTCATTCTGTCTTGGTGAGTTTTCTAGAAAACGAGTAATTTATGTGCTGAAACACATATCTTTCGTGACTTTTCAAGATTTGAACCTCCGTAACTTCGGCAAATGAGCTCCAAATACCTTCAAAATTTGACCACAGAATCACCTCTTTGATCTCTTCATCATGACTCATAAGGCTTCATTCTGTCTTGGTGAGTTTTCTAGAAAACGAGTAATTTATGTGCTCAAACACACATCTTTCGTGACTTTTCAAGATTTGAACCTACGTAACTTCGGCAAATGAGCTCCAAATACCTTCAATATTTAATAACAGAATAACCTCATTGAGCTCTTCATCATGACTCATAAGGCTTCATTCTGTCTTGGTGAGTTGTCTAGAGAACGTCTAATTTATGTGCTCAAACACACAACTTTCGTGACTTTTCCACCTTTGAACCTCCGTAACTTCGGCAAATGAGCTTCAAATATCTTCAAAATTTGACAACAGAACCACCTCGTGAAGCTCTTCATCATGATTTCATAAGGCTTCATTCTGTCTTGGTTTGTTCTCTAGAAAAAGAGGAATTTATGTGCTCAAACACACATCTTTCGCGACTTTTCAAGATTTGAACCTCCGTAACTTCGGCAAATGAGCTCCAAATACCTACAAAATTTGACCACAGAATCATCTCTTTGAGCACTTCATCATGACTCATAAGGCTTCATTCTGTCTTGGTGAGTTTTCTAGAAAACGAGTAATTTATGTGCTGAAACACATATCTTTCGTGACTTTTCAAGATTTGAACCTCCGTAACTTCGGCAAATGAGCTCCAAATACCTTCAAACTTTGACCACAGAATCACCTCTTTGATCTCTTCATCATGACTCATAAGGCTTCATTCTGTCTTGGTGAGTTTTCTAGAAAACGTGTAATTTATGTCCTCAAACACACATCTTTCGTGACTTTTCAAGATTTGAACCTCCGTAACTTCGGCAAATGAGCTCCAAATACCTTCAAAATTTGACCACAGAATCACCTCTTTGAGCACTTCATCATGACTCATAAGGCTTCATTCTGTCTTGGTGAGTTTTCTAGAAAACGTGTAATTTATGTCCTCAAACACACATCTTTCGTGACTTTTCAAGATTTGAACCTCCGTAACTTCGGCAAATGAGCTCCAAATGCCTTCAAAATTTGACAACAGAATTACCTTGTTGAGCTCTTCATCATGACTCATAAGGCTTCATTCTGTCTTGGTGAGTTTTCTAGAAAACGAGTAATTTATGTGCTCAAACACACATCTTTCGTGACTTTTCCAGATTTGAACCTCCGTAACTTCGGCAAATGAGCTCCAAATACCTTCAATATTTAATAACAGAATAACCTCATTGAGCTCTTCATCATGACTCATAAGGCTTCATTCTGTCTTGGTGAGTTTTCTAGAAAACGAGTAATTTATGTCCTCAAACATACTTCTTTCGTGACTTTTCAAGATTTGAACCTCCGTAACTTCGGCAAATTAGCTCCAAATACCTTCAATATTTATTAACAGAATAACCTCATTGAGCTCTTCATCATGACTCATAAGGCTTCATTCTGTCTTGGTGAGTTTTCTAGAGAACGTCTAATTTATGTGCTCAAACACACAACTTTCGTGACTTTTCCACCTTTGAACCTCCGTAACTTCGGCAAATGAGCTTCAAATATCTTCAAAATTTGACAACAGAACCACCTCGTGAAGCTCTTCATCATGATTTCATAAGGCTTCATTCTGTCTTGGTTTGTTCTCTAGAAAAAGAGGAATTTATGTGCTCAAACACACATCTTTCGCGACTTTTCAAGATTTGAACCTCCGTAACTTCGGCAAATGAGCTCCAAATACCTACAAAATTTGACCACAGAATCACCTCTTTGAGCACTTCATCATGACTCATAAGGCTTCATTCTGTCTTGGTGAGTTTTCTAGAAAACGAGTAATTTATGTGCTGAAACACATATCTTTCGTGACTTTTCAAGATTTGAACCTCCGTAACTTCGGCAAATGAGCTCCAAATACCTTCAAAATTTGACCACAGAATCACCTCGTGGAGCTCTTCATCATGACTAATAAGGCTTCATTCTGTCTTGGTGAGTTTTCTAGAAAACGAGTAATTTATGTGCTGAAACACATATCTTTCGTGACTTTTCAAGATTTGAACCTCCGTAACTTCGGCAAATGAGCTCCAAATACCTTCAAAATTTGACAACAGAATCACCTCGTGGAGCTCTTCATCATGACTAATAAGGCTTCATTCTGTCTTGGTGAGTTTTCTAGAAAACGATAATTTATGTGCTCAAACACACAACTTTCGTGACTTTTCAAGATTTGAACCTCCGTAACTTCGGCAAATGAGCTCCAAATACCTTCAAAATTTGACCACAGAATCACCTCTTTGATCTCTTCATCATGACTCATAAGGCTTCATTCTGTCTTGGTGAGTTTTCTAGAAAACGTGTAATTTATGTCCTCAAACACACATCTTTCGTGACTTTTCAAGATTTGAACCTCCGTAACTTCGGCAAATGAGCTCCAAATACCTTCAAAATTTGACCACAGAATCACCTCGTGGAGCTCTTCATCATGACTAATAAGGCTTCATTCTGTCTTGGTGAGTTTTCTAGAAAACGATAATTTATGTGCTCAAACACACAACTTTCGTGACTTTTCAAGATTTGAACCTCCGTAACTTCGGCAAATGAGCTCCAAATACCTTCAAAATTTGACCACAGAATCACCTCTTTGATCTCTTCATCATGACTCATAAGGCTTCATTCTGTCTTGGTGAGTTTTCTAGAAAACGTGTAATTTATGTCCTCAAACACACATCTTTCGTGACTTTTCAAGATTTGAACCTCCGTAACTTCGGCAAATGAGCTCCAAATACCTTCAAAATTTGACCACAGAATCACCTCTTTGATCTCTTCATCATGACTCATAAGGCTTCATTCTGTCTTGGTGAGTTTTCTAGAAAACGAGTAATTTATGTGCTGAAACACATATCTTTCGTGACTTTTCAAGATTTGAACCTCCGTAACTTCGGCAAATGAGCTCCAAATACCTTCAATATTTATTAACAGAATAACCTCGTTGAGCACTTCATCATGACTCATAAGGCTTCATTCTGTCGTGGTGAGTTTTCTAGAAAACGAGTAATTTATGTGCTGAAACACATATCTTTCGTGACTTTTCAAGATTTGAACCTCCGTAACTTCGGCAAATGAGCTCCAAATACCTTCAAAATTTGACAACAGAATCACCTCGTGGAGCTCTTCATCATGACTAATAAGGCTTCATTCTGTCTTGGTGAGTTTTCTAGAAAACGATAATTTATGTGCTCAAACACACAACTTTCGTGACTTTTCAAGATTTGAACCTCCGTAACTTCGGCAAATGAGCTCCAAATACCTTCAAAATTTGACCACAGAATCACCTCTTTGATCTCTTCATCATGACTCATAAGGCTTCATTCTGTCTTGGTGAGTTTTCTAGAAAACGTGTAATTTATGTCCTCAAACACACATCTTTCGTGACTTTTCAAGATTTGAACCTCCGTAACTTCGGCAAATGAGCTCCAAATACCTTCAAAATTTGACCACAGAATCACCTCTTTGATCTCTTCATCATGACTCATAAGGCTTCATTCTGTCTTGGTGAGTTTTCTAGAAAACGAGTAATTTATGTGCTGAAACACATATCTTTCGTGACTTTTCAAGATTTGAACCTCCGTAACTTCGGCAAATGAGCTCCAAATACCTTCAAAATTTGACCACAGAATCACCTCTTTGATGTCTTCATCATGACTCATAAGGCTTCATTCTGTCTTGGTGAGTTTTCTAGAAAACGAGTAGTTTATGTGCTCAAACACACATCTTTCGTGACTTTTCAAGATTTGAACCTCCGTAACTTCGGCAAATGAGCTCCAAATACCTTCAAAATTTGACCACAGAATCACCTCTTTGATCTCTTCATCATGACTCATAAGGCTTCGTTCTGTCTTGGTGAGTTTTCTAGAAAACGAGTAATTTATGTGCTCAAACACACATCTTTCGTGACTTTTCAAGATTTGAACCTACGAAACTTCGGCAAATGAGCTCCAAATACCTTCAAAATTTGACCACAGAATGATCTCTTTGAGCACTTCATCATGACTCATAAGGCTTCATTCTGTCTTGGTGAGTTTTCTAGAAAACGAGTAATTTATGTGCTGAAACACATATCTTTCGTGACTTTTCAAGATTTGAACCTCCGTAACTTCGGCAAATGAGCTCCAAATACCTTCAAAATTTGACCACACAATCACCTCTTTGATCTCTTCATCATGACTCATAAGGCTTCATTCTGTCTTGGTGAGTTTTCTAGAAAACGTGTAATTTATGTCCTCAAACACACATCTTTCGTGACTTTTCAAGATTTGAACCTCCGTAACTTCGGCAAATGAGCTCCAAATACCTTCAAAATTTGACCACAGAATCACCTCTTTGATCTCTTCATCATGACTCATAAGGCTTCGTTCTGTCTTGGTGAGTTTTCTAGAAAACGAGTAATTTATGTGCTCAAACACACATCTTTCGTGACTTTTCAAGATTTGAACCTACGAAACTTCGGCAAATGAGCTCCAAATACCTTCAAAATTTGACCACAGAATGATCTCTTTGAGCACTTCATCATGACTCATAAGGCTTCATTCTGTCTTGGTGAGTTTTCTAGAAAACGTCTAATTTATGTGCTCAAACACACAACTTTCGTGACTTTTCAAGATTTGAACCTCCGTAACTTCGGCAAATGAGCTCCAAATACCTTCAAAATTTGACCACACAATCACCTCTTTGATCTCTTCATCATGACTCATAAGGCTTCATTCTGTCTTGGTGAGTTTTCTAGAAAACGTGTAATTTATGTCCTCAAACACACATCTTTCGTGACTTTTCAAGATTTGAACCTCCGTAACTTCGGCAAATGAGCTCCAAATACCTTCAAAATTTGACCACAGAATCACCTCTTTGATCTCTTCATCATGACTCATAAGGCTTCGTTCTGTCTTGGTGAGTTTTCTAGAAAACGAGTAATTTATGTGCTCAAACACACATCTTTCGTGACTTTTCCAGCTTTGAACCTCGTAACTTCGGCAAATGAGCTCCAAATACCTTCAAAATTTGACCACAGAATCACCTCTTTGATCTCTTCATCATGACTCATAAGGCTTCATTCTGTCTTGGTGAGTTTTCTAGAGAACGTCTAATTTATGTGCTCAAACACACAACTTTCGTGACTTTTCAAGATTTGAACCTCCGTAACTTCGGCAAATGAGCTCCAAATACCTTCAAAATTTGACCACACAATCACCTCTTTGATCTCTTCATCATGACTCATAAGGCTTCATTCTGTCTTGGTGATTTTTCTAGAAAACGAGTAATTTATGTGCTCAAACACACATCTTTCGTGACTTTTCCAGATTTGAACCTCCGTAACTTCGGCAAATGAGCTCCAAATACCTTCAATATTTAATAACAGAATAACCTCATTGAGCTCTTCATCATGACTCATAAGGCTTCATTCTGTCTTGGTGAGTTGTCTAGAGAACGTCTAATTTATGTGCTCAAACACACAACTTTCGTGACTTTTCCACCTTTGAACCTCCGTAACTTCGGCAAATGAGCTCCAAATACCTTCAAAATTTGACCACAGAATCACCTCTTTGATCTCTTCATCATGACTCATAAGGCTTCGTTCTGTCTTGGTGAGTTTTCTAGAAAACGAGTAATTTATGTGCTCAAACACACATCTTTCGTGACTTTTCAAGATTTGAACCTACGAAACTTCGGCAAATGAGCTCCAAATACCTTCAAAATTTGACCACAGAATGATCTCTTTGAGCACTTCATCATGACTCATAAGGCTTCATTCTGTCTTGGTGAGTTTTCTAGAAAACGAGTAATTTATGTGCTGAAACACATATCTTTCGTGACTTTTCAAGATTTGAACCTCCGTAACTTCGGCAAATGAGCTCCAAATACCTTCAAAATTTGACCACAGAATCACCTCTTTGATCTCTTCATCATGACTCATAAGGCTTCGTTCTGTCTTGGTGAGTTTTCTAGAAAACGAGTAATTTATGTGCTCAAACACACATCTTTCGTGACTTTTCAAGATTTGAACCTACGTAACTTCGGCAAATGAGCTCCAAATACCTTCAATATTTATTAACAGAATAACCTCGTTGAGCACTTCATCATGACTCATAAGGCTTCATTCTGTCTTGGTGAGTTTTCTAGAAAACGAGTAATTTATGTGCTCAAACACACAACTTTCGTGACTTTTCAAGATTTGAACCTCCGTAACTTCGGCAAATGAGCTTCAAATATCTTCAAAATTTGACAACAGAACCACCTCGTGAAGCTCTTCATCATGATTTCATAAGGCTTCATTCTGTCTTGGTTTGTTCTCTAGAAAAAGAGGAATTTATGTGCTCAAACACACATCTTTCGCGACTTTTCAAGATTTGAACCTACGTAACTTCGGCAAATGAGCTCCAAATACCTTCAATATTTATTAACAGAATAACCTCGTTGAGCACTTCATCATGACTCATAAGGCTTCATTCTGTCTTGGTGAGTTTTCTAGAAAACGAGTAATTTATGTGCTCAAACACACAACTTTCGTGACTTTTCAAGATTTGAACCTCCGTAACTTCGGCAAATGAGCTCCAAATACCTTCAAAATTTGACCACAGAATGATCTCTTTGAGCACTTCATCATGACTCATAAGGCTTCATTCTGTCTTGGTGAGTTTTCTAGAAAACGAGTAATTTATGTGCTGAAACACATATCTTTCGTGACTTTTCAAGATTTGAACCTCCGTAACTTCGGCAAATGAGCTCCAAATACCTTCAAAATTTGACCACAGAATCACCTCTTTGATCTCTTCATCATGACTCATAAGGCTTCGTTCTGTCTTGGTGAGTTTTCTAGAAAACGAGTAATTTATGTGCTCAAACACACATCTTTCGTGACTTTTCAAGATTTGAACCTACGTAACTTCGGCAAATGAGCTCCAAATACCTTCAATATTTATTAACAGAATAACCTCGTTGAGCACTTCATCATGACTCATAAGGCTTCATTCTGTCTTGGTGAGTTTTCTAGAAAACGAGTAATTTATGTGCTCAAACACACATCTTTCGTGACTTTTCAAGATTTGAACCTCCGTAACTTCGGCAAATGAGCTCCAAATACCTTCAATATTTAATAACAGATTAACCTCGTTGAGCACTTCATCATGACTCATAAGGCTTCATTCTGTCTTGGTGAGTTTTCTAGAAAACGAGTAATTTATGTGCTGAAACACATATCTTTCGTGACTTTTCAAGATTTGAACCTACGAAACTTCGGCAAATGAGCTCCAAATACCTTCAATATTTATTAACAGAATAACCTCGTTGAGCACTTCATCATGACTCATAAGGCTTCATTCTGTCTTGGTGAGTTTTCTAGAAAACGAGTAATTTATGTGCTGAAACACATATCTTTCGTGACTTTTCAAGATTTGAACCTCCGTAACTTCGGCAAATGAGCTCCAAATACCTTCAAAATTTGACCACAGAATCACCTCTTTGATCTCTTCATCATGACTCATAAGGCTTCATTCTGTCTTGGTGAGTTTTCTAGAACACGAGTAATTTATGTGCTCAAACACACATCTTTCGTGACTTTTCAAGATTTGAACCTCCGTAACTACGGCAAATGAGCTCCAAATACCTTCAAAATTTGACCACAGAATCACCTCGTTGATCTCTTCATCATGACTCATAAGGCTTCATTCTGTCTTGGTGAGTTTTCTAGAAAACGAGTAATTTATGTGCTCAAACACACATCTTTCGTGACTTTTCAAGATTTGAACCTACGTAACTTCGGCAAATGAGCTCCAAATACCTTCAATATTTAATAACAGAATAACCTCATTGAGCTCTTCATCATGACTCATAAGGCTTCATTCTGTCTTGGTGAGTTGTCTAGAGAACGTCTAATTTATGTGCTCAAACACACAACTTTCGTGACTTTTCCACCTTTGAACCTCCGTAACTTCGGCAAATGAGCTTCAAATATCTTCAAAATTTGACAACAGAACCACCTCGTGAAGCTCTTCATCATGATTTCATAAGGCTTCATTCTGTCTTGGTTTGTTCTCTAGAAAAAGAGGAATTTATGTGCTCAAACACACATCTTTCGCGACTTTTCAAGATTTGAACCTCCGTAACTTCGGCAAATGAGCTCCAAATACCTACAAAATTTGACCACAGAATCATCTCTTTGAGCACTTCATCATGACTCATAAGGCTTCATTCTGTCTTGGTGAGTTTTCTAGAAAACGAGTAATTTATGTGCTGAAACACATATCTTTCGTGACTTTTCAAGATTTGAACCTCCGTAACTTCGTCAAATGAGCTCCAAATACCTTCAAACTTTGACCACAGAATCACCTCTTTGATCTCTTCATCATGACTCATAAGGCTTCATTCTGTCTTGGTGAGTTTTCTAGAAAACGTGTAATTTATGTCCTCAAACACACATCTTTCGTGACTTTTCAAGATTTGAACCTCCGTAACTTCGGCAAATGAGCTCCAAATACCTTCAAAATTTGACCACAGAATCACCTCTTTGAGCACTTCATCATGACTCATAAGGCTTCATTCTGTCTTGGTGAGTTTTCTAGAAAACGTGTAATTTATGTCCTCAAACACACATCTTTCGTGACTTTTCAAGATTTGAACCTCCGTAACTTCGGCAAATGAGCTCCAAATGCCTTCAAAATTTGACAACAGAATTACCTTGTTGAGCTCTTCATCATGACTCATAAGGCTTCATTCTGTCTTGGTGAGTTTTCTAGAAAACGAGTAATTTATGTGCTCAAACACACATCTTTCGTGACTTTTCCAGATTTGAACCTCCGTAACTTCGGCAAATGAGCTCCAAATACCTTCAATATTTAATAACAGAATAACCTCATTGAGCTCTTCATCATGACTCATAAGGCTTCATTCTGTCTTGGTGAGTTTTCTAGAAAACGAGTAATTTATGTCCTCAAACATACTTCTTTCGTGACTTTTCAAGATTTGAACCTCCGTAACTTCGGCAAATTAGCTCCAAATACCTTCAATATTTATTAACAGAATAACCTCATTGAGCTCTTCATCATGACTCATAAGGCTTCATTCTGTCTTGGTGAGTTTTCTAGAGAACGTCTAATTTATGTGCTCAAACACACAACTTTCGTGACTTTTCCACCTTTGAACCTCCGTAACTTCGGCAAATGAGCTTCAAATATCTTCAAAATTTGACAACAGAACCACCTCGTGAAGCTCTTCATCATGATTTCATAAGGCTTCATTCTGTCTTGGTTTGTTCTCTAGAAAAAGAGGAATTTATGTGCTCAAACACACATCTTTCGCGAGTTTTCAAGATTTGAACCTCCGTAACTTCGGCAAATGAGCTCCAAATACCTACAAAATTTGACCACAGAATCACCTCTTTGAGCACTTCATCATGACTCATAAGGCTTCATTCTGTCTTGGTGAGTTTTCTAGAAAACGAGTAATTTATGTGCTGAAACACATATCTTTCGTGACTTTTCAAGATTTGAACCTCCGTAACTTCGGCAAATGAGCTCCAAATACCTTCAAAATTTGACCACAGAATCACCTCGTGGAGCTCTTCATCATGACTAATAAGGCTTCATTCTGTCTTGGTGAGTTTTCTAGAAAACGAGTAATTTATGTGCTGAAACACATATCTTTCGTGACTTTTCAAGATTTGAACCTCCGTAACTTCGGCAAATGAGCTCCAAATACCTTCAAAATTTGACAACAGAATCACCTCGTGGAGCTCTTCATCATGACTAATAAGGCTTCATTCTGTCTTGGTGAGTTTTCTAGAAAACGATAATTTATGTGCTCAAACACACAACTTTCGTGACTTTTCAAGATTTGAACCTCCGTAACTTCGGCAAATGAGCTCCAAATACCTTCAAAATTTGACCACAGAATCACCTCTTTGATCTCTTCATCATGACTCATAAGGCTTCATTCTGTCTTGGTGAGTTTTCTAGAAAACGTGTAATTTATGTCCTCAAACACACATCTTTCGTGACTTTTCAAGATTTGAACCTCCGTAACTTCGGCAAATGAGCTCCAAATACCTTCAAAATTTGACCACAGAATCACCTCTTTGAGCACTTCATCATGACTCATAAGGCTTCATTCTGTCTTGGTAAGTTTTCTAGAAAACGAGTAATTTATGTGCTCAAACACACATCTTTCGTGACTTTTCAAGATTTGAACCTCCGTAACTTCGGCAAATGAGCTCCAAATACCTTCAAAATTTGACCACAGAATGACCTCTTTGAGCACTTCATCATGACTCATAAGGCTTCATTCTGTCTTGGTGAGTTTTCTAGAAAACGAGTAATTTATGTGCTCAAACACACAACTTTCGTGACTTTTCAAGATTTGAACCTCCGTAACTTCGGCAAATGAGCTCCAAATACCTTCAAAATTTGACCACAGAATCACCTCTTTGATCTCTTCATCATGACTCATAAGGCTTCATTCTGTCTTGGTGAGTTTTCTAGAAAACGAGTAATTTATGTGCTGAAACACATATCTTTCGTGACTTTTCAAGATTTGAACCTCCGTAACTTCGGCAAATGAGCTCCAAATACCTTCAAAATTTGACCACAGAATCACCTCTTTGATGTCTTCATCATGACTCATAAGGCTTCATTCTGTCTTGGTGAGTTTTCTAGAAAACGAGTAGTTTATGTGCTCAAACACACATCTTTCGTGACTTTTCAAGATTTGAACCTCCGTAACTTCGGCAAATGAGCTCCAAATACCTTCAAAATTTGACCACAGAATCACCTCTTTGATCTCTTCATCATGACTCATAAGGCTTCGTTCTGTCTTGGTGAGTTTTCTAGAAAACGAGTAATTTATGTGCTCAAACACACATCTTTCGTGACTTTTCAAGATTTGAACCTACGAAACTTCGGCAAATGAGCTCCAAATAGCTTCAAAATTTGACCACAGAATGATCTCTTTGAGCACTTCATCATGACTCATAAGGCTTCATTCTGTCTTGGTGAGTTTTCTAGAAAACGAGTAGTTTATGTGCTCAAACACACATCTTTCGTGACTTTTCAAGATTTGAACCTCCGTAACTTCGGCAAATGAGCTCCAAATACCTTCAAAATTTGACCACAGAATCACCTCTTTGATCTCTTCATCATGACTCATAAGGCTTCGTTCTGTCTTGGTGAGTTTTCTAGAAAACGAGTAATTTATGTGCTCAAACACACATCTTTCGTGACTTTTCAAGATTTGAACCTACGTAACTTCGGCAAATGAGCTCCAAATACCTTCAATATTTATTAACAGAATAACCTCGTTGAGCACTTCATCATGACTCATAAGGCTTCATTCTGTCTTGGTGAGTTTTCTAGAAAACGAGTAATTTATGTGCTCAAACACACAACTTTCGTGACTTTTCAAGATTTGAACCTTCGTAACTTCGGCAAATGAGCTCCAAATACCTTCAAAATTTGACCACAGAATGATCTCTTTGAGCACTTCATCATGACTCATAAGGCTTCATTCTGTCTTGGTGAGTTTTCTAGAAAACGAGTAATTTATGTGCTCAAACACACAACTTTCGTGACTTTTCAAGATTTGAACCTCCGTAACTTCGGCAAATGAGCTCCAAATACCTTCAAAATTTGACCACAGAATCACCTCTTTGAGCACTTCATCATGACTCATAAGGCTTCATTCTGTCTTGGTGAGTTTTCTAGAAAACGAGTAATTTATGTGCTCAAACACACATCTTTCGTGACTTTTCAAGATTTGAACCTCCGTAACTTCGGCAAATGAGCTCCAAATACCTTCAATATTTAATAACAGATTAACCTCGTTGAGCACTTCATCATGACTCATAAGGCTTCATTCTGTCTTGGTGAGTTTTCTAGAAAACGAGTAATTTATGTGCTCAAAGACACATCATTCGTGACTTTTCCAGCTTTGAACCTCCGTAACTTCGGCAAATGAGCTCCAAATACCTTCAAAATTTGACCACAGAATCACCTCTTTGAGCACTTCATCATGACTCATAAGGCTTCATTCTGTCTTGGTGAGTTTTCTAGAAAACGAGTAATTTATGTGCTCAAACACACAACTTTCGTGACTTTTCAAGATTTGAACCTCCGTAACTTCGGCAAATGAGCTCCAAATACCTTCAAAATTTGACCACAGAATGACCTCTTTGAGCACTTCATCATGACTCATAAGGCTTCATTCTGTCTTGGTGAGTTTTCTAGAAAACGAGTAATTTATGTGCTCAAACACACAACTTTCGTGACTTTTCAAGATTTGAACCTCCGTAACTTCGGCAAATGAGCTCCAAATACCTTCAAAATTTGACCACAGAATCACCTCTTTGATCTCTTCATCATGACTCATAAGGCTTCATTCTGTCTTGGTGAGTTTTCTAGAAAACGAGTAATTTATGTGCTGAAACACATATCTTTCGTGACTTTTCAAGATTTGAACCTCCGTAACTTCGGCAAATGAGCTCCAAATACCTTCAAAATTTGACCACAGAATCACCTCTTTGATGTCTTCATCATGACTCATAAGGCTTCATTCTGTCTTGGTGAGTTTTCTAGAAAACGAGTAGTTTATGTGCTCAAACACACATCTTTCGTGACTTTTCAAGATTTGAACCTCCGTAACTTCGGCAAATGAGCTCCAAATACCTTCAAAATTTGACCACAGAATCACCTCTTTGATCTCTTCATCATGACTCATAAGGCTTCGTTCTGTCTTGGTGAGTTTTCTAGAAAACGAGTAATTTATGTGCTCAAACACACATCTTTCGTGACTTTTCAAGATTTGAACCTACGAAACTTCGGCAAATGAGCTCCAAATACCTTCAAAATTTGACCACAGAATGATCTCTTTGAGCACTTCATCATGACTCATAAGGCTTCATTCTGTCTTGGTGAGTTTTCTAGAAAACGAGTAATTTATGTGCTGAAACACATATCTTTCGTGACTTTTCAAGATTTGAACCTCCGTAACTTCGGCAAATGAGCTCCAAATACCTTCAAAATTTGACCACAGAATCACCTCTTTGATCTCTTCATCATGACTCATAAGGCTTCGTTCTGTCTTGGTGAGTTTTCTAGAAAACGAGTAATTTATGTGCTCAAACACACATCTTTCGTGACTTTTCAAGATTTGAACCTACGTAACTTCGGCAAATGAGCTCCAAATACCTTCAATATTTATTAACAGAATAACCTCGTTGAGCACTTCATCATGACTCATAAGGCTTCATTCTGTCTTGGTGAGTTTTCTAGAAAACGAGTAATTTATGTGCTCAAACACACAACTTTCGTGACTTTTCAAGATTTGAACCTTCGTAACTTCGGCAAATGAGCTCCAAATACCTTCAAAATTTGACCACAGAATGATCTCTTTGAGCACTTCATCATGACTCATAAGGCTTCATTCTGTCTTGGTGAGTTTTCTAGAAAACGAGTAATTTATGTGCTCAAACACACAACTTTCGTGACTTTTCAAGATTTGAACCTCCGTAACTTCGGCAAATGAGCTCCAAATACCTTCAAAATTTGACCACAGAATCACCTCTTTGAGCACTTCATCATGACTCATAAGGCTTCATTCTGTCTTGGTGAGTTTTCTAGAAAACGAGTAATTTATGTGCTCAAACACACATCTTTCGTGACTTTTCAAGATTTGAACCTCCGTAACTTCGGCAAATGAGCTCCAAATACCTTCAATATTTAATAACAGATTAACCTCGTTGAGCACTTCATCATGACTCATAAGGCTTCATTCTGTCTTGGTGAGTTTTCTAGAAAACGAGTAATTTATGTGCTCAAAGACACATCATTCGTGACTTTTCCAGCTTTGAACCTCCGTAACTTCGGCAAATGAGCTCCAAATACCTTCAAAATTTGACCACAGAATCACCTCTTTGAGCACTTCATCTTGACTCATAAGGCTTCATTCTGTCTTGGTGAGTTTTCTAGAAAACGAGTAATTTATGTGCTCAAACACACAACTTTCGTGACTTTTCCAGCTTTGAACCTCGTAACTTCGGCAAATGAGCTCCAAATACCTTCAAAATTTGACCACAGAATCACCTCTTTGAGCACTTCATCTTGACTCATAAGGTTTCATTCTGTCTTGGTGAGTTTTCTAGAAAACGAGTAATTTATGTGCTCAAACACACAACTTTCGTGACTTTTCAAGATTTGAACCTCCGTAACTTCGGCAAATGAGCTCCAAATACCTTCAAAATTTGACCACAGAATCACCTCTTTGAGCACTTCATCTTGACTCATAAGGTTTCATTCTGTCTTGGTGAGTTTTCTAGAAAACGAGTAATTTATGTGCTCAAACACACAACTTTCGTGACTTTTCAAGATTTGAACCTCCGTAACTTCGGCAAATGAGCTTCAAATATCTTCAAAATTTGACAACAGAACCACCTCGTGAAGCTCTTCATCATGATTTCATAAGGCTTCATTCTGTCTTGGTTTGTTCTCTAGAAAAAGAGGAATTTATGTGCTCAAACACACATCTTTCGCGACTTTTCAAGATTTGAACCTCCGTAACTTCGGCAAATGAGCTCCAAATACCTACAAAATTTGACCACAGAATCACCTCTTTGAGCACTTCATCATGACTCATAAGGCTTCATTCTGTCTTGGTGAGTTTTCTAGAAAACGAGTAATTTATGTGCTCAAAGACACATCATTCGTGACTTTTCCAGCTTTGAACCTCCGTAACTTCGGCAAATGAGCTCCAAATACCTTCAAAATTTGACCACAGAATCACCTCTTTGAGCACTTCATCTTGACTCATAAGGCTTCATTCTGTCTTGGTGAGTTTTCTAGAAAACGAGTAATTTATGTGCTCAAACACACAACTTTCGTGACTTTTCCAGCTTTGAACCTCGTAACTTCGGCAAATGAGCTCCAAATACCTTCAAAATTTGACCACAGAATCACCTCTTTGAGCACTTCATCTTGACTCATAAGGTTTCATTCTGTCTTGGTGAGTTTTCTAGAAAACAAGTAATTTATGTGCTCAAACACACAACTTTCGTGACTTTTCAAGATTTGAACCTCCGTAACTTCGGCAAATGAGCTCCAAATACCTTCAAAATTTGACCACAGAATCACCTCTTTGAGCACTTCATCTTGACTCATAAGGCTTCATTCTGTCTTGGTGAGTTTTCTAGAAAACGAGTAATTTATGTGCTCAAACACACAACTTTCGTGACTTTTCAAGATTTGAACCTCCGTAACTTCGGCAAATGAGCTCCAAATACCTTCAAAATTTGACCACAGAATCACCTCTTTGATCTCTTCATCTTGACTCATAAGGCTTCATTCTGTCTTGGTGAGTTTTCTAGAAAACGAGTAATTTATGTGCTCAAACACACATCTTTCGTGACTTTTCCAGCTTTGAACCTCGTAACTTCGGCAAATGAGCTCCAAATACCTTCAAAATTTGACCACAGAATCACCTCTTTGATCTCTTCATCATGACTCATAAGGCTTCATTCTGTCTTGGTGAGTTTTCTAGAGAACGTCTAATTTATGTGCTCAAACACACAACTTTCGTGACTTTTCCAGCTTTGAACCTCGTAACTTCGGCAAATGAGCTCCAAATACCTTCAAAATTTGACCACAGAATCACCTCTTTGAGCACTTCATCATGACTCATAAGGCTTCATTCTGTCTTGGTGAGTTTTCTAGAGAACGTCTAATTTATGTGCTCAAACACACAACTTTCGTGACTTTTCCAGCTTTGAACCTCGTAACTTCGGCAAATGAGCTCCAAATACCTTCAAAATTTGACCACAGAATCACCTCTTTGAGCACTTCATCTTGACTCATAAGGCTTCATTCTGTCTTGGTGAGTTTTCTAGAAAACGAGTAATTTATGTGCTCAAACACACAACTTTCGTGACTTTTCAAGATTTGAACCTCCGTAACTTCGGCAAATGAGCTTCAAATATCTTCAAAATTTGACAACAGAACCACCTCGTGAAGCTCTTCATCATGATTTCATAAGGCTTCATTCTGTCTTGGTTTGTTCTCTAGAAAAAGAGGAATTTATGTGCTCAAACACACATCTTTCGCGACTTTTCAAGATTTGAACCTCCGTAACTTCGGCAAATGAGCTCCAAATACCTACAAAATTTGACCACAGAATCACCTCTTTGAGCACTTCATCATGACTCATAAGGCTTCATTCTGTCTTGGTGAGTTTTCTAGAAAACGAGTAATTTATGTGCTCAAAGACACATCATTCGTGACTTTTCCAGCTTTGAACCTCCGTAACTTCGGCAAATGAGCTCCAAATACCTTCAAAATTTGACCACAGAATCACCTCTTTGAGCACTTCATCTTGACTCATAAGGCTTCATTCTGTCTTGGTGAGTTTTCTAGAAAACGAGTAATTTATGTGCTCAAACACACAACTTTCGTGACTTTTCCAGCTTTGAACCTCGTAACTTCGGCAAATGAGCTCCAAATACCTTCAAAATTTGACCACAGAATCACCTCTTTGAGCACTTCATCTTGACTCATAAGGTTTCATTCTGTCTTGGTGAGTTTTCTAGAAAACGAGTAATTTATGTGCTCAAACACACAACTTTCGTGACTTTTCAAGATTTGAACCTCCGTAACTTCGGCAAATGAGCTCCAAATACCTTCAAAATTTGACCACAGAATCACCTCTTTGAGCACTTCATCTTGACTCATAAGGCTTCATTCTGTCTTGGTGAGTTTTCTAGAAAACGAGTAATTTATGTGCTCAAACACACAACTTTCGTGACTTTTCAAGATTTGAACCTCCGTAACTTCGGCAAATGAGCTCCAAATACCTTCAAAATTTGACCACAGAATCACCTCTTTGATCTCTTCATCTTGACTCATAAGGCTTCATTCTGTCTTGGTGAGTTTTCTAGAAAACGAGTAATTTATGTGCTCAAACACACATCTTTCGTGACTTTTCCAGCTTTGAACCTCGTAACTTCGGCAAATGAGCTCCAAATACCTTCAAAATTTGACCACAGAATCACCTCTTTGATCTCTTCATCATGACTCATAAGGCTTCATTCTGTCTTGGTGAGTTTTCTAGAGAACGTCTAATTTATGTGCTCAAACACACAACTTTCGTGACTTTTCCAGCTTTGAACCTCGTAACTTCGGCAAATGAGCTCCAAATACCTTCAAAATTTGACCACAGAATCACCTCTTTGAGCACTTCATCATGACTCATAAGGCTTCATTCTGTCTTGGTGAGTTTTCTAGAGAACGTCTAATTTATGTGCTCAAACACACAACTTTCGTGACTTTTCCAGCTTTGAACCTCGTAACTTCGGCAAATGAGCTCCAAATACCTTCAAAATTTGACCACAGAATCACCTCTTTGAGCACTTCATCTTGACTCATAAGGCTTCATTCTGTCTTGGTGAGTTTTCTAGAAAACGAGTAATTTATGTGCTCAAACACACAACTTTCGTGACTTTTCAAGATTTGAACCTCCGTAACTTCGGCAAATGAGCTCCAAATACCTTCAATATTTAATAACAGAATAACCTGGTTGAGCACTTCATCATGACTCCTAAGGCTTCATTTTGTCTTGGTGAGTTTTCTAGAAAACGAGTAGTTTATGTGCTCAAACACATATTTTTCGTGACTTTTCAAGTTTTGAACCTCCGTAACTTCGGCAAATGAGCTCCAAATACCTTCAATATTTGACAACAGAATAACCTCGTTGAGCACTTCATCATGACTCATAAGGCTTCATTTTGTCTTGGTGAGTTTTCTAGAAAACGAGTAGTTTATGTGCTCAAACACATATTTTTCGTGACTTTTCAAGTTTTGAACCTCCGTAACTTCGGCAAATGAGCTCCAAATACCTTCAAAATTTGACAACAGAATAACCTCGTTGAGCACTTCATCATGACTCATAAGGCTTCATTCTGTCTTGGTGAGTTTTCTAGAAAACGAGTAATTTATGTGCTCAAAGACACATCATTCGTGACTTTTCCAGCTTTGAACCTCCGTAACTTCGGCAAATGAGCTCCAAATACCTTCAAAATTTGACCACAGAATCACCTCTTTGAGCACTTCATCTTGACTCATAAGGCTTCATTCTGTCTTGGTGAGTTTTCTAGAAAACGAGTAATTTATGTGCTCAAACACACAACTTTCGTGACTTTTCCAGCTTTGAACCTCGTAACTTCGGCAAATGAGCTCCAAATACCTTCAAAATTTGACCACAGAATCACCTCTTTGAGCACTTCATCTTGACTCATAAGGTTTCATTCTGTCTTGGTGAGTTTTCTAGAAAACGAGTAATTTATGTGCTCAAACACACAACTTTCGTGACTTTTCAAGATTTGAACCTCCGTAACTTCGGCAAATGAGCTCCAAATACCTTCAAAATTTGACCACAGAATCACCTCTTTGAGCACTTCATCTTGACTCATAAGGTTTCATTCTGTCTTGGTGAGTTTTCTAGAAAACGAGTAATTTATGTGCTCAAACACACAACTTTCGTGACTTTTCAAGATTTGAACCTCCGTAACTTCGGCAAATGAGCTTCAAATATCTTCAAAATTTGACAACAGAACCACCTCGTGAAGCTCTTCATCATGATTTCATAAGGCTTCATTCTGTCTTGGTTTGTTCTCTAGAAAAAGAGGAATTTATGTGCTCAAACACACATCTTTCGCGACTTTTCAAGATTTGAACCTCCGTAACTTCGGCAAATGAGCTCCAAATACCTACAAAATTTGACCACAGAATCACCTCTTTGAGCACTTCATCATGACTCATAAGGCTTCATTCTGTCTTGGTGAGTTTTCTAGAAAACGAGTAATTTATGTGCTCAAAGACACATCATTCGTGACTTTTCCAGCTTTGAACCTCCGTAACTTCGGCAAATGAGCTCCAAATACCTTCAAAATTTGACCACAGAATCACCTCTTTGAGCACTTCATCTTGACTCATAAGGCTTCATTCTGTCTTGGTGAGTTTTCTAGAAAACGAGTAATTTATGTGCTCAAACACACAACTTTCGTGACTTTTCCAGCTTTGAACCTCGTAACTTCGGCAAATGAGCTCCAAATACCTTCAAAATTTGACCACAGAATCACCTCTTTGAGCACTTCATCTTGACTCATAAGGTTTCATTCTGTCTTGGTGAGTTTTCTAGAAAACGAGTAATTTATGTGCTCAAACACACAACTTTCGTGACTTTTCAAGATTTGAACCTCCGTAACTTCGGCAAATGAGCTCCAAATACCTTCAAAATTTGACCACAGAATCACCTCTTTGAGCACTTCATCTTGACTCATAAGGTTTCATTCTGTCTTGGTGAGTTTTCTAGAAAACGAGTAATTTATGTGCTCAAACACACAACTTTCGTGACTTTTCAAGATTTGAACCTCCGTAACTTCGGCAAATGAGCTTCAAATATCTTCAAAATTTGACAACAGAACCACCTCGTGAAGCTCTTCATCATGATTTCATAAGGCTTCATTCTGTCTTGGTTTGTTCTCTAGAAAAAGAGGAATTTATGTGCTCAAACACACATCTTTCGCGACTTTTCAAGATTTGAACCTCCGTAACTTCGGCAAATGAGCTCCAAATACCTACAAAATTTGACCACAGAATCACCTCTTTGAGCACTTCATCATGACTCATAAGGCTTCATTCTGTCTTGGTGAGTTTTCTAGAAAACGAGTAATTTATGTGCTCAAAGACACATCATTCGTGACTTTTCCAGCTTTGAACCTCCGTAACTTCGGCAAATGAGCTCCAAATACCTTCAAAATTTGACCACAGAATCACCTCTTTGAGCACTTCATCTTGACTCATAAGGCTTCATTCTGTCTTGGTGAGTTTTCTAGAAAACGAGTAATTTATGTGCTCAAACACACAACTTTCGTGACTTTTCCAGCTTTGAACCTCGTAACTTCGGCAAATGAGCTCCAAATACCTTCAAAATTTGACCACAGAATCACCTCTTTGAGCACTTCATCTTGACTCATAAGGTTTCATTCTGTCTTGGTGAGTTTTCTAGAAAACAAGTAATTTATGTGCTCAAACACACAACTTTCGTGACTTTTCAAGATTTGAACCTCCGTAACTTCGGCAAATGAGCTCCAAATACCTTCAAAATTTGACCACAGAATCACCTCTTTGAGCACTTCATCTTGACTCATAAGGCTTCATTCTGTCTTGGTGAGTTTTCTAGAAAACGAGTAATTTATGTGCTCAAACACACAACTTTCGTGACTTTTCAAGATTTGAACCTCCGTAACTTCGGCAAATGAGCTCCAAATACCTTCAAAATTTGACCACAGAATCACCTCTTTGATCTCTTCATCTTGACTCATAAGGCTTCATTCTGTCTTGGTGAGTTTTCTAGAAAACGAGTAATTTATGTGCTCAAACACACATCTTTCGTGACTTTTCCAGCTTTGAACCTCGTAACTTCGGCAAATGAGCTCCAAATACCTTCAAAATTTGACCACAGAATCACCTCTTTGATCTCTTCATCATGACTCATAAGGCTTCATTCTGTCTTGGTGAGTTTTCTAGAGAACGTCTAATTTATGTGCTCAAACACACAACTTTCGTGACTTTTCCAGCTTTGAACCTCGTAACTTCGGCAAATGAGCTCCAAATACCTTCAAAATTTGACCACAGAATCACCTCTTTGAGCACTTCATCATGACTCATAAGGCTTCATTCTGTCTTGGTGAGTTTTCTAGAGAACGTCTAATTTATGTGCTCAAACACACAACTTTCGTGACTTTTCCAGCTTTGAACCTCGTAACTTCGGCAAATGAGCTCCAAATACCTTCAAAATTTGACCACAGAATCACCTCTTTGAGCACTTCATCTTGACTCATAAGGCTTCATTCTGTCTTGGTGAGTTTTCTAGAAAACGAGTAATTTATGTGCTCAAACACACAACTTTCGTGACTTTTCAAGATTTGAACCTCCGTAACTTCGGCAAATGAGCTTCAAATATCTTCAAAATTTGACAACAGAACCACCTCGTGAAGCTCTTCATCATGATTTCATAAGGCTTCATTCTGTCTTGGTTTGTTCTCTAGAAAAAGAGGAATTTATGTGCTCAAACACACATCTTTCGCGACTTTTCAAGATTTGAACCTCCGTAACTTCGGCAAATGAGCTCCAAATACCTACAAAATTTGACCACAGAATCACCTCTTTGAGCACTTCATCATGACTCATAAGGCTTCATTCTGTCTTGGTGAGTTTTCTAGAAAACGAGTAATTTATGTGCTCAAAGACACATCATTCGTGACTTTTCCAGCTTTGAACCTCCGTAACTTCGGCAAATGAGCTCCAAATACCTTCAAAATTTGACCACAGAATCACCTCTTTGATCTCTTCATCTTGACTCATAAGGCTTCATTCTGTCTTGGTGAGTTTTCTAGAAAACGAGTAATTTATGTGCTCAAACACACAACTTTCGTGACTTTTCAAGATTTGAACCTCCGTAACTTCGGCAAATGAGCTCCAAATACCTTCAAAATTTGACCACAGAATCACCTCTTTGATCTCTTCATCTTGACTCATAAGGCTTCATTCTGTCTTGGTGAGTTTTCTAGAAAACGAGTAATTTATGTGCTCAAACACACAACTTTCGTGACTTTTCCAGCTTTGAACCTCGTAACTTCGGCAAATGAGCTCCAAATACCTTCAAAATTTGACCACAGAATCACCTCTTTGAGCACTTCATCTTGACTCATAAGGTTTCATTCTGTCTTGGTGAGTTTTCTAGAAAACGAGTAATTTATGTGCTCAAACACACAACTTTCGTGACTTTTCAAGATTTGAACCTCCGTAACTTCGGCAAATGAGCTCCAAATACCTTCAAAATTTGACCACAGAATCACCTCTTTGAGCACTTCATCTTGACTCATAAGGCTTCATTCTGTCTTGGTGAGTTTTCTAGAAAACGAGTAATTTATGTGCTCAAACACACAACTTTCGTGACTTTTCAAGATTTGAACCTCCGTAACTTCGGCAAATGAGCTCCAAATACCTTCAAAATTTGACCACAGAATCACCTCTTTGATCTCTTCATCTTGACTCATAAGGCTTCATTCTGTCTTGGTGAGTTTTCTAGAAAACGAGTAATTTATGTGCTCAAACACACATCTTTCGTGACTTTTCCAGCTTTGAACCTCGTAACTTCGGCAAATGAGCTCCAAATACCTTCAAAATTTGACCACAGAATCACCTCTTTGATCTCTTCATCATGACTCATAAGGCTTCATTCTGTCTTGGTGAGTTTTCTAGAGAACGTCTAATTTATGTGCTCAAACACACAACTTTCGTGACTTTTCCAGCTTTGAACCTCGTAACTTCGGCAAATGAGCTCCAAATACCTTCAAAATTTGACCACAGAATCACCTCTTTGAGCACTTCATCATGACTCATAAGGCTTCATTCTGTCTTGGTGAGTTTTCTAGAGAACGTCTAATTTATGTGCTCAAACACACAACTTTCGTGACTTTTCCAGCTTTGAACCTCGTAACTTCGGCAAATGAGCTCCAAATACCTTCAAAATTTGACCACAGAATCACCTCTTTGAGCACTTCATCTTGACTCATAAGGCTTCATTCTGTCTTGGTGAGTTTTCTAGAAAACGAGTAATTTATGTGCTCAAACACACAACTTTCGTGACTTTTCAAGATTTGAACCTCCGTAACTTCGGCAAATGAGCTCCAAATACCTTCAATATTTAATAACAGAATAACCTGGTTGAGCACTTCATCATGACTCCTAAGGCTTCATTTTGTCTTGGTGAGTTTTCTAGAAAACGAGTAGTTTATGTGCTCAAACACATATTTTTCGTGACTTTTCAAGTTTTGAACCTCCGTAACTTCGGCAAATGAGCTCCAAATACCTTCAATATTTGACAACAGAATAACCTCGTTGAGCACTTCATCATGACTCATAAGGCTTCATTTTGTCTTGGTGAGTTTTCTAGAAAACGAGTAGTTTATGTGCTCAAACACATATTTTTCGTGACTTTTCAAGTTTTGAACCTCCGTAACTTCGGCAAATGAGCTCCAAATACCTTCAAAATTTGACAACAGAATAACCTCGTTGAGCACTTCATCATGACTCATAAGGCTTCATTCTGTCTTGGTGAGTTTTCTAGAAAACGAGTAATTTATGTGCTCAAACACACAACATTCGTGACTTTTCCAGCTTTGAACCTCCGTAACTTCGGCAAATGAGCTCCAAATACCTTCAAAATTTGACAACAGAATCACCTCTTTGAGCACTTCATCATGACTCATAAGGCTTCATTCTGTCTTGGTGAGTTTTCTAGAAAACGAGTAATTTATGTGATCAAACACACATCATTCGTGACTTTTCCCGCTTTGAACCTACGTAACTTCGGCAAATGAGCTCCAAATACCTTCAAAATTTGACCACAGAATCACCTCTTTGAGCACTTCATCTTGACTCCTAAGGCTTCATTCTGTCTTGGTGAGTTTTCTAGAAAACGAGTAATTTATGTGCTCAAACACACAACTTTCGTGACTTTTCAAGATTTGAACCTCCGTAACTTCGGCAAATGAGCTCCAAATACCTTCAAAATTTGACAACAGAATCACCTCGTGGAGCTCTTCATCATGACTAATAAGGCTTCATTCTGTCTTGGTGAGTTTTCTAGAAAACGAGTAATTTATGTGCTCAAACACACTTCTTTCCTGACTTTTCAAGATTTGAATCTCAGGAACTTCGGCAAATGAGCTCCAAATACCTTCAAAATTTGACCACAGAATCACCTCTTTGAGCACTTCATCATGACTCATAAGGCTTCATTCTGTCTTGGTGAGTTTTCTAGAAAACGAGTAATTTATGTGCTCAAACACACTTCTTTCCTGATATTTTCGAGATTTGAATCTCAGGAACTTCGGCAAATGAGCTCCAAATACCTTCAAAATTTGACCACAGAATCACCTCTTTGATCTCTTCATCATGACTAATAAGGCTTCATTCTGTCTTGGTGAGTTTTCTAGAAAGCGAGTAATTTATGTGCTCAAACACACAACTTTCGTGACTTTTCAAGATTTGAACCTCCGTAACTTCGGCAAATGAGCTCCAAATACCTTCAAAATTTGACCACAGAATCACCTCTTTGATCTCTTCATCTTGACTCATAAGGCTTCATTCTGTCTTGGTGAGTTTTCTAGAAAACGAGTAATTTATGTGCTCAAACACACATCTTTCGTGACTTTTCCAGCTTTGAACCTCGTAACTTCGGCAAATGAGCTCCAAATACCTTCAAAATTTGACCACAGAATCACCTCTTTGATCTCTTCATCATGACTCATAAGGCTTCATTCTGTCTTGGTGAGTTTTCTAGAGAACGTCTAATTTATGTGCTCAAACACACAACTTTCGTGACTTTTCCAGCTTTGAACCTCGTAACTTCGGCAAATGAGCTCCAAATACCTTCAAAATTTGACCACAGAATCACCTCTTTGAGCACTTCATCATGACTCATAAGGCTTCATTCTGTCTTGGTGAGTTTTCTAGAGAACGTCTAATTTATGTGCTCAAACACACAACTTTCGTGACTTTTCCAGCTTTGAACCTCGTAACTTCGGCAAATGAGCTCCAAATACCTTCAAAATTTGACCACAGAATCACCTCTTTGAGCACTTCATCTTGACTCATAAGGCTTCATTCTGTCTTGGTGAGTTTTCTAGAAAACGAGTAATTTATGTGCTCAAACACACAACTTTCGTGACTTTTCAAGATTTGAACCTCCGTAACTTCGGCAAATGAGCTCCAAATACCTTCAATATTTAATAACAGAATAACCTGGTTGAGCACTTCATCATGACTCCTAAGGCTTCATTTTGTCTTGGTGAGTTTTCTAGAAAACGAGTAGTTTATGTGCTCAAACACATATTTTTCGTGACTTTTCAAGTTTTGAACCTCCGTAACTTCGGCAAATGAGCTCCAAATACCTTCAATATTTGACAACAGAATAACCTCGTTGAGCACTTCATCATGACTCATAAGGCTTCATTTTGTCTTGGTGAGTTTTCTAGAAAACGAGTAGTTTATGTGCTCAAACACATATTTTTCGTGACTTTTCAAGTTTTGAACCTCCGTAACTTCGGCAAATGAGCTCCAAATACCTTCAAAATTTGACAACAGAATAACCTCGTTGAGCACTTCATCATGACTCATAAGGCTTCATTCTGTCTTGGTGAGTTTTCTAGAAAACGAGTAATTTATGTGCTCAAACACACAACATTCGTGACTTTTCCAGCTTTGAACCTCCGTAACTTCGGCAAATGAGCTCCAAATACCTTCAAAATTTGACAACAGAATCACCTCTTTGAGCACTTCATCATGACTCATAAGGCTTCATTCTGTCTTGGTGAGTTTTCTAGAAAACGAGTAATTTATGTGATCAAACACACATCATTCGTGACTTTTCCCGCTTTGAACCTCCGTAACTTCGGCAAATGAGCTCCAAATACCTTCAAAATTTGACCACAGAATCACCTCTTTGAGCACTTCATCATGACTCATAAGGCTTCATTCTATCTTGGTGAGTTTTCTAGAAAACGAGTAATTTATGTGCTCAAACACACATCTTTCCTGACTTTTCAAGATTTGAATCTCAGGAACTTCGGCAAATGAGCTCCAAATACCTTCAAAATTTGACCACAGAATCACCTCTTTGATCTCTTCATCATGACTAATAAGGCTTCGTTCTATCTTGGTGAGTTTTCTAGAAAACGAGTAATTTATGTGCTCAAACACACATCTTTCCTGACTTTTCAAGATTTGAATCTCAGGAACTTCGGCAAATGAGCTCCAAATACCTTCAAAATTTGACCACAGAATCACCTCTTTGAGCACTTCATCATGACTCATAAGGCTTCATTCTGTCTTGGTGAGTTTTCTAGAAAACGAGTAATTTATGTGCTCAAACACACTTCTTTCCTGACTTTTCGAGATTTGAATCTCAGGAACTTCGGCAAATGAGCTCCAAATACCTTCAAAATTTGACCACAGAATCACCTCTTTGATCTCTTCATCATGACTAATAAGGCTTCATTCTGTCTTGGTGAGTTTTCTAGAAAGCGAGTAATTTATGTGCTCAAACACACAACTTTCGTGACTTTTCAAGATTTGAACCTCCGTAACTTCGGCAAATGAGCTCCAAATACCTTCAAAATTTGACCACAGAATCACCTCTTTGATCTCTTCATCTTGACTCATAAGGCTTCATTCTGTCTTGGTGAGTTTTCTAGAAAACGAGTAATTTATGTGCTCAAACACACATCTTTCGTGACTTTTCCAGCTTTGAACCTCGTAACTTCGGCAAATGAGCTCCAAATACCTTCAAAATTTGACCACAGAATCACCTCTTTGATCTCTTCATCATGACTCATAAGGCTTCATTCTGTCTTGGTGAGTTTTCTAGAGAACGTCTAATTTATGTGCTCAAACACACAACTTTCGTGACTTTTCCAGCTTTGAACCTCGTAACTTCGGCAAATGAGCTCCAAATACCTTCAAAATTTGACCACAGAATCACCTCTTTGAGCACTTCATCATGACTCATAAGGCTTCATTCTGTCTTGGTGAGTTTTCTAGAGAACGTCTAATTTATGTGCTCAAACACACAACTTTCGTGACTTTTCCAGCTTTGAACCTCGTAACTTCGGCAAATGAGCTCCAAATACCTTCAAAATTTGACCACAGAATCACCTCTTTGAGCACTTCATCTTGACTCATAAGGCTTCATTCTGTCTTGGTGAGTTTTCTAGAAAACGAGTAATTTATGTGCTCAAACACACAACTTTCGTGACTTTTCAAGATTTGAACCTCCGTAACTTCGGCAAATGAGCTCCAAATACCTTCAATATTTAATAACAGAATAACCTGGTTGAGCACTTCATCATGACTCCTAAGGCTTCATTTTGTCTTGGTGAGTTTTCTAGAAAACGAGTAGTTTATGTGCTCAAACACATATTTTTCGTGACTTTTCAAGTTTTGAACCTCCGTAACTTCGGCAAATGAGCTCCAAATACCTTCAATATTTGACAACAGAATAACCTCGTTGAGCACTTCATCATGACTCATAAGGCTTCATTTTGTCTTGGTGAGTTTTCTAGAAAACGAGTAGTTTATGTGCTCAAACACATATTTTTCGTGACTTTTCAAGTTTTGAACCTCCGTAACTTCGGCAAATGAGCTCCAAATACCTTCAAAATTTGACAACAGAATAACCTCGTTGAGCACTTCATCATGACTCATAAGGCTTCATTCTGTCTTGGTGAGTTTTCTAGAAAACGAGTAATTTATGTGCTCAAACACACAACATTCGTGACTTTTCCAGCTTTGAACCTCCGTAACTTCGGCAAATGAGCTCCAAATACCTTCAAAATTTGACAACAGAATCACCTCTTTGAGCACTTCATCATGACTCATAAGGCTTCATTCTGTCTTGGTGAGTTTTCTAGAAAACGAGTAATTTATGTGATCAAACACACATCATTCGTGACTTTTCCCGCTTTGAACCTCCGTAACTTCGGCAAATGAGCTCCAAATACCTTCAAAATTTGACCACAGAATCACCTCTTTGAGCACTTCATCATGACTCATAAGGCTTCATTCTATCTTGGTGAGTTTTCTAGAAAACGAGTAATTTATGTGCTCAAACACACATCTTTCCTGACTTTTCAAGATTTGAATCTCAGGAACTTCGGCAAATGAGCTCCAAATACCTTCAAAATTTGACCACAGAATCACCTCTTTGATCTCTTCATCATGACTAATAAGGCTTCGTTCTATCTTGGTGAGTTTTCTAGAAAACGAGTAATTTATGTGCTCAAACACACATCTTTCCTGACTTTTCAAGATTTGAATCTCAGGAACTTCGGCAAATGAGCTCCAAATACCTTCAAAATTTGACAACAGAATCACCTCGTGGAGCTCTTCATTATGACTCATAAGGCTTCATTGTATCTTGGTGAATTTTCTAGAAAACGAGTAAATTAAGTGCTCAAACACACATCTTTCGTGACTTTTCCAGATTTGAACCTCCGTAACTTCGGCAAATGAGCTTCAAATATCTTCAAAATTTGACAACAGAACCACCTCGTGAAGCTCTTCATCATGATTTCATAAGGCTTCATTCTGTCTTGGTGAGTTCTCTAGAAAAAGAGGAATTTATGTGCTCAAACACACATCTTTCGTGACTTTTCAAGATTTGAACCTACGTAACTTCGGCAAATGAGCTCCAAATACCTTCAAAATTTGACCACAGAATCACCTCTTTGAGCACTTCATCTTGACTCCTAAGGCTTCATTCTGTCTTGGTGAGTTTTCTAGAAAACGAGTAATTTATGTGCTCAAACACACAACTTTCGTGACTTTTCAAGATTTGAACCTCCGTAACTTCGGCAAATGAGCTCCAAATACCTTCAAAATTTGACAACAGAATCACCTCGTGGAGCTCTTCATCATGACTAATAAGGCTTCATTCTGTCTTGGTGAGTTTTCTAGAAAACGAGTAATTTATGTGCTCAAACACACTTCTTTCCTGACTTTTCAAGATTTGAATCTCAGGAACTTCGGCAAATGAGCTCCAAATACCTTCAAAATTTGACAACAGAATCACCTCGTGGAGCTCTTCATCATGACTAATAAGGCTTCATTCTGTCTTGGTGAGTTTTCTAGAAAACGAGTAATTTATGTGCTCAAACACACTTCTTTCCTGACTTTTCGAGATTTGAATCTCAGGAACTTCGGCAAATGAGCTCCAAATACCTTCAAAATTTGACCACAGAATCACCTCTTTGATCTCTTCATCATGACTAATAAGGCTTCATTCTGTCTTGGTGAGTTTTCTAGAAAGCGAGTAATTTATGTGCTCAAACACACAACTTTCGTGACTTTTCAAGATTTGAACCTCCGTAACTTCGGCAAATGAGCTCCAAATACCTTCAAAATTTGACCACAGAATCACCTCTTTGATCTCTTCATCTTGACTCATAAGGCTTCATTCTGTCTTGGTGAGTTTTCTAGAAAACGAGTAATTTATGTGCTCAAACACACATCTTTCGTGACTTTTCCAGCTTTGAACCTCGTAACTTCGGCAAATGAGCTCCAAATACCTTCAAAATTTGACCACAGAATCACCTCTTTGATCTCTTCATCATGACTCATAAGGCTTCATTCTGTCTTGGTGAGTTTTCTAGAGAACGTCTAATTTATGTGCTCAAACACACAACTTTCGTGACTTTTCCAGCTTTGAACCTCGTAACTTCGGCAAATGAGCTCCAAATACCTTCAAAATTTGACCACAGAATCACCTCTTTGAGCACTTCATCATGACTCATAAGGCTTCATTCTGTCTTGGTGAGTTTTCTAGAGAACGTCTAATTTATGTGCTCAAACACACAACTTTCGTGACTTTTCCAGCTTTGAACCTCGTAACTTCGGCAAATGAGCTCCAAATACCTTCAAAATTTGACCACAGAATCACCTCTTTGAGCACTTCATCTTGACTCATAAGGCTTCATTCTGTCTTGGTGAGTTTTCTAGAAAACGAGTAATTTATGTGCTCAAACACACAACTTTCGTGACTTTTCAAGATTTGAACCTCCGTAACTTCGGCAAATGAGCTCCAAATACCTTCAATATTTAATAACAGAATAACCTGGTTGAGCACTTCATCATGACTCCTAAGGCTTCATTTTGTCTTGGTGAGTTTTCTAGAAAACGAGTAGTTTATGTGCTCAAACACATATTTTTCGTGACTTTTCAAGTTTTGAACCTCCGTAACTTCGGCAAATGAGCTCCAAATACCTTCAATATTTGACAACAGAATAACCTCGTTGAGCACTTCATCATGACTCATAAGGCTTCATTCTGTCTTGGTGAGTTTTCTAGAAAACGAGTAATTTATGTGCTCAAACACACAACATTCGTGACTTTTCCAGCTTTGAACCTCCGTAACTTCGGCAAATGAGCTCCAAATACCTTCAAAATTTGACAACAGAATCACCTCTTTGAGCACTTCATCATGACTCATAAGGCTTCATTCTGTCTTGGTGAGTTTTCTAGAAAACGAGTAATTTATGTGCTCAAACACACAACATTCGTGACTTTTCCAGCTTTGAACCTCCGTAACTTCGGCAAATGAGCTCCAAATACCTTCAAAATTTGACCACAGAATCACCTCTTTGAGCACTTCATCATGACTCATAAGGCTTCATTCTATCTTGGTGAGTTTTCTAGAAAACGAGTAATTTATGTGCTCAAACACACATCTTTCCTGACTTTTCAAGATTTGAATCTCAGGAACTTCGGCAAATGAGCTCCAAATACCTTCAAAATTTGACCACAGAATCACCTCTTTGATCTCTTCATCATGACTAATAAGGCTTCGTTCTATCTTGGTGAGTTTTCTAGAAAACGAGTAATTTATGTGCTCAAACACACATCTTTCCTGACTTTTCAAGATTTGAATCTCAGGAACTTCGGCAAATGAGCTCCAAATACCTTCAAAATTTGACAACAGAATCACCTCGTGGAGCTCTTCATTATGACTCATAAGGCTTCATTGTATCTTGGTGAATTTTCTAGAAAACGAGTAAATTAAGTGCTCAAACACACATCTTTCGTGACTTTTCCAGATTTGAACCTCCGTAACTTCGGCAAATGAGCTTCAAATATCTTCAAAATTTGACAACAGAACCACCTCGTGAAGCTCTTCATCATGATTTCATAAGGCTTCATTCTGTCTTGGTGAGTTCTCTAGAAAAAGAGGAATTTATGTGCTCAAACACACATCTTTCGTGACTTTTCAAGATTTGAACCTACGTAACTTCGGCAAATGAGCTCCAAATACCTTCAAAATTTGACCACAGAATCACCTCTTTGAGCACTTCATCTTGACTCCTAAGGCTTCATTCTGTCTTGGTGAGTTTTCTAGAAAACGAGTAATTTATGTGCTCAAACACTCAACTTTCGTGACTTTTCAAGATTTGAACCTCCGTAACTTCGGCAAATGAGCTCCAAATACCTTCAAAATTTGACAACAGAATCACCTCGTGGAGCTCTTCATCATGACTAATAAGGCTTCATTCTGTCTTGGTGAGTTTTCTAGAAAACGAGTAATTTATGTGCTCAAACACACTTCTTTCCTGACTTTTCAAGATTTGAATCTCAGGAACTTCGGCAAATGAGCTCCAAATACCTTCAAAATTTGACAACAGAATCACCTCGTGGAGCTATTCATCATGACTAATAAGGCTTCATTCTGTCTTGGTGAGTTTTCTAGAAAACGAGTAATTTATGTGCTCAAACACACTTCTTTCCTGACTTTTCGAGATTTGAATCTCAGGAACTTCGGCAAATGAGCTCCAAATACCTTCAAAATTTGACCACAGAATCACCTCTTTGATCTCTTCATCATGACTAATAAGGCTTCATTCTGTCTTGGTGAGTTTTCTAGAAAGCGAGTAATTTATGTGCTCAAACACACAACTTTCGTGACTTTTCAAGATTTGAACCTCCGTAACTTCGGCAAATGAGCTCCAAATACCTTCAAAATTTGACCACAGAATCACCTCTTTGATCTCTTCATCTTGACTCATAAGGCTTCATTCTGTCTTGGTGAGTTTTCTAGAAAACGAGTAATTTATGTGCTCAAACACACATCTTTCGTGACTTTTCCAGCTTTGAACCTCGTAACTTCGGCAAATGAGCTCCAAATACCTTCAAAATTTGACCACAGAATCACCTCTTTGATCTCTTCATCATGACTCATAAGGCTTCATTCTGTCTTGGTGAGTTTTCTAGAGAACGTCTAATTTATGTGCTCAAACACACAACTTTCGTGACTTTTCCAGCTTTGAACCTCGTAACTTCGGCAAATGAGCTCCAAATACCTTCAAAATTTGACCACAGAATCACCTCTTTGAGCACTTCATCATGACTCATAAGGCTTCATTCTGTCTTGGTGAGTTTTCTAGAGAACGTCTAATTTATGTGCTCAAACACACAACTTTCGTGACTTTTCCAGCTTTGAACCTCGTAACTTCGGCAAATGAGCTCCAAATACCTTCAAAATTTGACCACAGAATCACCTCTTTGAGCACTTCATCATGACTCATAAGGCTTCATTCTGTCTTGGTGAGTTTTCTAGAGAACGTCTAATTTATGTGCTCAAACACACAACTTTCGTGACTTTTCCAGCTTTGAACCTCGTAACTTCGGCAAATGAGCTCCAAATACCTTCAAAATTTGACCACAGAATCACCTCTTTGAGCACTTCATCTTGACTCATAAGGCTTCATTCTGTCTTGGTGAGTTTTCTAGAAAACGAGTAATTTATGTGCTCAAACACACAACTTTCGTGACTTTTCAAGATTTGAACCTCCGTAACTTCGGCAAATGAGCTCCAAATACCTTCAATATTTAATAACAGAATAACCTGGTTGAGCACTTCATCATGACTCCTAAGGCTTCATTTTGTCTTGGTGAGTTTTCTAGAAAACGAGTAGTTTATGTGCTCAAACACATATTTTTCGTGACTTTTCAAGTTTTGAACCTCCGTAACTTCGGCAAATGAGCTCCAAATACCTTCAATATTTGACAACAGAATAACCTCGTTGAGCACTTCATCATGACTCATAAGGCTTCATTTTGTCTTGGTGAGTTTTCTAGAAAACGAGTAGTTTATGTGCTCAAACACATATTTTTCGTGACTTTTCAAGTTTTGAACCTCCGTAACTTCGGCAAATGAGCTCCAAATACCTTCAAAATTTGACAACAGAATAACCTCGTTGAGCACTTCATCATGACTCATAAGGCTTCATTCTGTCTTGGTGAGTTTTCTAGATAACGAGTAATTTATGTGCTCAAACACACAACATTCGTGACTTTTCCAGCTTTGAACCTCCGTAACTTCGGCAAATGAGCTCCAAATACCTTCAAAATTTGACAACAGAATCACCTCTTTGAGCACTTCATCATGACTCATAAGGCTTCATTCTGTCTTGGTGAGTTTTCTAGAAAACGAGTAATTTATGTGATCAAACACACATCATTCGTGACTTTTCCCGCTTTGAACCTCCGTAACTTCGGCAAATGAGCTCCAAATACCTTCAAAATTTGACCACAGAATCACCTCTTTGAGCACTTCATCATGACTCATAAGGCTTCATTCTATCTTGGTGAGTTTTCTAGAAAACGAGTAATTTATGTGCTCAAACACACATCTTTCCTGACTTTTCAAGATTTGAATCTCAGGAACTTCGGCAAATGAGCTCCAAATACCTTCAAAATTTGACCACAGAATCACCTCTTTGATCTCTTCATCATGACTAATAAGGCTTCGTTCTATCTTGGTGAGTTTTCTAGAAAACGAGTAATTTATGTGCTCAAACACACATCTTTCCTGACTTTTCAAGATTTGAATCTCAGGAACTTCGGCAAATGAGCTCCAAATACCTTCAAAATTTGACAACAGAATCACCTCGTGGAGCTCTTCATTATGACTCATAAGGCTTCATTGTATCTTGGTGAATTTTCTAGAAAACGAGTAAATTAAGTGCTCAAACACACATCTTTCGTGACTTTTCCAGATTTGAACCTCCGTAACTTCGGCAAATGAGCTTCAAATATCTTCAAAATTTGACAACAGAACCACCTCGTGAAGCTCTTCATCATGATTTCATAAGGCTTCATTCTGTCTTGGTGAGTTCTCTAGAAAAAGAGGAATTTATGTGCTCAAACACACATCTTTCGTGACTTTTCAAGATTTGAACCTCCGTAACTTCGGCAAATGAGCTCCAAATACCTTCAAAATTTGACAACAGAATCACCTCGTGGAGCTCTTCATCATGACTAATAAGGCTTCATTCTGTCTTGGTGAGTTTTCTAGAAAACGAGTAATTTATGTGCTCAAACACACTTCTTTCCTGACTTTTCAAGATTTGAATCTCAGGAACTTCGGCAAATGAGCTCCAAATACCTTCAAAATTTGACAACAGAATCACCTCTTTGATCTCTTCATCATGACTAATAAGGCTTCATTCTGTCTTGGTGAGTTTTCTAGAAAGCGAGTAATTTATGTGCTCAAACACACAACTTTCGTGACTTTTCAAGATTTGAACCTCCGTAACTTCGGCAAATGAGCTCCAAATACCTTCAAAATTTGACCACAGAATCACCTCTTTGATCTCTTCATCTTGACTCATAAGGCTTCATTCTGTCTTGGTGAGTTTTCTAGAAAACGAGTAATTTATGTGCTCAAACACACATCTTTCGTGACTTTTCCAGCTTTGAACCTCGTAACTTCGGCAAATGAGCTCCAAATACCTTCAAAATTTGACCACAGAATCACCTCTTTGATCTCTTCATCATGACTCATAAGGCTTCATTCTGTCTTGGTGAGTTTTCTAGAGAACGTCTAATTTATGTGCTCAAACACACAACTTTCGTGACTTTTCCAGCTTTGAACCTCGTAACTTCGGCAAATGAGCTCCAAATACCTTCAAAATTTGACCACAGAATCACCTCTTTGAGCACTTCATCATGACTCATAAGGCTTCATTCTGTCTTGGTGAGTTTTCTAGAGAACGTCTAATTTATGTGCTCAAACACACAACTTTCGTGACTTTTCCAGCTTTGAACCTCGTAACTTCGGCAAATGAGCTCCAAATACCTTCAAAATTTGACCACAGAATCACCTCTTTGAGCACTTCATCTTGACTCATAAGGCTTCATTCTGTCTTGGTGAGTTTTCTAGAAAACGAGTAATTTATGTGCTCAAACACACAACTTTCGTGACTTTTCAAGATTTGAACCTCCGTAACTTCGGCAAATGAGCTCCAAATACCTTCAATATTTAATAACAGAATAACCTGGTTGAGCACTTCATCATGACTCCTAAGGCTTCATTTTGTCTTGGTGAGTTTTCTAGAAAACGAGTAGTTTATGTGCTCAAACACATATTTTTCGTGACTTTTCAAGTTTTGAACCTCCGTAACTTCGGCAAATGAGCTCCAAATACCTTCAATATTTGACAACAGAATAACCTCGTTGAGCACTTCATCATGACTCATAAGGCTTCATTTTGTCTTGGTGAGTTTTCTAGAAAACGAGTAGTTTATGTGCTCAAACACATATTTTTCGTGACTTTTCAAGTTTTGAACCTCCGTAACTTCGGCAAATGAGCTCCAAATACCTTCAAAATTTGACAACAGAATAACCTCGTTGAGCACTTCATCATGACTCATAAGGCTTCATTCTGTCTTGGTGAGTTTTCTAGAAAACGAGTAATTTATGTGCTCAAACACACAACATTCGTGACTTTTCCAGCTTTGAACCTCCGTAACTTCGGCAAATGAGCTCCAAATACCTTCAAAATTTGACAACAGAATCACCTCTTTGAGCACTTCATCATGACTCATAAGGCTTCATTCTGTCTTGGTGAGTTTTCTAGAAAACGAGTAATTTATGTGATCAAACACACATCATTCGTGACTTTTCCCGCTTTGAACCTCCGTAACTTCGGCAAATGAGCTCCAAATACCTTCAAAATTTGACCACAGAATCACCTCTTTGAGCACTTCATCATGACTCATAAGGCTTCATTCTATCTTGGTGAGTTTTCTAGAAAACGAGTAATTTATGTGCTCAAACACACATCTTTCCTGACTTTTCAAGATTTGAATCTCAGGAACTTCGGCAAATGAGCTTCAAATATCTTCAAAATTTGACAACAGAACCACCTCGTGAAGCTCTTCATCATGATTTCATAAGGCTTCATTCTGTCTTGGTGAGTTCTCTAGAAAAAGAGGAATTTATGTGCTCAAACACACATCTTTCGTGACTTTTCAAGATTTGAACCTACGTAACTTCGGCAAATGAGCTCCAAATACCTTCAAAATTTGACCACAGAATCACCTCTTTGAGCACTTCATCTTGACTCCTAAGGCTTCATTCTGTCTTGGTGAGTTTTCTAGAAAACGAGTAATTTATGTGCTCAAACACACAACTTTCGTGACTTTTCAAGATTTGAACCTCCGTAACTTCGGCAAATGAGCTCCAAATACCTTCAAAATTTGACAACAGAATCACCTCGTGGAGCTCTTCATCATGACTAATAAGGCTTCATTCTGTCTTGGTGAGTTTTCTAGAAAACGAGTAATTTATGTGCTCAAACACACTTCTTTCCTGACTTTTCAAGATTTGAATCTCAGGAACTTCGGCAAATGAGCTCCAAATACCTTCAAAATTTGACCACAGAATCACCTCTTTGAGCACTTCATCATGACTCATAAGGCTTCATTCTGTCTTCGTGAATTTTCTAGAAAACGAGTAATTTATGTGCTCAAACACACATCTTTCGTGACTTTTCAAGATTTGAACCTCCGTAACTTCGGCAAATGAGCTCCAAATACCTACAAAATTTGACCACAGAATCACCTCTTTGAGCACTTCATCATGACTCATAAGGCTTCATTCTGTCTTCGTGAGTTTTCTAGAAAACGAGTAATTTATGTGCTCAAACACACATCTTTCGTGACTTTTCAAGATTTGAACCTACGTAACTTCGGCAAATGAGCTCCAAATACCTTCAAAATTTGACAACAGAATCACCTCGTGGAGCTCTTCATCATGACTAATAAGGCTTCATTCTGTCTTGCTGAGTTTTCTAGAAAACGAATAATTTATGTGCTCAAACACACATCTTTCGTGACTTTTCAAGATTTGAACCTCCGTAACTTCGGCAAATGAGCTCCAAATACCTTCAATATTTAATAACAGAATAACCTCGTTGAGCACTTCATCATGACTCATAAGGCTTCATTCTGTCTTGGTGAGTTTTCTAGAAAACGAGTAATTTATGTGCTCAAACACACATCTTTCGTGACTTTTCAAGATTTGAACCTACGTAACTTCGGCAAATGAGCTCCAAATACCTTCAAAATTTGACCACAGAATCACCTCTTTGAGCACTTCATCATGACTCATAAGGCTTCATTCTGTCTTGGTGAGTTTTCTAGAAAACGAGTAATTTATGTGCTCAAACACACATCTTTCGTGACTTTTCCAGCTTTGAACCTCGTAACTTCGGCAAATGAGCTCCAAATACCTTCAAAATTTGACCACAGAATCACCTCTTTGATCTCTTCATCATGACTCATAAGGCTTCATTCTGTCTTGGTGAGTTTTCTAGAGAACGTCTAATTTATGTGCTCAAACACACAACTTTCGTGACTTTTCCAGCTTTGAACCTCGTAACTTCGGCAAATGAGCTCCAAATACCTTCAAAATTTGACCACAGAATCACCTCTTTGAGCACTTCATCATGACTCATAAGGCTTCATTCTGTCTTGGTGAGTTTTCTAGAGAACGTCTAATTTATGTGCTCAAACACACAACTTTCGTGACTTTTCCAGCTTTGAACCTCGTAACTTCGGCAAATGAGCTCCAAATACCTTCAAAATTTGACCACAGAATCACCTCTTTGAGCACTTCATCTTGACTCATAAGGCTTCATTCTGTCTTGGTGAGTTTTCTAGAAAACGAGTAATTTATGTGCTCAAACACACAACTTTCGTGACTTTTCAAGATTTGAACCTCCGTAACTTCGGCAAATGAGCTCCAAATACCTTCAATATTTAATAACAGAATAACCTGGTTGAGCACTTCATCATGACTCCTAAGGCTTCATTTTGTCTTGGTGAGTTTTCTAGAAAACGAGTAGTTTATGTGCTCAAACACATATTTTTCGTGACTTTTCAAGTTTTGAACCTCCGTAACTTCGGCAAATGAGCTCCAAATACCTTCAATATTTGACAACAGAATAACCTCGTTGAGCACTTCATCATGACTCATAAGGCTTCATTTTGTCTTGGTGAGTTTTCTAGAAAACGAGTAGTTTATGTGCTCAAACACATATTTTTCGTGACTTTTCAAGTTTTGAACCTCCGTAACTTCGGCAAATGAGCTCCAAATACCTTCAAAATTTGACAACAGAATAACCTCGTTGAGCACTTCATCATGACTCATAAGGCTTCATTCTGTCTTGGTGAGTTTTCTAGAAAACGAGTAATTTATGTGCTCAAACACACAACATTCGTGACTTTTCCAGCTTTGAACCTCCGTAACTTCGGCAAATGAGCTCCAAATACCTTCAAAATTTGACAACAGAATCACCTCTTTGAGCACTTCATCATGACTCATAAGGCTTCATTCTGTCTTGGTGAGTTTTCTAGAAAACGAGTAATTTATGTGATCAAACAAACATCATTCGTGACTTTTCCCGCTTTGAACCTCCGTAACTTCGGCAAATGAGCTCCAAATACCTTCAAAATTTGACCACAGAATCACCTCTTTGAGCACTTCATCATGCCTCATAAGGCTTCATTCTATCTTGGTGAGTTTTCTAGAAAACGAGTAATTTATGTGCTCAAACACACATCTTTCCTGACTTTTCAAGATTTGAATCTCAGGAACTTCGGCAAATGAGCTCCAAATACCTTCAAAATTTGACCACAGAATCACCTCTTTGATCTCTTCATCATGACTAATAAGGCTTCGTTCTATCTTGGTGAGTTTTCTAGAAAACGAGTAATTTATGTGCTCAAACACACATCTTTCCTGACTTTTCAAGATTTGAATCTCAGGAACTTCGGCAAATGAGCTCCAAATACCTTCAAAATTTGACAACAGAATCACCTCGTGGAGTTCTTCATCATGACTCATAAGGCTTCATTGTATCTTGGTGAATTTTCTAGAAAACGAGTAAATTAAGTGCTCAAACACACATCTTTCGTGACTTTTCCAGATTTGAACCTCCGTAACTTCGGCAAATGAGCTCCAAATACCTTCAAAATTTGACAACAGAATAACCTCGTTGAGCACTTCATCATGACTCATAAGGCTTCATTCTGTCTTGGTGAGTTTTCTAGAAAACGAGTAATTTATGTGCTCAAACACACAACTTTCGTGACTTTTCAAGATTTGAACCTCCGTAACTTCGGCAAATGAGCTCCAAATACCTTCAAAATTTGACAACAGAATCACCTCGTGGAGCTCTTCATCATGACTAATAAGGCTTCATTCTGTCTTGGTGAGTTTTCTAGAAAACGAGTAATTTATGTGCTCAAACACACTTCTTTCCTGACTTTTCAAGATTTGAATCTCAGGAACTTTGGCAAATGAGCTCCAAATACCTTCAAAATTTGACCACAGAATCACCTCTTTGAGCACTTCATCATGACTAATAAGGCTTCATTCTGTCTTCGTGAGTTTTCTAGAAAACGAGTAATTTATGTGCTCAAACACACAACTTTCGTGACTTTTCAAGATTTGAACCTCTGTAACTTCGGCAAATGAGCTCCAAATACCTACAAAATTTGACCACAGAATCACCTCTTTGAGCACTTCATCATGACTCATAAGGCTTCATTCTGTCTTGGTGAGTTTTCTAGAGAACGTCTAATTTATGTGCTCAATCACACAACTTTCGTGACTTTTCCAGCTTTGAACCTCGTAACTTCGGCAAATGAGCTCCAAATACCTTCAAAATTTGACCACAGAATCACCTCTTTGAGCACTTCATCATGACTCATAAGGCTTCATTCTGTCTTGGTGAGTTTTCTAGAAAGCGAGTAATTTATGTGCTCAAACACACAACTTTCGTGACTTTTCAAGATTTGAACCTCCGTAACTTCGGCAAATGAGCTCCAAATACCTACAAAATTTGACCACAGAATCACCTCTTTGAGCACTTCATCATGACTCATAAGGCTTCATTCTGTCTTGGTGAGTTTTCTAGAAAACGAGTAATTTATGTGCTCAAACACACAACTTTCGTGACTTTTCAAGATTTGAACCTCCGTAACTTCGGCAAATGAGCTCCAAATACCTTCAAAATTTGACCACAGAATCACCTCTTTGAGCACTTCATCATGACTCATAAGGCTTCATTCTGTCTTGGTGAGTTTTCTAGAAAACGAGTAATTTATGTGCTCAAACACACATCTTTCGTGACTTTTCAAGATTTGAACCTCCGTAACTTCGGCAAATGAGCTCCAAATACCTTCAAAATTTGACCACAGAATCACCTCTTTGATCTCTTCATCATGACTCATAAGGCTTCATTCTGTCTTGGTGAGTTTTCTAGAAAACGAGTAATTTATGTGCTCAAACACACATCTTTCGTGACTTTTCAAGATTTGAACCTCCGTAACTTCGGCAAATGAGCTCCAAATACCTTCAATATTTATTAACAGAATAACCTCGTTGAGCACTTCATCATGACTCATAAGGCTTCATTCTGTCTTGGTGAGTTTTCTAGAAAACGAGTAATTTATGTGCTCAAACACACATCTTTCGTGACTTTTCAAGATTTGAACCTCCGTAACTTCGGCAAATGAGCTCCAAATACCTTCAAAATTTGACAACAGAATCACCTCGTGGAGCTCTTCATCATGACTAATAAGGCTTCATTCTGTCTTGGTGAGTTTTCTAGAAAACGAGTAATTTATGTGCTCAAACACACATCTTTCGTGACTTTTCAAGATTTGAATCTCAGGAACTTCGGCAAATGAGCTCCAAATACCTTCAAAATTTGACAACAGAATCACCTCGTGGAGTTCTTCATCATGACTCATAAGGCTTCATTGTATCTTGGTGAATTTTCTAGAAAACGAGTAAATTAAGTGCTCAAACACACATCTTTCGTGACTTTTCCAGATTTGAACCTCCGTAACTTCGGCAAATGAGCTCCAAATACCTTCAAAATTTGACAACAGAATAACCTCGTTGAGCACTTCATCATGACTCATAAGGCTTCATTCTGTCTTGGTGAGTTTTCTAGAAAACGAGTAATTTATGTGCTCAAACACACAACTTTCGTGACTTTTCAAGATTTGAACCTCCGTAACTTCGGCAAATGAGCTCCAAATACCTACAAAATTTGACCACAGAATCACCTCTTTGAGCACTTCATCATGACTCATAAGGCTTCATTCTGTCTTCGTGAGTTTTCTAGAAAACGAGTAATTTATGTGTTCAAACACACATCTTTCGTGACTTTTCAAGATTTGAACCTACGTAACTTCGGCAAATGAGCTCCAAATACCTTCAAAATTTGACAACAGAATCACCTCGTGGAGCTCTTCATCATGACTAATAAGGCTTCATTCTGTCTTGGTGAGTTTTCTAGAAAACGAGTAATTTATGTGCTCAAACACACTTCTTTCCAGACTTTTCAAGATTTGAACCTACGTAACTTCGGCAAATGAGCTCCAAATACCTACAAAATTTGACCACAGAATCACCTCTTTGAGCACTTCATCATGACTCATAAGGCTTCATTCTGTCTTCGTGAGTTTTCTAGAAAACGAGTAATTTATGTGCTCAAACACACTTCTTTCCTGACTTTTCAAGATTTGAACCTACGTAACTTCGGCAAATGAGCTCCAAATACCTTCAAAATTTGACCACAGAATCACCTCTTTGATCTCTTCATCATGACTAATAAGGCTGCATTCTGTCTTCGTGAGTTTTCTAGAAAACGAGTAATTTATGTGCTCAAACACACTTCTTTCCTGACTTTTCAAGATTTGAATCTCAGGAACTTCGGCAAATGAGCTCCAAATACCTTCAAAATTTGACAACAGAATCACCTCGTGGAGCTCTTCATCATGACTAATAAGGCTTCATTCTGTCTTGGTGAGTTTTCTAGAAAACGAGTAATTTATGTGCTCAAACACACTTCTTTCCTGACTTTTCAAGATTTGAACCTCCGTAACTTCGGCAAATGAGCTCCAAATACCTTCAAAATTTGACAACAGAATAACCTCGTGGAGCTCGTCATCATGACTCATAAGGCTTCATTCTGTCTTGGTGAGTTTTCTAGAAAACGAGTAATTTATGTGCTCAAACACACATCTTTCGTGACTTTTCAAGATTTGAACCTCCGTAACTTCGGCAAATGAGCTCCAAATACCTACAAAATTTGACCACAGAATCACCTCTTTGAGCACTTCATCATGACTCATAAGGCTTCATTCTGTCTTCGTGAGTTTTCTAGAAAACGAGTAATTTATGTGTTCAAACACACATCTTTCGTGACTTTTCAAGATTTGAACCTACGTAACTTCGGCAAATGAGCTCCAAATACCTTCAAAATTTGACAACAGAATCACCTCGTGGAGCTCTTCATCATGACTAATAAGGCTTCATTCTGTCTTGGTGAGTTTTCTAGAAAACGAGTAATTTATGTGCTCAAACACACTTCTTTCCTGACTTTTCAAGATTTGAACCTACGTAACTTCGGCAAATGAGCTCCAAATACCTTCAAAATTTGACCACAGAATCACCTCTTTGATCTCTTCATCATGACTAATAAGGCTGCATTCTGTCTTCGTGAGTTTTCTAGAAAACGAGTAATTTATGTGCTCAAACACACTTCTTTCCTGACTTTTCAAGATTTGAATCTCAGGAACTTCGGCAAATGAGCTCCAAATACCTTCAAAATTTGACAACAGAATCACCTCGTGGAGCTCTTCATCATGACTAATAAGGCTTCATTCTGTCTTGGTGAGTTTTCTAGAAAACGAGTAATTTATGTGCTCAAACACACTTCTTTCCTGACTTTTCAAGATTTGAACCTACGTAACTTCGGCAAATGAGCTCCAAATACCTTCAAAATTTGACCACAGAATCACCTCTTTGATCTCTTCATCATGACTAATAAGGCTGCATTCTGTCTTCGTGAGTTTTCTAGAAAACGAGTAATTTATGTGCTCAAACACACTTCTTTCCTGACTTTTCGAGATTTGAATCTCAGGAACTTCGGCAAATGAGCTCCAAATACCTTCAAAATTTGACCACAGAATCACCTCTTTGATCTCTTCATCATGACTAATAAGGCTGCATTCTGTCTTCGTGAGTTTTCTAGAAAACGAGTAATTTATGTGCTCAAACACACTTCTTTCCTGACTTTTCAAGATTTGAATCTCAGGAACTTCGGCAAATGAGCTCCAAATACCTTCAAAATTTGACAACAGAATCACCTCGTGGAGCTCTTCATCATGACTAATAAGGCTTCATTCTGTCTTGGTGAGTTTTCTAGAAAACGAGTAATTTATGTGCTCAAACACACTTCTTTCCTGACTTTTCAAGATTTGAATCTCAGGAACTTCGGCAAATGAGCTCCAAATACCTTCAAAATTTGACCACAGAATCACCTCGTGGAGCTCTTCATCATGACTAATAAGGCTTCATTCTGTCTTGGTGAGTTTTCTAGAAAACGAGTAATTTATGTACTCAAACACACTTCTTTCCTGACTTTTCAAGATTTGAACCTACGTAACTTCGGCAAATGAGCTCCAAATACCTTCAAAATTTGACCACAGAATCACCTCTTTGATCTCTTCATCATGACTAATAAGGCTGCATTCTGTCTTCGTGAGTTTTCTAGAAAACGAGTAATTTATGTGCTCAAACACACTTCTTTCCTGACTTTTCAAGATTTGAATCTCAGGAACTTCGGCAAATGAGCTCCAAATACCTTCAAAATTTGACAACAGAATCACCTCGTGGAGCTCTTCATCATGACTAATAAGGCTTCATTCTGTCTTGGTGAGTTTTCTAGAAAACGAGTAATTTATGTGCTCAAACACACTTCTTTCCTGACTTTTCAAGATTTGAATCTCAGGAACTTCGGCAAATGAGCTCCAAATACCTTCAAAATTTGACAACAGAATCACCTCGTGGAGCTCTTCATCATGACTAATAAGGCTTCATTCTGTCTTGGTGAGTTTTCTAGAAAACGAGTAATTTATGTGCTCAAACACACTTCTTTCCTGACTTTTCAAGATTTGAATCTCAGGAACTTCGGCAAATGAGCTCCAAATACCTTCAAAATTTGACAACAGAATCACCTCGTGGAGCTCTTCATCATGACTAATAAGGCTTCATTCTGTCTTGGTGAGTTTTCTAGAAAACGAGTAATTTATGTGCTCAAACACACTTCTTTCCTGACTTTTCGAGATTTGAATCTCAGGAACTTCGGCAAATGAGCTCCAAATACCTTCAAAATTTGACCACAGAATCACCTCTTTGATCTCTTCATCATGACTAATAAGGCTGCATTCTGTCTTCGTGAGTTTTCTAGAAAACGAGTAATTTATGTGCTCAAACACACTTCTTTCCTGACTTTTCAAGATTTGAATCTCAGGAACTTCGGCAAATGAGCTCCAAATACCTTCAAAATTTGACAACAGAATCACCTCGTGGAGCTCTTCATCATGACTAATAAGGCTTCATTCTGTCTTGGTGAGTTTTCTAGAAAACGAGTAATTTATGTGCTCAAACACACTTCTTTCCTGACTTTTCGAGATTTGAATCTCAGGAACTTCGGCAAATGAGCTCCAAATACCTTCAAAATTTGACCACAGAATCACCTCTTTGATCTCTTCATCATGACTAATAAGGCTGCATTCTGTCTTCGTGAGTTTTCTAGAAAACGAGTAATTTATGTGCTCAAACACACTTCTTTCCTGACTTTTCAAGATTTGAATCTCAGGAACTTCGGCAAATGAGCTCCAAATACCTTCAAAATTTGACAACAGAATCACCTCGTGGAGCTCTTCATCATGACTAATAAGGCTTCATTCTGTCTTGGTGAGTTTTCTAGAAAACGAGTAATTTATGTGCTCAAACACACTTCTTTCCTGACTTTTCAAGATTTGAATCTCAGGAACTTCGGCAAATGAGCTCCAAATACCTTCAAAATTTGACAACAGAATCACCTCGTGGAGCTCTTCATCATGACTCATAAGGCTTCATTCTGTCTTGGTGAGTTTTCTAGAAAACGAGTAATTTATGTGCTCAAACACACTTCTTTCCTGACTTTTCAAGATTTGAACCTACGTAACTTCGGCAAATGAGCTCCAAATACCTTCAAAATTTGACCACAGAATCACCTCTTTGATCTCTTCATCATGACTAATAAGGCTGCATTCTGTCTTCGTGAGTTTTCTAGAAAACGAGTAATTTATGTGCTCAAACACACTTCTTTCCTGACTTTTCGAGATTTGAATCTCAGGAACTTCGGCAAATGAGCTCCAAATACCTTCAAAATTTGACCACAGAATCACCTCTTTGAGCACTTCATCATGACTCATAAGGCTTCATTCTGTCTTCGTGAGTTTTCTAGAAAACGAGTAATTTATGTGCTCAAACACACTTCTTTCCTGACTTTTCAAGATTTGAACCTACGTAACTTCGGCAAATGAGTTCCAAATACCTTCAAAATTTGACCACAGAATCACCTCTTTGATCTCTTCATCATGACTAATAAGGCTGCATTCTGTCTTCGTGAGTTTTCTAGAAAACGAGTAATTTATGTGCTCAAACACACTTCTTTCCTGACTTTTCGAGATTTGAATCTCAGGAACTTCGGCAAATGAGCTCCAAATACCTTCAAAATTTGACCACAGAATCACCTCTTTGATCTCTTCATCATGACTAATAAGGCTGCATTCTGTCTTCGTGAGTTTTCTAGAAAACGAGTAATTTATGTGCTCAAACACACTTCTTTCCTGACTTTTCAAGATTTGAACCTCCGTAACTTCGGCAAATGAGCTCCAAATACCTTCAAAATTTGACAACAGAATAACCTCGTGGAGCTCGTCATCATGACTCATAAGGCTTCATTCTGTCTTGGTGAGTTTTCTAGAAAACGAGTAATTTATGTGCTCAAACACACTTCTTTCCTGACTTTTCAAGATTTGAACCTCCGTAACTTCGGCAAATGAGCTCCAAATACCTTCAAAATTTGACAACAGAATAACCTCGTGGAGCTCGTCATCATGACTCATAAGGCTTCATTCTGTCTTGGTGAGTTTTCTAGAAAACGAGTAATTTATGTGCTCAAACACACATCTTTCGTGACTTTTCAAGATTTGAACCTCCGTAACTTCGGCAAATGAGCTCCAAATACCTACAAAATTTGACCACAGAATCACCTCTTTGAGCACTTCATCATGACTCATAAGGCTTCATTCTGTCTTCGTGAGTTTTCTAGAAAACGAGTAATTTATGTGTTCAAACACACATCTTTCGTGACTTTTCAAGATTTGAACCTACGTAACTTCGGCAAATGAGCTCCAAATACCTTCAAAATTTGACAACAGAATCACCTCGTGGAGCTCTTCATCATGACTAATAAGGCTTCATTCTGTCTTGGTGAGTTTTCTAGAAAACGAGTAATTTATGTGCTCAAACACACTTCTTTCCTGACTTTTCAAGATTTGAACCTACGTAACTTCGGCAAATGAGCTCCAAATACCTTCAAAATTTGACCACAGAATCACCTCTTTGATCTCTTCATCATGACTAATAAGGCTGCATTCTGTCTTCGTGAGTTTTCTAGAAAACGAGTAATTTATGTGCTCAAACACACTTCTTTCCTGACTTTTCAAGATTGGAATCTCAGGAACTTCGGCAAATGAGCTCCAAATACCTTCAAAATTTGACAACAGAATCACCTCGTGGAGCTCTTCATCATGACTAATAAGGCTTCATTCTGTCTTGGTGAGTTTTCTAGAAAACGAGTAATTTATGTGCTCAAACACACTTCTTTCCTGACTTTTCAAGATTTGAATCTCAGGAACTTCGGCAAATGAGCTCCAAATACCTTCAAAATTTGACAACAGAATCACCTCGTGGAGCTCTTCATCATGACTAATAAGGCTTCATTCTGTCTTGGTGAGTTTTCTAGAAAACGAGTAATTTATGTGCTCAAACACACTTCTTTCCTGACTTTTCAAGATTTGAACCTACGTAACTTCGGCAAATGAGCTCCAAATACCTTCAAAATTTGACCACAGAATCACCTCTTTGATCTCTTCATCATGACTAATAAGGCTGCATTCTGTCTTCGTGAGTTTTCTAGAAAACGAGTAATTTATGTGCTCAAACACACTTCTTTCCTGACTTTTCGAGATTTGAATCTCAGGAACTTCGGCAAATGAGCTCCAAATACCTTCAAAATTTGACCACAGAATCACCTCTTTGATCTCTTCATCATGACTAATAAGGCTGCATTCTGTCTTCGTGAGTTTTCTAGAAAACGAGTAATTTATGTGCTCAAACACAATTCTTTCCTGACTTTTCAAGATTTGAATCTCAGGAACTTCGGCAAATGAGCTCCAAATACCTTCAAAATTTGACAACAGAATCACCTCGTGGAGCTCTTCATCATGACTAATAAGGCTTCATTCTGTCTTGGTGAGTTTTCTAGAAAACGAGTAATTTATGTGCTCAAACACACTTCTTTCCTGACTTTTCAAGATTTGAATCTCAGGAACTTCGGCAAATGAGCTCCAAATACCTTCAAAATTTGACCACAGAATCACCTCTTTGAGCACTTCATCATGACTCATAAGGCTTCATTCTGTCTTGGTGAGTTTTCTAGAAAACGAGTAATTTATGTGCTCAAACACACATCTTTCGCGACTTTTCAAGATTTGAACCTCCGTAACTTCGACAAATGAGCTCCAAATACCTACAAAATTTGACCACAGAATCACCTCTTTGGGCACTTCATCATGACTCATAAGGCTTCATTCTGTCTTGGTGAGTTTTCTAGAAAACGAGTAATTTATGTGCTCAAACACACTTCTTTCCTGACTTTTCAAGATTTGAATCTCAGGAACTTCGGCAAATGAGCTCCAAATACCTTCAAAATTTGACAACAGAATCACCTCGTGGAGCTCTTCATCATGACTAATAAGGCTTCATTCTGTCTTGGTGAGTTTTCTAGAAAACGAGTAATTTATGTGCTCAAACACACTTCTTTCCTGACTTTTCAAGATTTGAATCTCAGGAACTTCGGCAAATGAGCTCCAAATACCTTCAAAATTTGACCACAGAATCACCTCTTTGAGCACTTCATCATGACTCATAAGGCTTCATTCTGTCTTGGTGAGTTTTCTAGAAAACGAGTAATTTATGTGCTCAAACACACAACTTTCGTGACTTTTCAAGATTTGAACCTCCGTAACTTCGACAAATGAGCTCCAAATACCTACAAAATTTGACCACAGAATCACCTCTTTGGGCACTTCATCATGACTCATAAGGCTTCATTCTGTCTTGGTGAGTTTTCTAGAAAACGAGTAATTTATGTGCTCAAACACACAACTTTCGTGACTTTTCAAGATTTGAACCTCCGTAACTTCGGCAAATGAGCTCCAAATACCTTCAAAATTTGACCACAGAATCACCTCTTTGATCTCTTCATCATGACTAATAAGGCTGCATTCTGTCTTCGTGAGTTTTCTAGAAAACGAGTAATTTATGTGCTCAAACACACTTCTTTCCTGACATTTCAAGATTTGAATCTCAGGAACTTCGGCAAATGAGCTCCAAATACCTTCAAAATTTGACAACAGAATCACCTCGTGGAGCTCTTCATCATGACTAATAAGGCTTCATTCTGTCTTGGTGAGTTTTCTAGAAAACGAGTAATTTATGTGCTCAAACACACTTCTTTCCTGACTTTTCAAGATTTGAATCTCAGGAACTTCTGCAAATGAGCTCCAAATACCTTCAAAATTTGACAACAGAATCACCTCGTGGAGCTCTTCATCATGACTAATAAGGCTTCATTCTGTCTTGGTGAGTTTTCTAGAAAACGAGTAATTTATGTGCTCAAACACACTTCTTTCCTGACTTTTCAAGATTTGAATCTCAGGAACTTCGGCAAATGAGCTCCAAATACCTTCAAAATTTGACAACAGAATCACCTCTTGGAGCTCTTCATCATGACTAATAAGGCTTCATTCTGTCTTGGTGAGTTTTCTAGAAAACGAGTAATTTATGTGCTCAAACACACTTCTTTCCTGACTTTTCAAGATTTGAACCTACGTAACTTCGGCAAATGAGCTCCAAATACCTTCAAAATTTGACCACAGAATCACCTCTTTGATCTCTTCATCATGACTAATAAGGCTGCATTCTGTCTTCGTGAGTTTTCTAGAAAACGAGTAATTTATGTGCTCAAACACACTTCTTTCCTGACTTTTCGAGATTTGAATCTCAGGAACTTCGGCAAATGAGCTCCAAATACCTTCAAAATTTGACCACAGAATCACCTCTTTGATCTCTTCATCATGACTAATAAGGCTGCATTCTGTCTTCGTGAGTTTTCTAGAAAACGAGTAATTTATGTGCTCAAACACACTTCTTTCCTGACTTTTCAAGATTTGAATCTCAGGAACTTCGGCAAATGAGCTCCAAATACCTTCAAAATTTGACAACAGAATCACCTCTTGGAGCTCTTCATCATGACTAATAAGGCTTCATTCTGTCTTGGTGAGTTTTCTAGAAAACGAGTAATTTATGTGCTCAAACACACTTCTTTCCTGACTTTTCAAGATTTGAACCTACGTAACTTCGGCAAATGAGCTCCAAATACCTTCAAAATTTGACCACAGAATCACCTCTTTGATCTCTTCATCATGACTAATAAGGCTTCATTCTGTCTTGGTGAGTTTTCTAGAAAACGAGTAATTTATGTGCTCAAACACACTTCTTTCCTGACTTTTCAAGATTTGAATCTCAGGAACTTCGGCAAATGAGCTCCAAATACCTTCAAAATTTGACAACAGAATCACCTCGTGGAGCTCTTCATCATGACTAATAAGGCTTCATTCTGTCTTGGTGAGTTTTCTAGAAAACGAGTAATTTATGTGCTCAAACACACATCTTTCGTGACTTTTCAAGATTTGAACCTCCGTAACTTCGGCAAATGAGCTCCAAATACCTACAAAATTTGACCACAGAATCACCTCTTTGAGCACTTCATCATGACTCATAAGGCTTCATTCTGTCTTGGTGAGTTTTCTAGAGAACGTCTAATTTATGTGCTCAAACACACTTCTTTCCTGACTTTTCAAGATTTGAATCTCAGGAACTTCGGCAAATGAGCTCCAAATACCTTCAAAATTTGACAACAGAATCACCTCGTGGAGCTCTTCATCATGACTAATAAGGCTTCATTCTGTCTTTGTGAGTTTTCTAGAAAACGAGTAATTTATGTGCTCAAACACACTTCTTTCCTGACTTTTCAAGATTTGAACCTACGTAACTTCGGCAAATGAGCTCCAAATACCTTCAAAATGTGACCACAGAATCACCTCTTTGATCTCTTCATCATGACTAATAAGGCTGCATTCTGTCTTCGTGAGTTTTCTAGAAAACGAGTAATTTATGTGCTCAAACACACTTCTTTCCTGACTTTTCAAGATTTGAACCTACGTAACTTCGGCAAATGAGCTCCAAATACCTTCAAAATTTGACCACAGAATCACCTCTTTGATCTCTTCATCATGACTAATAAGGCTGCATTCTGTCTTCGTGAGTTTTCTAGAAAACGAGTAATTTATGTGCTCAAACACACTTCTTTCCTGACTTTTCAAGATTTGAACCTACGTAACTTCGGCAAATGAGCTCCAAATACCTTCAAAATTTGACCACAGAATCACCTCTTTGAGCACTTCATCATGACTCATAAGGCTTCATTCTGTCTTCGTGAGTTTTCTAGAAAACGAGTAATTTATGTGCTCAAACACACTTCTTTCCTGACTTTTCAAGATTTGAACCTACGTAACTTCGGCAAATGAGCTCCAAATACCTTCAAAATTTGACCACAGAATCACCTCTTTGATCTCTTCATCATGACTAATAAGGCTGCATTCTGTCTTCGTGAGTTTTCTAGAAAACGAGTAATTTATGTGCTCAAACACACTTCTTTCCTGACTTTTCAAGATTTGAATCTCAGGAACTTCGGCAAATGAGCTCCAAATACCTTCAAAATTTGACCACAGAATCACCTCTTTGATCTCTTCATCATGACTCATAAGGCTTCATTCTGTCTTCGTGAGTTTTCTAGAAAACGAGTAATTTATGTGCTCAAACACACTTCTTTCCTGACTTTTCAAGATTTGAACCTACGTAACTTCGGCAAATGAGCTCCAAATACCTTCAAAATGTGACCACAGAATCACCTCTTTGATCTCTTCATCATGACTAATAAGGCTGCATTCTGTCTTCGTGAGTTTTCTAGAAAACGAGTAATTTATGTGCTCAAACACACTTCTTTCCTGACTTTTCAAGATTTGAACCTACGTAACTTCGGCAAATGAGCTCCAAATACCTTCAAAATTTGACCACAGAATCACCTCTTTGATCTCTTCATCATGACTAATAAGGCTGCATTCTGTCTTCGTGAGTTTTCTAGAAAACGAGTAATTTATGTGCTCAAACACACTTCTTTCCTGACTTTTCAAGATTTGAACCTACGTAACTTCGGCAAATGAGCTCCAAATACCTTCAAAATTTGACCACAGAATCACCTCTTTGAGCACTTCATCATGACTCATAAGGCTTCATTCTGTCTTCGTGAGTTTTCTAGAAAACGAGTAATTTATGTGCTCAAACACACTTCTTTCCTGACTTTTCAAGATTTGAACCTACGTAACTTCGGCAAATGAGCTCCAAATACCTTCAAAATTTGACCACAGAATCACCTCTTTGATCTCTTCATCATGACTAATAAGGCTGCATTCTGTCTTCGTGAGTTTTCTAGAAAACGAGTAATTTATGTGCTCAAACACACTTCTTTCCTGACTTTTCAAGATTTGAATCTCAGGAACTTCGGCAAATGAGCTCCAAATACCTTCAAAATTTGACCACAGAATCACCTCTTTGAGCACTTCATCATGACTCATAAGGCTTCATTCTGTCTTCGTGAGTTTTCTAGAAAACGAGTAATTTATGTGCTCAAACACACTTCTTTCCTGACTTTTCAAGATTTGAATCTCAGGAACTTCGGCAAATGAGCTCCAAATACCTTCAAAATTTGACAACAGAATCACCTCGTGGAGCTCTTCATCATGACTAATAAGGCTTCATTCTGTCTTGGTGAGTTTTCTAGAAAACGAGTAATTTATGTGCTCAAACACACTTCTTTCCTGACTTTTCAAGATTTGAATCTCAGGAACTTCGGCAAATGAGCTCCAAATACCTTCAAAATTTGACCACAGAATCACCTCTTTGAGCACTTCATCATGACTCATAAGGCTTCATTCTGTCTTGGTGAGTTTTCTAGAAAACGAGTAATTTATGTGCTCAAACACACAACTTTCGTGACTTTTCAAGATTTGAACCTCCGTAACTTCGACAAATGAGCTCCAAATACCTACAAAATTTGACCACAGAATCACCTCTTTGGGCACTTCATCATGACTCATAAGGCTTCATTCTGTCTTGGTGAGTTTTCTAGAAAACGAGTAATTTATGTGCTCAAACACACAACTTTCGTGACTTTTCAAGATTTGAACCTCCGTAACTTCGGCAAATGAGCTCCAAATACCTTCAAAATTTGACCACAGAATCACCTCTTTGATCTCTTCATCATGACTAATAAGGCTGCATTCTGTCTTCGTGAGTTTTCTAGAAAACGAGTAATTTATGTGCTCAAACACACTTCTTTCCTGACATTTCAAGATTTGAATCTCAGGAACTTCGGCAAATGAGCTCCAAATACCTTCAAAATTTGACAACAGAATCACCTCGTGGAGCTCTTCATCATGACTAATAAGGCTTCATTCTGTCTTGGTGAGTTTTCTAGAAAACGAGTAATTTATGTGCTCAAACACACTTCTTTCCTGACTTTTCAAGATTTGAATCTCAGGAACTTCGGCAAATGAGCTCCAAATACCTTCAAAATTTGACAACAGAATCACCTCGTGGAGCTCTTCATCATGACTAATAAGGCTTCATTCTGTCTTGGTGAGTTTTCTAGAAAACGAGTAATTTATGTGCTCAAACACACTTCTTTCCTGACTTTTCAAGATTTGAATCTCAGGAACTTCGGCAAATGAGCTCCAAATACCTTCAAAATTTGACAACAGAATCACCTCTTTGATCTCTTCATCATGACTAATAAGGCTGCATTCTGTCTTCGTGAGTTTTCTAGAAAACGAGTAATTTATGTGCTCAAACACACTTCTTTCCTGACTTTTCGAGATTTGAATCTCAGGAACTTCGGCAAATGAGCTCCAAATACCTTCAAAATTTGACCACAGAATCACCTCTTTGATCTCTTCATCATGACTAATAAGGCTGCATTCTGTCTTCGTGAGTTTTCTAGAAAACGAGTAATTTATGTGCTCAAACACACTTCTTTCCTGACTTTTCAAGATTTGAATCTCAGGAACTTCGGCAAATGAGCTCCAAATACCTTCAAAATTTGACAACAGAATCACCTCGTGGAGCTCTTCATCATGACTAATAAGGCTTCATTCTGTCTTGGTGAGTTTTCTAGAAAACGAGTAATTTATGTGCTCAAACACACTTCTTTCCTGACTTTTCAAGATTTGAATCTCAGGAACTTCGGCAAATGAGCTCCAAATACCTTCAAAATTTGACAACAGAATCACCTCGTGGAGCTCTTCATCATGACTAATAAGGCTTCATTCTGTCTTGGTGAGTTTTCTAGAAAACGAGTAATTTATGTGCTCAAACACACTTCTTTCCTGACTTTTCAAGATTTGAATCTCAGGAACTTCGGCAAATGAGCTCCAAATACCTTCAAAATTTGACAACAGAATCACCTCGTGGAGCTCTTCATCATGACTAATAAGGCTTCATTCTGTCTTGGTGAGTTTTCTAGAAAACGAGTAATTTATGTGCTCAAACACACTTCTTTCCTGACTTTTCAAGATTTGAACCTCCGTAACTTCGGCAAATGAGCTCCAAATACCTTCAAAATTTGACAACAGAATAACCTCGTGGAGCTCGTCATCATGACTCATAAGGCTTCATTCTGTCTTGGTGAGTTTTCTAGAAAACGAGTAATTTATGTGCTCAAACACACATCTTTCGTGACTTTTCAAGATTTGAACCTCCGTAACTTCGGCAAATGAGCTCCAAATACCTACAAAATTTGACCACAGAATCACCTCTTTGAGCACTTCATCATGACTCATAAGGCTTCATTCTGTCTTGGTGAGTTTTCTAGAAAACGAGTAATTTATGTGCTCAAACACACTTCTTTCCTGACTTTTCAAGATTTGAACCTACGTAACTTCGGCAAATGAGCTCCAAATACCTTCAAAATTTGACCACAGAATCACCTCTTTGATCTCTTCATCATGACTAATAAGGCTGCATTCTGTCTTCGTGAGTTTTCTAGAAAACGAGTAATTTATGTGCTCAAACACACTTCTTTCCTGACTTTTCAAGATTTGAATCTCAGGAACTTCGGCAAATGAGCTCCAAATACCTTCAAAATTTGACAACAGAATCACCTCGTGGAGCTCTTCATCATGACTAATAAGGCTTCATTCTGTCTTGGTGAGTTTTCTAGAAAACGAGTAATTTATGTGCTCAAACACACTTCTTTCCTGACTTTTCAAGATTTGAACCTCCGTAACTTCGGCAAATGAGCTCCAAATACCTTCAAAATTTGACAACAGAATAACCTCGTGGAGCTCGTCATCATGACTCATAAGGCTTCATTCTGTCTTGGTGAGTTTTCTAGAAAACGAGTAATTTATGTGCTCAAACACACATCTTTCGTGACTTTTCAAGATTTGAACCTCCGTAACTTCGGCAAATGAGCTCCAATTACCTACAAAATTTGACCACAGAATCACCTCTTTGAGCACTTCATCATGACTCATAAGGCTTCATTCTGTCTTCGTGAGTTTTCTAGAAAACGAGTAATTTATGTGTTCAAACACACATCTTTCGTGACTTTTCAAGATTTGAACCTACGTAACTTCGGCAAATGAGCTCCAAATACCTTCAAAATTTGACAACAGAATCACCTCGTGGAGCTCTTCATCATGACTAATAAGGCTTCATTCTGTCTTGGTGAGTTTTCTAGAAAACGAGTAATTTATGTGCTCAAACACACTTCTTTCCTGACTTTTCAAGATTTGAATCTCAGGAACTTCGGCAAATGAGCTCCAAATACCTTCAAAATTTGACAACAGAATCACCTCGTGGAGCTCTTCATCATGACTAATAAGGCTTCATTCTGTCTTGGTGAGTTTTCTAGAAAACGAGTAATTTATGTGCTCAAACACACTTCTTTCCTGACTTTTCAAGATTTGAACCTCCGTAACTTCGGCAAATGAGCTCCAAATACCTTCAAAATTTGACAACAGAATCACCTCGTGGAGCTCTTCATCATGACTAATAAGGCTTCATTCTGTCTTGGTGAGTTTTCTAGAAAACGAGTAATTTATGTGCTCAAACACACTTCTTTCCTGACTTTTCAAGATTTGAATCTCAGGAACTTCGGCAAATGAGCTCCAAATACCTTCAAAATTTGACAACAGAATCACCTCGTGGAGCTCTTCATCATGACTAATAAGGCTTCATTCTGTCTTGGTGAGTTTTCTAGAAAACGAGTAATTTATGTGCTCAAACACACTTCTTTCCTGACTTTTCAAGATTTGAACCTCCGTAACTTCGGCAAATGAGCTCCAAATACCTTCAAAATTTGACAACAGAATAACCTCGTGGAGCTCGTCATCATGACTCATAAGGCTTCATTCTGTCTTGGTGAGTTTTCTAGAAAACGAGTAATTTATGTGCTCAAACACACATCTTTCGTGACTTTTCAAGATTTGAACCTCCGTAACTTCGGCAAATGAGCTCCAAATACCTACAAAATTTGACCACAGAATCACCTCTTTGAGCACTTCATCATGACTCATAAGGCTTCATTCTGTCTTGGTGAGTTTTCTAGAAAACGAGTAATTTATGTGCTCAAACACACTTCTTTCCTGACTTTTCAAGATTTGAACCTACGTAACTTCGGCAAATGAGCTCCAAATACCTTCAAAATTTGACCACAGAATCACCTCTTTGATCTCTTCATCATGACTAATAAGGCTGCATTCTGTCTTCGTGAGTTTTCTAGAAAACGAGTAATTTATGTGCTCAAACACACTTCTTTCCTGACTTTTCAAGATTTGAATCTCAGGAACTTCGGCAAATGAGCTCCAAATACCTTCAAAATTTGACAACAGAATCACCTCGTGGAGCTCTTCATCATGACTAATAAGGCTTCATTCTGTCTTGGTGAGTTTTCTAGAAAACGAGTAATTTATGTGCTCAAACACACTTCTTTCCTGACTTTTCAAGATTTGAACCTCCGTAACTTCGGCAAATGAGCTCCAAATACCTTCAAAATTTGACAACAGAATAACCTCGTGGAGCTCGTCATCATGACTCATAAGGCTTCATTCTGTCTTGGTGAGTTTTCTAGAAAACGAGTAATTTATGTGCTCAAACACACATCTTTCGTGACTTTTCAAGATTTGAACCTCCGTAACTTCGGCAAATGAGCTCCAAATACCTACAAAATTTGACCACAGAATCACCTCTTTGAGCACTTCATCATGACTCATAAGGCTTCATTCTGTCTTGGTGAGTTTTCTAGAAAACGAGTAATTTATGTGCTCAAACACACTTCTTTCCTGACTTTTCAAGATTTGAACCTACGTAACTTCGGCAAATGAGCTCCAAATACCTTCAAAATTTGACCACAGAATCACCTCTTTGATCTCTTCATCATGACTAATAAGGCTGCATTCTGTCTTCGTGAGTTTTCTAGAAAACGAGTAATTTATGTGCTCAAACACACTTCTTTCCTGACTTTTCAAGATTTGAATCTCAGGAACTTCGGCAAATGAGCTCCAAATACCTTCAAAATTTGACAACAGAATCACCTCGTGGAGCTCTTCATCATGACTAATAAGGCTTCATTCTGTCTTGGTGAGTTTTCTAGAAAACGAGTAATTTATGTGCTCAAACACACTTCTTTCCTGACTTTTCAAGATTTGAATCTCAGGAACTTCGGCAAATGAGCTCCAAATACCTTCAAAATTTGACAACAGAATCACCTCGTGGAGCTCTTCATCATGACTAATAAGGCTTCATTCTGTCTTGGTGAGTTTTCTAGAAAACGAGTAATTTATGTGCTCAAACACACTTCTTTCCTGACTTTTCAAGATTTGAATCTCAGGAACTTCGGCAAATGAGCTCCAAATACCTTCAAAATTTGACAACAGAATCACCTCGTGGAGCTCTTCATCATGACTAATAAGGCTTCATTCTGTCTTGGTGAGTTTTCTAGAAAACGAGTAATTTATGTGCTCAAACACACTTCTTTCCTGACTTTTCAAGATTTGAACCTACGTAACTTCGGCAAATGAGCTCCAAATACCTTCAAAATTTGACCACAGAATCACCTCTTTGATCTCTTCATCATGACTAATAAGGCTGCATTCTGTCTTCGTGAGTTTTCTAGAAAACGAGTAATTTATGTGCTCAAACACACTTCTTTCCTGACTTTTCGAGATTTGAATCTCAGGAACTTCGGCAAATGAGCTCCAAATACCTTCAAAATTTGACCACAGAATCACCTCTTTGATCTCTTCATCATGACTAATAAGGCTTCATTCTGTCTTGGTGAGTTTTCTAGAAAGCGAGTAATTTATGTGCTCAAACACACAACTTTCGTGACTTTTCAAGATTTGAACCTCCGTAACTTCGGCAAATGAGCTCCAAATACCTACAAAATTTGACCACAGAATCACCTCTTTGAGCACTTCATCATGACTCATAAGGCTTCATTCTGTCTTCGTGAGTTTTCTAGAAAACGAGTAATTTATGTGTTCAAACACACATCTTTCGTGACTTTTCAAGATTTGAACCTACGTAACTTCGGCAAATGAGTTCCAAATACCTTCAAAATTTGACAACAGAATCACCTCGTGGAGCTCTTCATCATGACTAATAAGGCTTCATTCTGTCTTGGTGAGTTTTCTAGAAAACGAGTAATTTATGTGCTCAAACACACTTCTTTCCTGACTTTTCAAGATTTGAATCTCAGGAACTTCGGCAAATGAGCTCCAAATACCTTCAAAATTTGACAACAGAATCACCTCGTGGAGCTCTTCATCATGACTAATAAGGCTTCATTCTGTCTTGGTGAGTTTTCTAGAAAACGAGTAATTTATGTGCTCAAACACACATCTTTCGTGACTTTTCAAGATTTGAACCTCCGTAACTTCGGCAAATGAGCTCCAAATACCTACAAAATTTGACCACAGAATCACCTCTTTGAGCACTTCATCATGACTCATAAGGCTTCATTCTGTCTTGGTGAGTTTTCTAGAGAACGTCTAATTTATGTGCTCAAACACACAACTTTCGTGACTTTTCCAGCTTTGAACCTCGTAACTTCGGCAAATGAGCTCCAAATACCTTCAAAATTTGACCACAGAATCACCTCTTTGAGCACTTCATCATGACTCATAAGGCTTCATTCTGTCTTGGTGAGTTTTCTAGAAAACGAGTAATTTATGTGCTCAAACACACATCTTTCGTGACTTTTCAAGATTTGAACCTCCGTAACTTCGGCAAATGAGCTCCAAATACCTACAAAATTTGACCACAGAATCACCTCTTTGAGCACTTCATCATGACTCATAAGGCTTCATTCTGTCTTGGTGAGTTTTCTAGAGAACGTCTAATTTATGTGCTCAAACACACAACTTTCGTGACTTTTCCAGCTTTGAACCTCGTAACTTCGGCAAATGAGCTCCAAATACCTTCAAAATTTGACCACAGAATCACCTCTTTGAGCACTTCATCATGACTCATAAGGCTTCATTCTGTCTTGGTGAGTTTTCTAGAAAACGAGTAATTTATGTGCTCAAACACACAACTTTCGTGACTTTTCAAGATTTGAACCTCCGTAACTTCGGCAAATGAGCTCCAAATACCTTCAAAATTTGACAACAGAATCACCTCTTTGAGCACTTCATCATGACTCATAAGGCTTCATTCTGTCTTGGTCAGTTTTCTAGAAAACGAGTAATTTATGTGATCAAACACACATCATTCGTGACTTTTCCCGCTTTGAACCTCCGTAACTTCGGCAAATGAGCTCCAAATACCTTCAAAATTTGACCACAGAATCACCTCTTTGAGCACTTCATCATGACTCATAAGGCTTCATTCTGTCTTGGTGAGTTTTCTAGAGAACGTCTAATTTATGTGCTCAAACACACAACTTTCGTGACTTTTCCAGCTTTGAACCTCGTAACTTCGGCAAATGAGCTCCAAATACCTTCAAAATGTGACAACAGAATAACCTCGTTGAGCACTTCATCATGACTCATAAGGCTTCATTCTGTCTTGGTGAGTTTTCTAGAAAACGAGTAATTTATGTGCTCAAACACACAACATTCGTGACTTTTCAAGATTTGAACCTCCGTAACTTCGGCAAATGAGCTCCAAATACCTTCAAAATTTGACAACAGAATCACCTCTTTGAGCACTTCATCATGACTCATAAGGCTTCATTCTGTCTTGGTCAGTTTTCTAGAAAACGAGTAATTTATGTGATCAAACACACATCATTCGTGACTTTTCCCGCTTTGAACCTCCGTAACTTCGGCAAATGAGCTCCAAATACCTTCAAAATTTGACCACAGAATCACCTCTTTGAGCACTTCATCATGACTCATAAGGCTTCATTCTGTCTTGGTGAGTTTTCTAGAAAACGAGTAATTTATGTGCTCAAACACACAACTTTCGTGACTTTTCAAGATTTGAACCTCCGTAACTTCGGCAAATGAGCTCCAAATACCTTCAAAATTTGACCACAGAATCACCTCTTTGAGCACTTCATCATGACTCATAAGGCTTCATTCTGTCTTGGTGAGTTTTCTAGAAAACGAGTAATTTATGTGCTCAAACACACATCTTTCGTGACTTTTCAAGATTTGATCCTCCGTAACTTCGGCAAATGAGCTCCAAATACCTTCAAAATTTGACCACAGAATCACCTCTTTGATCTCTTCATCATGACTCATAAGGCTTCATTCTGTCTTGGTGAGTTTTCTAGAAAACGAGTAATTTATGTGCTCAAACACACATCTTTCGTGACTTTTCAAGATTTGAACCTCCGTAACTTCGGCAAATGAGCTCCAAATACCTTCAATATTTATTAACAGAATAACCTCGTTGAGCACTTCATCATGACTCATAAGGCTTCATTCTGTCTTGGTGAGTTTTCTAGAAAACGAGTAATTTATGTGTTCAAACACACATCTTTCGTGACTTTTCAAGATTTGAACCTACGTAACTTCGGCAAATGAGCTCCAAATACCTTCAAAATTTGACAACAGAATCACCTCGTGGAGCTCTTCATCATGACTAATAAGGCTTCATTCTGTCTTGGTGAGTTTTCTAGAAAACGAGTAATTTATGTGCTCAAACACACTTCTTTCCTGACTTTTCAAGATTTGAATCTCAGGAACTTCGGCAAATGAGCTCCAAATACCTTCAAAATTTGACAACAGAATCACCTCGTGGAGCTCTTCATCATGACTAATAAGGCTTCATTCTGTCTTGGTGAGTTTTCTAGAAAACGAGTAATTTATGTGCTCAAACACACTTCTTTCCTGACTTTTCAAGATTTGAATCTCAGGAACTTCGGCAAATGAGCTCCAAATACCTTCAAAATTTGACCACAGAATCACCTCTTTGATCTCTTCATCATGACTAATAAGGCTGCATTCTGTCTTCGTGAGTTTTCTAGAAAACGAGTAATTTATGTGCTCAAACACACTTCTTTCCTGACTTTTCGAGATTTGAATCTCAGGAACTTCGGCAAATGAGCTCCAAATACCTTCAAAATTTGACCACAGAATCACCTCTTTGATCTCTTCATCATGACTAATAAGGCTTCATTCTGTCTTGGTGAGTTTTCTAGAAAGCGAGTAATTTATGTGCTCAAACACACAACTTTCGTGACTTTTCAAGATTTGAACCTCCGTAACTTCGGCAAATGAGCTCCAAATACCTACAAAATTTGACCACAGAATCACCTCTTTGAGCACTTCATCATGACTCATAAGGCTTCATTCTGTCTTCGTGAGTTTTCTAGAAAACGAGTAATTTATGTGTTCAAACACACATCTTTCGTGACTTTTCAAGATTTGAACCTACGTAACTTCGGCAAATGAGCTCCAAATACCTTCAAAATTTGACAACAGAATCACCTCGTGGAGCTCTTCATCATGACTAATAAGGCTTCATTCTGTCTTGGTGAGTTTTCTAGAAAACGAGTAATTTATGTGCTCAAACACACTTCTTTCCTGACTTTTCAAGATTTGAACCTACGTAACTTCGGCAAATGAGCTCCAAATACCTTCAAAATTTGACCACAGAATCACCTCTTTGATCTCTTCATCATGACTAATAAGGCTGCATTCTGTCTTCGTGAGTTTTCTAGAAAACGAGTAATTTATGTGCTCAAACACACTTCTTTCCTGACTTTTCAAGATTTGAATCTCAGGAACTTCGGCAAATGAGCTCCAAATACCTTCAAAATTTGACAACAGAATCACCTCGTGGAGCTCTTCATCATGACTAATAAGGCTTCATTCTGTCTTGGTGAGTTTTCTAGAAAACGAGTAATTTATGTGCTCAAACACACTTCTTTCCTGACTTTTCAAGATTTGAATCTCAGGAACTTCGGCAAATGAGCTCCAAATACCTTCAAAATTTGACAACAGAATCACCTCGTGGAGCTCTTCATCATGACTAATAAGGCTTCATTCTGTCTTGGTGAGTTTTCTAGAAAACGAGTAATTTATGTGCTCAAACACACATCTTTCGTGACTTTTCAAGATTTGAACCTCCGTAACTTCGGCAAATGAGCTCCAAATACCTACAAAATTTGACCACAGAATCACCTCTTTGAGCACTTCATCATGACTCATAAGGCTTCATTCTGTCTTGGTGAGTTTTCTAGAGAACGTCTAATTTATGTGCTCAAACACACAACTTTCGTGACTTTTCCAGCTTTGAACCTCGTAACTTCGGCAAATGAGCTCCAAATACCTTCAAAATTTGACCACAGAATCACCTCTTTGAGCACTTCATCATGACTCATAAGGCTTCATTCTGTCTTGGTGAGTTTTCTAGAGAACGTCTAATTTATGTGCTCAAACACACAACTTTCGTGACTTTTCCAGCTTTGAACCTCGTAACTTCGGCAAATGAGCTCCAAATACCTTCAAAATTTGACCACAGAATCACCTCTTTGATCTCTTCATCATGACTCATAAGGCTTCATTCTGTCTTGGTGAGTTTTCTAGAAAACGAGTAATTTATGTGCTCAAACACACATCTTTCGTGACTTTTCAAGATTTGAACCTACGTAACTTCGGCAAATGAGCTCCAAATACCTTCAAAATTTGACCACAGAATCACCTCTTTGAGCACTTCATCATGACTCATAAGGCTTCATTCTGTCTTGGTGAGTTTTCTAGAAAACGAGTAATTTATGTGCTCAAACACACATCTTTCGTGACTTTTCAAGATTTGAACCTACGTAACTTCGGTAAATGAGCTCCAAATACCTTCAAAATTTGACCACAGAATCACCTCTTTGAGCACTTCATCATGACTCATAAGGCTTCATTCTGTCTTGGTGAGTTTTCTAGAAAACGAGTAATTTATGTGCTCAAACACACATCTTTCGTGACTTTTCAAGATTTGAACCTCCGTAACTTCGGCAAATGAGCTCCAAATACCTTCAAAATTTGACCACAGAATCACCTCTTTGAGCACTTCATCATGACTCATAAGGCTTCATTCTGTCTTGGTGAGTTTTCTAGAAAACGAGTAATTTATGTGCTCAAACACACATCTTTCGTGACTTTTCAAGATTTGAACCTACGTAACTTCGGCAAATGAGCTCCAAATACCTTCAATATTTATTAACAGAATAACCTCGTTGAGCACTTCATCATGACTCATAAGGCTTCATTCTGTCTTGGTGAGTTTTCTAGAAAACGAGTAATTTATGTGCTCAAACACACAAACTTTCGTGACTTTTCAAGATTTGAACCTCCGTAACTTCGGCAAATGAGCTCCAAATACCTTCAAAATTTGACCACAGAATCACCTCTTTCAGCACTTCATCATGACTAATAAGGCTTCATTCTGTCTTGGTGAGTTTTCTAGAAAACGAGTAATTTATGTGCTCAAACACACAACTTTCGTGACTTTTCAAGATTTGAACCTCCGTAACTTCGGCAAATGAGCTCCAAATACCTTCAAAATTTGACCACACAATCACCTCTTTGATCTCTTCATCATGACTCATAAGGCTTCATTCTGTCTTGGTGAGTTTTCTAGAAAACGAGTAATTTATGTGCTCAAAGACACATCTTTCGTGACTTTTCAAGATTTGAACCTCCGTAACTTCGGCAAATGAGCTCCAAATACCTTCAATATTTAAAAACAGAATAACCTCGTTGAGCACTTCATCATGACTCATAAGGCTTCATTCTGTCTTGGTGAGTTTTCTAGAAAACGAGTAATTTATGTGCTGAAACACATATCTTTCGTGACTTTTCAAGATTTGAACCTCCGTAACTTCGGCAAATGAGCTCCAAATACCTTCAAAATTTGACCACAGAATCACCTCTTTGATCTCTTCATCATGACTCATAAGGCTTCATTCTGTCTTGGTGAGTTTTCTAGAAAACGAGTAATTTATGTGCTCAAACACACATCTTTCGTGACTTTTCCAGATTTGAACCTCCGTAACTTCGGCAAATGAGCTCCAAATACCTTCAAAATTTGACAACAGAATAACCTCGTAGAGCTCGTCATCATGACTCATAAGGCTTCATTCTGTCTTGGTGAGTTTTCTAGAAAACGTGTAATTTATGTCCTCAAACACACATCTTTCGTGACTTTTCAAGATTTGAACCTCCGTAACTTCGGCAAATGAGCTCCAAATACCTTCAAAATTTGACCACAGAATCACCTCTTTGAGCACTTCATCATGACTCATAAGGCTTCATTCTGTCTTGGTGAGTTTTCTAGAAAACGAGTAATTTATGTGCTCAAACACACAACTTTCGTGACTTTTCAAGATTTGAACCTCCGTAACTTCGGCAAATGAGCTCCAAATACCTTCAATATTTGACAACAGAATCACCTCGTGGAGTTCTTCATCATGACTCATAAGGCTTCATTCTGTCTTGGTGAGTTTTCTAGAAAACGAGTAATTTATGTGCTCAAACACACATCTTTCGTGACTTTTCCAGATTTGGACCTCCGTAACTTCGGCAAATGAGCTCCAAATACCTTTAATATTTAATAACAGAATAACCTCATTGAGCTCTTCATCATGACTCATAAGGCTTCATTCTGTCTTGGTGAGTTTTCTAGAGAACGTCTAATTTATGTGCTCAAACACACAACTTTCGTGACTTTTCCAACTTTGAACCTCGTAACTTCGGCAAATGAGCTCCAAATACCTTCAAAATTTGACAACAGAATAACCTCGTAGAGCTCGTCATCATGACTCATAAGGCTTCATTCTGTCTTGGTGAGTTTTCTAGAAAACGAGTAATTTATGTGCTCAAACACACATCTTTCGTGACTTTTCAAGATATGAACCTCCGTAACTTCGGCAAATGAGCTCCAAATACCTTCAATATTTATTAACAGAATAACCTCGTTGAGCACTTCATCATGACTCATAAGGCTTCATTCTGTCTTGGTGAGTTTTCTAGAAAACGAGTAATTTATGTGCTCAAACACACATCTTTCGTGACTTTTCAAGATTTGAACCTCCGCAACTTCGGCAAATGAGCTCCAAATACCTTCAATATTTATTAACAGAATAACCTCGTTGAGCACTTCATCATGACTCATAAGGCTTCATTCTGTCTTGGTGAGTTTTCTAGAAAACGAGTAATTTATGTGCTCAAACACACATCTTTCGTGACTTTTCAAGATTTGAACCTCCGTAACTTCGGCAAATGAGCTCCAAATACCTTCAATATTTATTAACAGAATAACCTCGTTGAGCACTTCATCATGACTCATAAGGCTTCATTCTGTCTTGGTGAGTTTTCTAGAAAACGAGTAATTTATGTGCTCAAACACACATCTTTCGTGACTTTTCAAGATTTGAACCTCCGTAACTTCGGCAAATGAGCTCCAAATACCTTCAAAATTTGACAACAGAATAACCTCGTGGAGCTCGTCATCATGACTCATAAGGCTTCATTCTGTCTTGGTGAGTTTTCTAGAAAACGAGTAATTTATGTGCTCAAACACACATCTTTCGTGACTTTTCAAGATTTGAACCTCCGTAACTTCGGCAAATGAGCTCCAAATACCTACAAAATTTGACCACAGAATCACCTCTTTGAGCACTTCATCATGACTCATAAGGCTTCATTCTGTCTTGGTGAGTTTTCTAGAAAACGAGTAATTTATGTGCTCAAACACACTTCTTTCCTGACTTTTCAAGATTTGAACCTACGTAACTTCGGCAAATGAGCTCCAAATACCTTCAAAATTTGACCACAGAATCACCTCTTTGATCTCTTCATCATGACTAATAAGGCTGCATTCTGTCTTCGTGAGTTTTCTAGAAAACGAGTAATTTATGTGCTCAAACACACTTCTTTCCTGACTTTTCAAGATTTGAATCTCAGGAACTTCGGCAAATGAGCTCCAAATACCTTCAAAATTTGACAACAGAATCACCTCGTGGAGCTCTTCATCATGACTAATAAGGCTTCATTCTGTCTTGGTGAGTTTTCTAGAAAACGAGTAATTTATGTGCTCAAACACACTTCTTTCCTGACTTTTCAAGATTTGAATCTCAGGAACTTCGGCAAATGAGCTCCAAATACCTTCAAAATTTGACCACAGAATCACCTCGTGGAGCTCTTCATCATGACTAATAAGGCTTCATTCTGTCTTGGTGAGTTTTCTAGAAAACGAGTAATTTATGTGCTCAAACACACTTCTTTCCTGACTTTTCAAGATTTGAACCTACGTAACTTCGGCAAATGAGCTCCAAATACCTTCAAAATTTGACCACAGAATCACCTCTTTGATCTCTTCATCATGACTAATAAGGCTGCATTCTGTCTTCGTGAGTTTTCTAGAAAACGAGTAATTTATGTGCTCAAACACACTTCTTTCCTGACTTTTCAAGATTTGAATCTCAGGAACTTCGGCAAATGAGCTCCAAATACCTTCAAAATTTGACAACAGAATCACCTCGTGGAGCTCTTCATCATGACTAATAAGGCTTCATTCTGTCTTGGTGAGTTTTCTAGAAAACGAGTAATTTATGTGCTCAAACACACATCTTTCGTGACTTTTCAAGATTTGAACCTCCGTAACTTCGGCAAATGAGCTCCAAATACCTTCAATATTTAATAACAGAATAACCTCGTTGAGCACTTCATCATGACTCATAAGGCTTCATTCTGTCTTGGTGAGTTTTCTAGAAAACGAGTAATTTATGTGCTCAAACACACATCTTTCGTGACTTTTCAAGATTTGAACCTCCGTAACTTCGGCAAATGAGCTCCAAATACCTTCAATATTTATTAACAGAATAACCTCGTTGAGCACTTCATCATGACTCATAAGGCTTCATTCTGTCTTGGTGAGTTTTCTAGAAAACGAGTAATTTATGTGCTCAAACACACATCTTTCGTGACTTTTCAAGATTTGAACCTCCGTAACTTCGGCAAATGAGCTCCAAATACCATCAATATTTAATAACAGAATAACCTCTTTGAGCACTTCATCATGACTCATAAGGCTTCATTCTGTCCTGGTGAGTTTTCTAGAGAACGTCTAATTTATGTGCGCAAACACACAACTTTCGTGACTTTTCCAGCTTTGAACCTCGTAACTTCGGCAAATGAGCTCCAAATACCTTCAAAATTTGACCACAGAATCACCTCTTTGAGGACTTCATCATGACTCATAAGGCTTCATTCTGTCTTGGTGAGTTTTCTAGAAAACGAGTAATTTATGTGCTCAAACACACATCTTTCGTGACTTTTCAAGATTTGAACCTACGTAACTTCGGCAAATGAGCTCCAAATACCTTCAAAATTTGACCACAGAATCACCTCTTTGAGCACTTCATCATGACTCATAAGGCTTCATTCTGTCTTGGTGAGTTTTCTAGAGAACGTCTAATTTATGTGCTCAAACACACAACTTTCGTGACTTTTCCAGCTTTGAACCTCGTAACTTCGGCAAATGAGCTCCAAATACCTTCAAAATTTGACCACAGAATCACCTGTTTGAGCACTTCATCATGACTCATAAGGCTTCATTCTGTCTTGGTGAGTTTTCTAGAAAACGAGTAATTTATGTGCTCAAACACACAACTTTCGTGACTTTTCAAGATTTGAACCTCCGTAACTTCGGCAAATGAGCTCCAAATACCTACAAAATTTGACCACAGAATCACCTCTTTGAGCACTTCATCATGACTCATAAGGCTTCATTCTGTCTTGGTGAGTTTTTTAGAAAACGAGTAATTTATGTGCTCAAACACACAACTTTCGTGACTTTTCAAGATTTGAACCTCCGTAACTTCGGCAAATGAGCTCCAAATACCTTCAAAATTTGACCACAGAATCACCTCTTTGAGCACTTCATCATGACTCATAAGGCTTCATTCTGTCTTGGTGAGTTTTCTAGAAAACGAGTAATTTATGTGCTCAAACACACATCTTTCGTGACTTTTCAAGATTTGAACCTCCGTAACTTCGGCAAATGAGCTCCAAATACCTTCAGAATTTGACCACAGAATCACCTCTTTGATCTCTTCATCATGACTCATAAGGCTTCATTCTGTCTTGGTGAGTTTTCTAGAAAACGAGTAATTTATGTGCTCAAACACACATCTTTCGTGACTTTTCAAGATTTGAACCTCCGTAACTTCGGCAAATGAGCTCCAAATACCTTCAATATTTATTAACAGAATAACCTCGTTGAGCACTTCATCATGACTCATAAGGCTTCATTCTGTCTTGGTGAGTTTTCTAGAAAACGAGTAATTTATGTGCTCAAACACACATCTTTCGTGACTTTTCAAGATTTGAACCTCCGTAACTTCGGCAAATGAGCTCCAAATACCTTCAATATTTATTAACAGAATAACCTCGTTGAGCACTTCATCATGACTCATAAGGCTTCATTCTGTCTTGGTGAGTTTTCTAGAAAACGAGTAATTTATGTGCTCAAACACACATCTTTCGTGACTTTTCAAGATTTGAACCTCCGTAACTTCGGCAAATGAGCTCCAAATACCTTCAATATTTATTAACAGAATAACCTCGTTGAGCACTTCATCATGACTCTTAAGGCTTCATTCTGTCTTGGTGAGTTTTCTAGAGAACGTCTAATTTATGTGCTCAAACACACAACTTTCGTGACTTTTCCAACTTTGAACCTCCGTAACTTCGGCAAATGAGCTCCAAATACCTTCAAAATTTGACAACAGAATAACCTCGTGGAGCTCGTCATCATGACTCATAAGGCTTCATTCTGCCTTGGTGAGTTTTCTAGAAAACGAGTAATTTATGTGCTCAAACACACATCTTTCGTGACTTTTCCAGATTTGAACCTCCGTAACTTCGGCAAATGAGCTCCAAATACCTTCAAAATTTGACAACAGAATAACCTCGTAGAGCTCGTCATCATGACTCATAAGGCTTTATTCTGTTTTGGTGAGTTTTCTAGAAAACGAGTAATTTATGTGCTCAAACACACATCTTTCGTGACTTTTCAAGATTTGAACCTCCGTAACTTCGGCAAATGAGCTCCAAATACCTTCAAAATTTCACCACAGAATCACCTCTTTGATCTCTTCATCATGACTCATAAGGCTTCATTCTGCCTTGGTGAGTTTTCTAGAAAACGAGTAATTTATGTGCTCAAACACACATCTTTCGTGACTTTTCCAGATTTGAACCTCCGTAACTTCGGCAAATGAGCTCCAAATACCTTCAAAATTTGACAACAGAATAACCTCGTAGAGCTCGTCATCATGACTCATAAGGCTTCATTCTGTCTTGGTGAGTTTTCTAGAAAACGAGTAATTTATGTGCTCAAACACACATCTTTCGTGACTTTTCAAGATTTGAACCTACGTAACTTCGGCAAATGAGCTCCAAATACCTTCAAAATTTGACCACAGAATCACCTCTTTGAGCACTTCATCATGACTCATAAGGCTTCATTCTGTCTTGGTGAGTTTTCTAGAGAACGTCTAATTTATATGCTCAAACACACAACTTTCGTGACTTTTCCAGCTTTGAACCTCGTAAATTCGGCAAATGAGCTCCAAATACCTTCAAAATTTGACCACAGAATCACCTGTTTGAGCACTTCATCATGACTCATAAGGCTTCATTCTGTCTTGGTGAGTTTTCTAGAAAACGAGTAATTTATGTGCTCAAACACACAACTTTCGTGACTTTTCAAGATTTGAACCTCCGTAACTTCGGCAAATGAGCTCCAAATACCTACAAAATTTGACCACAGAATCACCTCTTTGAGCACTTCATCATGACTCATAAGGCTTCATTCTGTCTTGGTGAGTTTTTTAGAAAACGAGTAATTTATGTGCTCAAACACACAACTTTCGTGACTTTTCAAGATTTGAACCTCCGTAACTTCGGCAAATGAGCTCCAAATACCTTCAAAATTTGACCACAGAATCACCTCTTTGAGCACTTCATCATGACTCATAAGGCTTCATTCTGTCTTGGTGAGTTTTCTAGAAAACGAGTAATTTATGTGCTCAAACACACATCTTTCGTGACTTTTCAAGATTTGAACCTCCGTAACTTCGGCAAATGAGCTCCAAATACCTTCAGAATTTGACCACAGAATCACCTCTTTGATCTCTTCATCATGACTCATAAGGCTTCATTCTGTCTTGGTGAGTTTTCTAGAAAACGAGTAATTTATGTGCTCAAACACACATCTTTCGTGACTTTTCAAGATTTGAACCTCCGTAACTTCGGCAAATGAGCTCCAAATACCTTCAATATTTATTAACAGAATAACCTCGTTGAGCACTTCATCATGACTCATAAGGCTTCATTCTGTCTTGGTGAGTTTTCTAGAAAACGAGTAATTTATGTGCTCAAACACACATCTTTCGTGACTTTTCAAGATTTGAACCTCCGTAACTTCGGCAAATGAGCTCCAAATACCTTCAATATTTATTAACAGAATAACCTCGTTGAGCACTTCATCATGACTCTTAAGGCTTCATTCTGTCTTGGTGAGTTTTCTAGAGAACGTCTAATTTATGTGCTCAAACACACAACTTTCGTGACTTTTCCAACTTTGAACCTCCGTAACTTCGGCAAATGAGCTCCAAATACCTTCAAAATTTGACAACAGAATAACCTCGTGGAGCTCGTCATCATGACTCATAAGGCTTCATTCTGCCTTGGTGAGTTTTCTAGAAAACGAGTAATTTATGTGCTCAAACACACATCTTTCGTGACTTTTCCAGATTTGAACCTCCGTAACTTCGGCAAATGAGCTCCAAATACCTTCAAAATTTGACAACAGAATAACCTCGTAGAGCTCGTCATCATGACTCATAAGGCTTCATTCTGTTTTGGTGAGTTTTCTAGAAAACGAGTAATTTATGTGCTCAAACACACATCTTTCGTGACTTTTCAAGATTTGAACCTCCGTAACTTCGGCAAATGAGCTCCAAATACCTTCAAAATTTCACCACAGAATCACCTCTTTGATCTCTTCATCATGACTCATAAGGCTTCATTCTGCCTTGGTGAGTTTTCTAGAAAACGAGTAATTTATGTGCTCAAACACACATCTTTCGTGACTTTTCCAGATTTGAACCTCCGTAACTTCGGCAAATGAGCTCCAAATACCTTCAAAATTTGACAACAGAATAACCTCGTAGAGCTCGTCATCATGACTCATAAGGCTTCATTCTGTTTTGGTGAGTTTTCTAGAAAACGAGTAATTTATGTGCTCAAACACACATCTTTCGTGACTTTTCCAGATTTGAACCTCCGTAACTTCGGCAAATGAGCTCCAAATACCTTCAAAATTTGACAACAGAATAACCTCGTGGAGCTCGTCATCATGACTCATAAGGCTTCATTCTGCCTTGGTGAGTTTTCTAGAAAACGAGTAATTTATGTGCTCAAACACACATCTTTCGTGACTTTTCCAGATTTGAACCTCCGTAACTTCGGCAAATGAGCTCCAAATACCTTCAAAATTTGACAACAGAATAACCTCGTAGAGCTCGTCATCATGACTCATAAGGCTTCATTCTGTCTTGGTGAGTTTTCTAGAAAACGTGTAATTTATGTCCTCAAACACACATCTTTCGTGACTTTTCAAGATTTGAACCTCCGTAACTTCGGCAAATGAGCTCCAAATACCTTCAAAATTTGACCACAGAATCACCTCTTTGAGCACTTCATCATGACTCATAAGGCTTCATTCTGTCTTGGTGAGTTTTCTAGAAAACGAGTAATTTATGTGCTCAAACACACAACTTTCGTGACTTTTCAAGATTTGAACCTCCGTAACTTCGGCAAATGAGCTCCAAATACCTTCAATATTTGACAACAGAATCACCTCGTGGAGTTCTTCATCATGACTCATAAGGCTTCATTCTGTCTTGGTGAGTTTTCTAGAAAACGAGTAATTTATGTGCTCAAACACACATCTTTCGTGACTTTTCCAGATTTGGACCTCCGTAACTTCGGCAAATGAGCTCCAAATACCTTTAATATTTAATAACAGAATAACCTCATTGAGCTCTTCATCATGACTCATAAGGCTTCATTCTGTCTTGGTGAGTTTTCTAGAGAACGTCTAATTTATGTGCTCAAACACACAACTTTCGTGACTTTTCCAACTTTGAACCTCGTAACTTCGGCAAATGAGCTCCAAATACCTTCAAAATTTGACAACAGAATAACCTCGTAGAGCTCGTCATCATGACTCATAAGGCTTCATTCTGTCTTGGTGAGTTTTCTAGAAAACGAGTAATTTATGTGCTCAAACACACATCTTTCGTGACTTTTCAAGATTTGAACCTCCGTAACTTCGGCAAATGAGCTCCAAATACCTTCAATATTTATTAACAGAATAACCTCGTTGAGCACTTCATCATGACTCATAAGGCTTCATTCTGTCTTGGTGAGTTTTCTAGAAAACGAGTAATTTATGTGCTCAAACACACATCTTTCGTGACTTTTCAAGATTTGAACCTCCGTAACTTCGGCAAATGAGCTCCAAATACCTTCAATATTTATTAACAGAATAACCTCGTTGAGCACTTCATCATGACTCATAAGGCTTCATTCTGTCTTGGTGAGTTTTCTAGAAAACGAGTAATTTATGTGCTCAAACACACATCTTTCGTGACTTTTCAAGATTTGAACCTCCGTAACTTCGGCAAATGAGCTCCAAATACCTTCAATATTTATTAACAGAATAACCTCGTTGAGCACTTCATCATGACTCATAAGGCTTCATTCTGTCTTGGTGAGTTTTCTAGAAAACGAGTAATTTATGTGCTCAAACACACATCTTTCGTGACTTTTCAAGATTTGAACCTCCGTAACTTCGGCAAATGAGCTCCAAATACCTTCAATATTTAATAACAGAATAACCTCGTTGAGCACTTCATCATGACTCATAAGGCTTCATTCTGTCTTGGTGAGTTTTCTAGAAAACGAGTAATTTATGTGCTCAAACACACATCTTTCGTGACTTTTCAAGATTTGAACCTACGTAACTTCGGCAAATGAGCTCCAAATACCTTCAATATTTATTAACAGAATAACCTCGTTGAGCACTTCATCATGACTCATAAGGCTTCATTCTGTCTTGGTGAGTTTTCTAGAAAACGAGTAATTTATGTGCTCAAACACACATCTTTCGTGACTTTTCAAGATTTGAACCTCCGTAACTTCGGCAAATGAGCTCCAAATACCTTCAGAATTTGACCACAGAATCACCTCTTTGATCTCTTCATCATGACTCATAAGGCTTCATTCTGTCTTGGTGAGTTTTCTAGAAAACGAGTAATTTATGTGCTCAAACACACATCTTTCGTGACTTTTCAAGATTTGAACCTCCGTAACTTCGGCAAATGAGCTCCAAATACCTTCAATATTTATTAACAGAATAACCTCGTTGAGCACTTCATCATGACTCATAAGGCTTCATTCTGTCTTGGTGAGTTTTCTAGAAAACGAGTAATTTATGTGCTCAAACACACATCTTTCGTGACTTTTCAAGATTTGAACCTCCGTAACTTCGGCAAATGAGCTCCAAATACCTTCAATATTTATTAACAGAATAACCTCGTTGAGCACTTCATCATGACTCTTAAGGCTTCATTCTGTCTTGGTGAGTTTTCTAGAGAACGTCTAATTTATGTGCTCAAACACACAACTTTCGTGACTTTTCCAACTTTGAACCTCCGTAACTTCGGCAAATGAGCTCCAAATACCTTCAAAATTTGACAACAGAATAACCTCGTGGAGCTCGTCATCATGACTCATAAGGCTTCATTCTGCCTTGGTGAGTTTTCTAGAAAACGAGTAATTTATGTGCTCAAACACACATCTTTCGTGACTTTTCCAGATTTGAACCTCCGTAACTTCGGCAAATGAGCTCCAAATACCTTCAAAATTTGACAACAGAATAACCTCGTAGAGCTCGTCATCATGACTCATAAGGCTTCATTCTGTTTTGGTGAGTTTTCTAGAAAACGAGTAATTTATGTGCTCAAACACACATCTTTCGTGACTTTTCAAGATTTGAACCTCCGTAACTTCGGCAAATGAGCTCCAAATACCTTCAAAATTTCACCACAGAATCACCTCTTTGATCTCTTCATCATGACTCATAAGGCTTCATTCTGCCTTGGTGAGTTTTCTAGAAAACGAGTAATTTATGTGCTCAAACACACATCTTTCGTGACTTTTCCAGATTTGAACCTCCGTAACTTCGGCAAATGAGCTCCAAATACCTTCAAAATTTGACAACAGAATAACCTCGTAGAGCTCGTCATCATGACTCATAAGGCTTCATTCTGTTTTGGTGAGTTTTCTAGAAAACGAGTAATTTATGTGCTCAAACACACATCTTTCGTGACTTTTCCAGATTTGAACCTCCGTAACTTCGGCAAATGAGCTCCAAATACCTTCAAAATTTGACAACAGAATAACCTCGTGGAGCTCGTCATCATGACTCATAAGGCTTCATTCTGCCTTGGTGAGTTTTCTAGAAAACGAGTAATTTATGTGCTCAAACACACATCTTTCGTGACTTTTCCAGATTTGAACCTCCGTAACTTCGGCAAATGAGCTCCAAATACCTTCAAAATTTGACAACAGAATAACCTCGTAGAGCTCGTCATCATGACTCATAAGGCTTCATTCTGTCTTGGTGAGTTTTCTAGAAAACGTGTAATTTATGTCCTCAAACACACATCTTTCGTGACTTTTCAAGATTTGAACCTCCGTAACTTCGGCAAATGAGCTCCAAATACCTTCAAAATTTGACCACAGAATCACCTCTTTGAGCACTTCATCATGACTCATAAGGCTTCATTCTGTCTTGGTGAGTTTTCTAGAAAACGAGTAATTTATGTGCTCAAACACACAACTTTCGTGACTTTTCAAGATTTGAACCTCCGTAACTTCGGCAAATGAGCTCCAAATACCTTCAATATTTGACAACAGAATCACCTCGTGGAGTTCTTCATCATGACTCATAAGGCTTCATTCTGTCTTGGTGAGTTTTCTAGAAAACGAGTAATTTATGTGCTCAAACACACATCTTTCGTGACTTTTCCAGATTTGGACCTCCGTAACTTCGGCAAATGAGCTCCAAATACCTTTAATATTTAATAACAGAATAACCTCATTGAGCTCTTCATCATGACTCATAAGGCTTCATTCTGTCTTGGTGAGTTTTCTAGAGAACGTCTAATTTATGTGCTCAAACACACAACTTTCGTGACTTTTCCAACTTTGAACCTCGTAACTTCGGCAAATGAGCTCCAAATACCTTCAAAATTTGACAACAGAATAACCTCGTAGAGCTCGTCATCATGACTCATAAGGCTTCATTCTGTCTTGGTGAGTTTTCTAGAAAACGAGTAATTTATGTGCTCAAACACACATCTTTCGTGACTTTTCAAGATTTGAACCTCCGTAACTTCGGCAAATGAGCTCCAAATACCTTCAATATTTATTAACAGAATAACCTCGTTGAGCACTTCATCATGACTCATAAGGCTTCATTCTGTCTTGGTGAGTTTTCTAGAAAACGAGTAATTTATGTGCTCAAACACACATCTTTCGTGACTTTTCAAGATTTGAACCTCCGTAACTTCGGCAAATGAGCTCCAAATACCTTCAATATTTATTAACAGAATAACCTCGTTGAGCACTTCATCATGACTCATAAGGCTTCATTCTGTCTTGGTGAGTTTTCTAGAAAACGAGTAATTTATGTGCTCAAACACACATCTTTCGTGACTTTTCAAGATTTGAACCTCCGTAACTTCGGCAAATGAGCTCCAAATACCTTCAATATTTATTAACAGAATAACCTCGTTGAGCACTTCATCATGACTCATAAGGCTTCATTCTGTCTTGGTGAGTTTTCTAGAAAACGAGTAATTTATGTGCTCAAACACACATCTTTCGTGACTTTTCAAGATTTGAACCTCCGTAACTTCGGCAAATGAGCTCCAAATACCTTCAATATTTAATAACAGAATAACCTCGTTGAGCACTTCATCATGACTCATAAGGCTTCATTCTGTCTTGGTGAGTTTTCTAGAAAACGAGTAATTTATGTGCTCAAACACACATCTTTCGTGACTTTTCAAGATTTGAACCTACGTAACTTCGGCAAATGAGCTCCAAATACCTTCAATATTTATTAACAGAATAACCTCGTTGAGCACTTCATCATGACTCATAAGGCTTCATTCTGTCTTGGTGAGTTTTCTAGAAAACGAGTAATTTATGTGCTCAAACACACAACTTTCGTGACTTTTCAAGATTTGAACCTCCGTAACTTCGGCAAATGAGCTCCAAATACCTTCAAAATTTGACCACAGAATCACCTCTTTCAGCACTTCATCATGACTAATAAGGCTTCATTCTGTCTTGGTGAGTTTTCTAGAAAACGAGTAATTTATGTGCTCAAACACACAACTTTCGTGACTTTTCAAGATTTGAACCTCCGTAACTTCGGCAAATGAGCTCCAAATACCTTCAAAATTTGACCACACAATCACCTCTTTGATCTCTTCATCATGACTCATAAGGCTTCATTCTGTCTTGGTGAGTTTTCTAGAAAACGAGTAATTTATGTGCTCAAAGACACATCTTTCGTGACTTTTCAAGATTTGAACCTCCGTAACTTCGGTAAATGAGCTCCAAATACCTTCAATATTTAATAACAGAATAACCTCGTTGAGCACTTCATCATGACTCATAAGGCTTCATTCTGTCTTGGTGAGTTTTCTAGAAAACGAGTAATTTATGTGCTCAAACACACATCTTTCGTGACTTTTCCAGATTTGAACCTCCGTAACTTCGGCAAATGAGCTCCAAATACCTTCAAAATTTGACAACAGAATAACCTCGTGGAGCTCGTCATCATGACTCATAAGGCTTCATTCTGCCTTGGTGAGTTTTCTAGAAAACGAGTAATTTATGTGCTCAAACACACATCTTTCGTGACTTTTCCAGATTTGAACCTCCGTAACTTCGGCAAATGAGCTCCAAATACCTTCAAAATTTGACAACAGAATAACCTCGTAGAGCTCGTCATCATGACTCATAAGGCTTCATTCTGTCTTGGTGAGTTTTCTAGAAAACGTGTAATTTATGTCCTCAAACACACATCTTTCGTGACTTTTCAAGATTTGAACCTCCGTAACTTCGGCAAATGAGCTCCAAATACCTTCAAAATTTGACCACAGAATCACCTCTTTGAGCACTTCATCATGACTCATAAGGCTTCATTCTGTCTTGGTGAGTTTTCTAGAAAACGAGTAATTTATGTGCTCAAACACACAACTTTCGTGACTTTTCAAGATTTGAACCTCCGTAACTTCGGCAAATGAGCTCCAAATACCTTCAATATTTGACAACAGAATCACCTCGTGGAGTTCTTCATCATGACTCATAAGGCTTCATTCTGTCTTGGTGAGTTTTCTAGAAAACGAGTAATTTATGTGCTCAAACACACATCTTTCGTGACTTTTCCAGATTTGGACCTCCGTAACTTCGGCAAATGAGCTCCAAATACCTTTAATATTTAATAACAGAATAACCTCATTGAGCTCTTCATCATGACTCATAAGGCTTCATTCTGTCTTGGTGAGTTTTCTAGAGAACGTCTAATTTATGTGCTCAAACACACAACTTTCGTGACTTTTCCAACTTTGAACCTCGTAACTTCGGCAAATGAGCTCCAAATACCTTCAAAATTTGACAACAGAATAACCTCGTAGAGCTCGTCATCATGACTCATAAGGCTTCATTCTGTCTTGGTGAGTTTTCTAGAAAACGAGTAATTTATGTGCTCAAACACACATCTTTCGTGACTTTTCAAGATTTGAACCTCCGTAACTTCGGCAAATGAGCTCCAAATACCTTCAATATTTATTAACAGAATAACCTCGTTGAGCACTTCATCATGACTCATAAGGCTTCATTCTGTCTTGGTGAGTTTTCTAGAAAACGAGTAATTTATGTGCTCAAACACACATCTTTCGTGACTTTTCAAGATTTGAACCTCCGTAACTTCGGCAAATGAGCTCCAAATACCTTCAATATTTATTAACAGAATAACCTCGTTGAGCACTTCATCATGACTCATAAGGCTTCATTCTGTCTTGGTGAGTTTTCTAGAAAACGAGTAATTTATGTGCTCAAACACACATCTTTCGTGACTTTTCAAGATTTGAACCTCCGTAACTTCGGCAAATGAGCTCCAAATACCTTCAATATTTATTAACAGAATAACCTCGTTGAGCACTTCATCATGACTCATAAGGCTTCATTCTGTCTTGGTGAGTTTTCTAGAAAACGAGTAATTTATGTGCTCAAACACACATCTTTCGTGACTTTTCAAGATTTGAACCTCCGTAACTTCGGCAAATGAGCTCCAAATACCTTCAATATTTAATAACAGAATAACCTCGTTGAGCACTTCATCATGACTCATAAGGCTTCATTCTGTCTTGGTGAGTTTTCTAGAAAACGAGTAATTTATGTGCTCAAACACACATCTTTCGTGACTTTTCAAGATTTGAACCTACGTAACTTCGGCAAATGAGCTCCAAATACCTTCAATATTTATTAACAGAATAACCTCGTTGAGCACTTCATCATGACTCATAAGGCTTCATTCTGTCTTGGTGAGTTTTCTAGAAAACGAGTAATTTATGTGCTCAAACACACAACTTTCGTGACTTTTCAAGATTTGAACCTCCGTAACTTCGGCAAATGAGCTCCAAATACCTTCAAAATTTGACCACAGAATCACCTCTTTCAGCACTTCATCATGACTAATAAGGCTTCATTCTGTCTTGGTGAGTTTTCTAGAAAACGAGTAATTTATGTGCTCAAACACACAACTTTCGTGACTTTTCAAGATTTGAACCTCCGTAACTTCGGCAAATGAGCTCCAAATACCTTCAAAATTTGACCACACAATCACCTCTTTGATCTCTTCATCATGACTCATAAGGCTTCATTCTGTCTTGGTGAGTTTTCTAGAAAACGAGTAATTTATGTGCTCAAAGACACATCTTTCGTGACTTTTCAAGATTTGAACCTCCGTAACTTCGGTAAATGAGCTCCAAATACCTTCAATATTTAATAACAGAATAACCTCGTTGAGCACTTCATCATGACTCATAAGGCTTCATTCTGTCTTGGTGAGTTTTCTAGAAAACGAGTAATTTATGTACTGAAACACATATCTTTCGTGACTTTTCAAGATTTGAACCTCCGTAACTTCGGCAAATGAGCTCCAAATACCTTCAAAATTTGACCACAGAATCACCTCTTTGATCTCTTCATCATGACTCATAAGGCTTCATTCTGTCTTGGTGAGTTTTCTAGAAAACGAGTAATTTATGTGCTCAAACACACATCTTTCGTGACTTTTCCAGATTTGAACCTCCGTAACTTCGGCAAATGAGCTTCAAATATCTTCAAAATTTGACAACAGAACCACCTCGTGAAGCTCTTCATCATGATTTCATAAGGCTTCATTCTGTCTTGGTGAGTTCTCTAGAAAAAGAGGAATTTATGTGCTCAAACACACATCTTTCGCGACTTTTCAAGATTTGAACCTCCGTAACTTCGACAAATGAGCTCCAAATACCTTCAAAATTTGACCACAGAATCACCTCTTTGAGCACTTCATCATGACTCATAAGGCTTCATTCTGTCTTGGTGAGTTTTCTAGAAAACGAGTAATTTATGTGCTCAAACACACATCTTTCGTGACTTTTCAAGATTTGAACCTACGTAACTTCGGCAAATGAGCTCCAAATACCTTCAAAATTTGACCACAGAATCACCTCTTTGACCTCTTCATCATGACTCATAAGGCTTCATTCTGTCTTGGTGAGTTTTCTAGAAAACGAGTAATTTATGTGCTCAAACACACATCTTTCGTGACTTTTCAAGATTTGAACCTCCGTAACTTCGGCAAATGAGCTCCAAATACCTTCAATATTTAATAACAGAATAACCTCGTTGAGCACTTCATCATGACTCATAAGGCTTCATTCTGTCTTGGTGAGTTTTCTAGAAAACGAGTAATTTATGTGCTCAAACACACATCTTTCGTGACTTTTCCAGATTTGAACCTCCGTAACTTCGGCAAATGAGCTCCAAATACCTTCAATATTTAATAACAGAATAACCTCGTTGAGCACTTCATCATGACTCATAAGGCTTCATTCTGTCTTGGTGAGTTTTCTAGAAAACGAGTAATTTATGTGCTCAAACACACATCTTTCGTGACTTTTCCAGATTTGAACCTCCGTAACTTCGGCAAATGAGCTCCAAATACCTTCAATATTTAATAACAGAATAACCTCGTTGAGCACTTCATCATGACTCATAAGGCTTCATTCTGTCTTGGTGAGTTTTCTAGAAAACGAGTAATTTATGTGCTCAAACACACATCTTTCGTGACTTTTCAAGATTTGAACCTACGTAACTTCGGCAAATGAGCTCCGAATACCTTCAAAATTTAATAACAGAATAACCTCGTTGAGCACTTCATCATGACTCATAAGGCTTCATTCTGTCTTGGTGAGTTTTCTAGAAAACGAGTAATTTATGTGCTCAAACACACATCTTTCGTGACTTTTCCAGATTTGAACCTCCGTAACTTCGGCAAATGAGCTCCAAATACCTTCAATATTTAATAACAGAATAACCTCGTTGAGCACTTCATCATGACTCATAAGGCTTCATTCTGTCTTGGTGAGTTTTCTAGAAAACGAGTAATTTATGTGCTCAAACACACATCTTTCGTGACTTTTCAAGATTTGAACCTCCGTAACTTCGGCAAATGAGCTCCAAATACCTTCAATATTTAATAACAGAATAACCTCGTTGAGCACTTCATCATGACTCATAAGGCTTCATTCTGTCTTGGTGAGTTTTCTAGAAAACGAGTAATTTATGTGCTCAAACACACATCTTTCGTGACTTTTCCAGATTTGAACCTCCGTAACTTCGGCAAATGAGCTCCAAATACCTTCAATATTTAATAACAGAATAACCTCGTTGAGCACTTCATCATGACTCATAAGGCTTCATTCTGTCTTGGTGAGTTTTCTAGAAAACGAGTAATTTATGTGCTCAAACACACATCTTTCGTGACTTTTCCAGATTTGAACCTCCGTAACTTCGGCAAATGAGCTCCAAATACCTTCAATATTTAATAACAGAATAACCTCGTTGAGCACTTCATCATGACTCATAAGGCTTCATTCTGTCTTGGTGAGTTTTCTAGAAAAAGAGGAATTTATGTGCTCAAACACAAATCTTTCGCGACATTTCAAGATTTGAACCTCCGTAACTTCGACAAATGAGCTCCAAATACCTACAAAATTTGACCACAGAATCACCTCTTTGAGCACTTCATCATGACTCATAAGGCTTCATTCTGTCTTGGTGAGCTTTCTAGAAAAAGAGTAATTTATGTGCTCAAACACACAACTTTCGTGACTTTTCAAGATTTGAACCTCCGTAACTTCGGCAAATGAGCTCCAAATACCTTCAAAATTTGACAACAGAATAACCTCGTGGAGCTCGTCATCATGACTCATAATGCTTCATTCTGTCTTGGTGAGTTTTCTAGAAAACGAGTAATTTATGTGCTCAAACACACATCTTTCGTGACTTTTCAAGATTTGAACCTCCGTAACTTCGGCAAATGAGCTCCAAATACCTTCAAAATTTGACCACAGAATCACCTCTTTGAGTACTTCATCATGACTCATAAGTCTTCATTCTGTCTTGGTGAGTTTTCTAGAAAAAGAGTAATTTATGTGCTCAAACACACAACTTTCGTGACTTTTCAAGATTTGAACCTCCGTAACTTCGGCAAATGAGCTCCAAATACCTTCAATATTTAATAACAGAATAACCTCGTTGAGCTCTTCATCATGACTCATAAGGCTTCATTCTGTCTTGGTGAGTTCTCTAGAAAAAGAGGAATTTATGTGCTCAAACACAAATCTTTCGCGACTTTTCAAGATTTGAACCTCCGTAACTTCGACAAATGAGCTCCAAATACCTACAAAATTTGACCACAGAATCACCTCTTTGAGCACTTCATCATGACTCATAAGGCTTCATTCTGTCTTGGTGAGTTTTCTAGAAAACGAGTAATTTATGTGCTCAAACACACATCTTTCGTGACTTTTCAAGATTTGAACCTCCGTAACTTCGGCAAATGAGCTCCAAATACCTTCAAAATTTGACCACAGAATCACCTCTTTGATCTCTTCATCATGACTCATAAGGCTTCATTCTGTCTTGGTGAGTTTTCTAGAAAACGAGTAATTTATGTGCTCAAACACACATCTTTCGTGACTTTTCAAGATTTGAACCTCCGTAACTTCGGCAAATGAGCTCCAAATACCTTCAAAATTTGACCACAGAATCACCTCTTTGATCTCTTCATCATGACTCATAAGGCTTCATTCTGTCTTGGTGAGTTTTCTAGAAAACGAGTAATTTATGTGCTCAAACACACATCTTTCGTGACTTTTCAAGATTTGAACCTCCGTAACTTCGGCAAATGAGCTCCAAATACCTTCAATATTTAATAACAGAATAACCTCGTTGAGCACTTCATCATGACTCATAAGGCTTCATTCTGTCTTGGTGAGTTTTCTAGAAAACGAGTAATTTATGTGCTCAAACACACATCTTTCGTGACTTTTCAAGATTTGAACCTACGTAACTTCGGCAAATGAGCTCCAAATACCTTCAAAATTTGACCACAGAATCAACTCTTTGATCTCTTCATCATGACTCATAAGGCTTCATTCTGTCTTGGTGAGTTTTCTAGAAAACGAGTAATTTATGTGCTCAAACACACATCTTTCGTGACTTTTCAAGATTTGAACCTACGTAACTTCGACAAATGAGCTCCGAATACCTTCAAAATTTAATAACAGAATAACCTCGTTGAGCACTTCATCATGACTCATAAGGCTTCATTCTGTCTTGGTGAGTTTTCTAGAAAACGAGTAATTTATGTGCTCAAACACATATCTTTCGTGACTTTTCCAGATTTGAACCTCCGTAACTTCGGCAAATGAGCTCCAAATACCTTCAATATTTAATAACAGAATAACCTCGTTGAGCACTTCATCATGACTCATAAGTCTTCATTCTGTCTTGGTGAGTTTTCTAGAAAACGAGTAATTTATGTGCTCAAACACACAACTTTCGTGACTTTTCAAGATTTGAACCTCCGTAACTTCGGCAAATGAGCTCCAAATACCTTCAAAATTTGACCACAGAATCACCTCTTTCAGCACTTCATCATGACTAATAAGGCTTCATTCTGTCTTGGTGAGTTTTCTAGAAAACGAGTAATTTATGTGCTCAAACACACAACTTTCGTGACTTTTCAAGATTTGAACCTCCGTAACTTCGGCAAATGAGCTCCAAATACCTTCAAAATTTGACCACACAATCACCTCTTTGATCTCTTCATCATGACTCATAAGGCTTCATTCTGTCTTGGTGAGTTTTCTAGAAAACGAGTAATTTATGTGCTCAAAGACACATCTTTCGTGACTTTTCAAGATTTGAACCTCCGTAACTTCGGTAAATGAGCTCCAAATACCTTCAATATTTAATAACAGAATAACCTCGTTGAGCACTTCATCATGACTCATAAGGCTTCATTCTGTCTTGGTGAGTTTTCTAGAAAACGAGTAATTTATGTACTGAAACACATATCTTTCGTGACTTTTCAAGATTTGAACCTCCGTAACTTCGGCAAATGAGCTCCAAATACCTTCAAAATTTGACCACAGAATCACCTCTTTGATCTCTTCATCATGACTCATAAGGCTTCATTCTGTCTTGGTGAGTTTTCTAGAAAACGAGTAATTTATGTGCTCAAACACACATCTTTCGTGACTTTTCCAGATTTGAACCTCCGTAACTTCGGCAAATGAGCTTCAAATATCTTCAAAATTTGACAACAGAACCACCTCGTGAAGCTCTTCATCATGATTTCATAAGGCTTCATTCTGTCTTGGTGAGTTCTCTAGAAAAAGAGGAATTTATGTGCTCAAACACACATCTTTCGCGACTTTTCAAGATTTGAACCTCCGTAACTTCGACAAATGAGCTCCAAATACCTTCAAAATTTGACCACAGAATCACCTCTTTGAGCACTTCATCATGACTCATAAGGCTTCATTCTGTCTTGGTGAGTTTTCTAGAAAACGAGTAATTTATGTGCTCAAACACACATCTTTCGTGACTTTTCAAGATTTGAACCTACGTAACTTCGGCAAATGAGCTCCAAATACCTTCAAAATTTGACCACAGAATCACCTCTTTGATCTCTTCATCATGACTCATAAGGCTTCATTCTGTCTTGGTGAGTTTTCTAGAAAACGAGTAATTTATGTGCTCAAACACACATCTTTCGTGACTTTTCAAGATTTGAACCTCCGTAACTTCGGCAAATGAGCTCCAAATACCTTCAATATTTAATAACAGAATAACCTCGTTGAGCACTTCATCATGACTCATAAGGCTTCATTCTGTCTTGGTGAGTTTTCTAGAAAACGAGTAATTTATGTGCTCAAACACACATCTTTCGTGACTTTTCCAGATTTGAACCTCCGTAACTTCGGCAAATGAGCTCCAAATACCTTCAATATTTAATAACAGAATAACCTCGTTGAGCACTTCATCATGACTCATAAGGCTTCATTCTGTCTTGGTGAGTTTTCTAGAAAACGAGTAATTTATGTGCTCAAACACACATCTTTCGTGACTTTTCCAGATTTGAACCTCCGTAACTTCGGCAAATGAGCTCCAAATACCTTCAATATTTAATAACAGAATAACCTCGTTGAGCACTTCATCATGACTCATAAGGCTTCATTCTGTCTTGGTGAGTTTTCTAGAAAACGAGTAATTTATGTGCTCAAACACACATCTTTCGTGACTTTTCAAGATTTGAACCTACGTAACTTCGGCAAATGAGCTCCGAATACCTTCAAAATTTAATAACAGAATAACCTCGTTGAGCACTTCATCATGACTCATAAGGCTTCATTCTGTCTTGGTGAGTTTTCTAGAAAACGAGTAATTTATGTGCTCAAACACACATCTTTCGTGACTTTTCCAGATTTGAACCTCCGTAACTTCGGCAAATGAGCTCCAAATACCTTCAATATTTAATAACAGAATAACCTCGTTGAGCACTTCATCATGACTCATAAGGCTTCATTCTGTCTTGGTGAGTTTTCTAGAAAACGAGTAATTTATGTGCTCAAACACACATCTTTCGTGACTTTTCAAGATTTGAACCTCCGTAACTTCGGCAAATGAGCTCCAAATACCTTCAATATTTAATAACAGAATAACCTCGTTGAGCACTTCATCATGACTCATAAGGCTTCATTCTGTCTTGGTGAGTTTTCTAGAAAACGAGTAATTTATGTGCTCAAACACACATCTTTCGTGACTTTTCCAGATTTGAACCTCCGTAACTTCGGCAAATGAGCTCCAAATACCTTCAATATTTAATAACAGAATAACCTCGTTGAGCACTTCATCATGACTCATAAGGCTTCATTCTGTCTTGGTGAGTTTTCTAGAAAACGAGTAATTTATGTGCTCAAACACACATCTTTCGTGACTTTTCCAGATTTGAACCTCCGTAACTTCGGCAAATGAGCTCCAAATACCTTCAAAATTTGACAACAGAATAACCTCGTGGAGCTCGTCATCATGACTCATAATGCTTCATTCTGTCTTGGTGAGTTTTCTAGAAAACGAGTAATTTATGTGCTCAAACACACATCTTTCGTGACTTTTCAAGATTTGAACCTCCGTAACTTCGGCAAATGAGCTCCAAATACCTTCAAAATTTGACCACAGAATCACCTCTTTGAGCACTTCATCATGACTCATAAGTCTTCATTCTGTCTTGGTGAGTTTTCTAGAAAAAGAGTAATTTATGTGCTCAAACACACAACTTTCGTGACTTTTCAAGATTTGAACCTCCGTAACTTCGGCAAATGAGCTCCAAATACCTTCAATATTTAATAACAGAATAACCTCGTTGAGCTCTTCATCATGACTCATAAGGCTTCATTCTGTCTTGGTGAGTTCTCTAGAAAAAGAGGAATTTATGTGCTCAAACACAAATCTTTCGCGACTTTTCAAGATTTGAACCTCCGTAACTTCGACAAATGAGCTCCAAATACCTACAAAATTTGACCACAGAATCACCTCTTTGAGCACTTCATCATGACTCATAAGGCTTCATTCTGTCTTGGTGAGTTTTCTAGAAAACGAGTAATTTATGTGCTCAAACACACATCTTTCGTGACTTTTCAAGATTTGAACCTCCGTAACTTCGGCAAATGAGCTCCAAATACCTTCAAAATTTGACCACAGAATCACCTCTTTGATCTCTTCATCATGACTCATAAGGCTTCATTCTGTCTTGGTGAGTTTTCTAGAAAACGAGTAATTTATGTGCTCAAACACACATCTTTCGTGACTTTTCAAGATTTGAACCTCCGTAACTTCGGCAAATGAGCTCCAAATACCTTCAAAATTTGACCACAGAATCACCTCTTTGATCTCTTCATCATGACTCATAAGGCTTCATTCTGTCTTGGTGAGTTTTCTAGAAAACGAGTAATTTATGTGCTCAAACACACATCTTTCGTGACTTTTCAAGATTTGAACCTCCGTAACTTCGGCAAATGAGCTCCAAATACCTTCAATATTTATTAACAGAATAACCTCGTTGAGCACTTCATCATGACTCATAAGGCTTCATTCTGTCTTGGTGAGTTTTCTAGAAAACGAGTAATTTATGTGCTCAAACACACATCTTTCGTGACTTTTCAAGATTTGAACCTCCGTAACTTCGGCAAATGAGCTCCAAATACCTTCAATATTTATTAACAGAATAACCTCGTTGAGCACTTCATCATGACTCATAAGGCTTCATTCTGTCTTGGTGAGTTTTCTAGAAAACGAGTAATTTATGTGCTCAAACACACAACTTTCGTGACTTTTCAAGATTTGAACCTCCGTAACTTCGGCAAATGAGCTCCAAATACCTTCAAAATTTGACCACAGAATCACCTCTTTCAGCACTTCATCATGACTAATAAGGCTTCATTCTGTCTTGGTGAGTTTTCTAGAAAACGAGTAATTTATGTGCTCAAACACACAACTTTCGTGACTTTTCAAGATTTGAACCTCCGTAACTTCGGCAAATGAGCTCCAAATACCTTCAAAATTTGACCACACAATCACCTCTTTGATCTCTTCATCATGACTCATAAGGCTTCATTCTGTCTTGGTGAGTTTTCTAGAAAACGAGTAATTTATGTGCTCAAAGACACATCTTTCGTGACTTTTCAAGATTTGAACCTCCGTAACTTCGGTAAATGAGCTCCAAATACCTTCAATATTTAATAACAGAATAACCTCGTTGAGCACTTCATCATGACTCATAAGGCTTCATTCTGTCTTGGTGAGTTTTCTAGAAAACGAGTAATTTATGTACTGAAACACATATCTTTCGTGACTTTTCAAGATTTGAACCTCCGTAACTTCGGCAAATGAGCTCCAAATACCTTCAAAATTTGACCACAGAATCACCTCTTTGATCTCTTCATCATGACTCATAAGGCTTCATTCTGTCTTGGTGAGTTTTCTAGAAAACGAGTAATTTATGTGCTCAAACACACATCTTTCGTGACTTTTCCAGATTTGAACCTCCGTAACTTCGGCAAATGAGCTTCAAATATCTTCAAAATTTGACAACAGAACCACCTCGTGAAGCTCTTCATCATGATTTCATAAGGCTTCATTCTGTCTTGGTGAGTTCTCTAGAAAAAGAGGAATTTATGTGCTCAAACACACATCTTTCGCGACTTTTCAAGATTTGAACCTCCGTAACTTCGACAAATGAGCTCCAAATACCTTCAAAATTTGACCACAGAATCACCTCTTTGAGCACTTCATCATGACTCATAAGGCTTCATTCTGTCTTGGTGAGTTTTCTAGAAAACGAGTAATTTATGTGCTCAAACACACATCTTTCGTGACTTTTCAAGATTTGAACCTACGTAACTTCGGCAAATGAGCTCCAAATACCTTCAAAATTTGACCACAGAATCACCTCTTTGATCTCTTCATCATGACTCATAAGGCTTCATTCTGTCTTGGTGAGTTTTCTAGAAAACGAGTAATTTATGTGCTCAAACACACATCTTTCGTGACTTTTCCAGATTTGAACCTCCGTAACTTCGGCAAATGAGCTCCAAATACCTTCAATATTTAATAACAGAATAACCTCGTTGAGCACTTCATCATGACTCATAAGGCTTCATTCTGTCTTGGTGAGTTTTCTAGAAAACGAGTAATTTATGTGCTCAAACACACATCTTTCGTGACTTTTCCAGATTTGAACCTCCGTAACTTCGGCAAATGAGCTCCAAATACCTTCAATATTTAATAACAGAATAACCTCGTTGAGCACTTCATCATGACTCATAAGGCTTCATTCTGTCTTGGTGAGTTTTCTAGAAAACGAGTAATTCATGTGCTCAAACACACATCTTTCGTGACTTTTCAAGATTTGAACCTACGTAACTTCGGCAAATGAGCTCCGAATACCTTCAAAATTTAATAACAGAATAACCTCGTTGAGCACTTCATCATGACTCATAAGGCTTCATTCTGTCTTGGTGAGTTTTCTAGAAAACGAGTAATTTATGTGCTCAAACACACATCTTTCGTGACTTTTCCAGATTTGAACCTCCGTAACTTCGGCAAATGAGCTCCAAATACCTTCAATATTTAATAACAGAATAACCTCGTTGAGCACTTCATCATGACTCATAAGGCTTCATTCTGTCTTGGTGAGTTTTCTAGAAAACGAGTAATTTATGTGCTCAAACACACATCTTTCGTGACTTTTCAAGATTTGAACCTCCGTAACTTCGGCAAATGAGCTCCAAATACCTTCAATATTTAATAACAGAATAACCTCGTTGAGCACTTCATCATGACTCATAAGGCTTCATTCTGTCTTGGTGAGTTTTCTAGAAAACGAGTAATTTATGTGCTCAAACACACATCTTTCGTGACTTTTCCAGATTTGAACCTCCGTAACTTCGGCAAATGAGCTCCAAATACCTTCAATATTTAATAACAGAATAACCTCGTTGAGCACTTCATCATGACTCATAAGGCTTCATTCTGTCTTGGTGAGTTTTCTAGAAAACGAGTAATTTATGTGCTCAAACACACATCTTTCGTGACTTTTCCAGATTTGAACCTCCGTAACTTCGGCAAATGAGCTCCAAATACCTTCAATATTTAATAACAGAATAACCTCGTTGAGCACTTCATCATGACTCATAAGGCTTCATTCTGTCTTGGTGAGTTTTCTAGAAAAAGAGGAATTTATGTGCTCAAACACAAATCTTTCGCGACATTTCAAGATTTGAACCTCCGTAACTTCGACAAATGAGCTCCAAATACCTACAAAATTTGACCACAGAATCACCTCTTTGAGCACTTCATCATGACTCATAAGGCTTCATTCTGTCTTGGTGAGCTTTCTAGAAAAAGAGTAATTTATGTGCTCAAACACACAACTTTCGTGACTTTTCAAGATTTGAACCTCCGTAACTTCGGCAAATGAGCTCCAAATACCTTCAAAATTTGACAACAGAATAACCTCGTGGAGCTCGTCATCATGACTCATAATGCTTCATTCTGTCTTGGTGAGTTTTCTAGAAAACGAGTAATTTATGTGCTCAAACACACATCTTTCGTGACTTTTCAAGATTTGAACCTCCGTAACTTCGGCAAATGAGCTCCAAATACCTTCAAAATTTGACCACAGAATCACCTCTTTGAGTACTTCATCATGACTCATAAGTCTTCATTCTGTCTTGGTGAGTTTTCTAGAAAAAGAGTAATTTATGTGCTCAAACACACAACTTTCGTGACTTTTCAAGATTTGAACCTCCGTAACTTCGGCAAATGAGCTCCAAATACCTTCAATATTTAATAACAGAATAACCTCGTTGAGTTCTTCATCATGACTCATAAGGCTTCATTCTGTCTTGGTGAGTTCTCTAGAAAAAGAGGAATTTATGTGCTCAAACACAAATCTTTCGCGACTTTTCAAGATTTGAACCTCCGTAACTTCGACAAATGAGCTCCAAATACCTACAAAATTTGACCACAGAATCACCTCTTTGAGCACTTCATCATGACTCATAAGGCTTCATTCTGTCTTGGTGAGTTTTCTAGAAAACGAGTAATTTATGTGCTCAAACACACATCTTTCGTGACTTTTCAAGATTTGAACCTCCGTAACTTCGGCAAATGAGCTCCAAATACCTTCAAAATTTGACCACAGAATCACCTCTTTGATCTCTTCATCATGACTCATAAGGCTTCATTCTGTCTTGGTGAGTTTTCTAGAAAACGAGTAATTTATGTGCTCAAACACACATCTTTCGTGACTTTTCAAGATTTGAACCTCCGTAACTTCGGCAAATGAGCTCCAAATACCTTCAAAATTTGACCACAGAATCACCTCTTTGATCTCTTCATCATGACTCATAAGGCTTCATTCTGTCTTGGTGAGTTTTCTAGAAAACGAGTAATTTATGTGCTCAAACACACATCTTTCGTGACTTTTCAAGATTTGAACCTCCGTAACTTCGGCAAATGAGCTCCAAATACCTTCAATATTTAATAACAGAATAACCTCGTTGAGCACTTCATCATGACTCATAAGGCTTCATTCTGTCTTGGTGAGTTTTCTAGAAAACGAGTAATTTATGTGCTCAAACACACATCTTTCGTGACTTTTCAAGATTTGAACCTACGTAACTTCGGCAAATGAGCTCCAAATACCTTCAAAATTTGACCACAGAATCAACTCTTTGATCTCTTCATCATGACTCATAAGGCTTCATTCTGTCTTGGTGAGTTTTCTAGAAAACGAGTAATTTATGTGCTCAAACACACATCTTTCGTGACTTTTCAAGATTTGAACCTACGTAACTTCGACAAATGAGCTCCGAATACCTTCAAAATTTAATAACAGAATAACCTCGTTGAGCACTTCATCATGACTCATAAGGCTTCATTCTGTCTTGGTGAGTTTTCTAGAAAACGAGTAATTTATGTGCTCAAACACATATCTTTCGTGACTTTTCCAGATTTGAACCTCCGTAACTTCGGCAAATGAGCTCCAAATACCTTCAATATTTAATAACAGAATAACCTCGTTGAGCACTTCATCATGACTCATAAGTCTTCATTCTGTCTTGGTGAGTTTTCTAGAAAACGAGTAATTTATGTGCTCAAACACACAACTTTCGTGACTTTTCAAGATTTGAACCTCCGTAACTTCGGCAAATGAGCTCCAAATACCTTCAAAATTTGACCACACAATCACCTCTTTGATCTCTTCATCATGACTCATAAGGCTTCATTCTGTCTTGGTGAGTTTTCTAGAAAACGAGTAATTTATGTGCTCAAAGACACATCTTTCGTGACTTTTCAAGATTTGAACCTCCGTAACTTCGGTAAATGAGCTCCAAATACCTTCAATATTTAATAACAGAATAACCTCGTTGAGCACTTCATCATGACTCATAAGGCTTCATTCTGTCTTGGTGAGTTTTCTAGAAAACGAGTAATTTATGTACTGAAACACATATCTTTCGTGACTTTTCAAGATTTGAACCTCCGTAACTTCGGCAAATGAGCTCCAAATACCTTCAAAATTTGACCACAGAATCACCTCTTTGATCTCTTCATCATGACTCATAAGGCTTCATTCTGTCTTGGTGAGTTTTCTAGAAAACGAGTAATTTATGTGCTCAAACACACATCTTTCGTGACTTTTCCAGATTTGAACCTCCGTAACTTCGGCAAATGAGCTTCAAATATCTTCAAAATTTGACAACAGAACCACCTCGTGAAGCTCTTCATCATGATTTCATAAGGCTTCATTCTGTCTTGGTGAGTTCTCTAGAAAAAGAGGAATTTATGTGCTCAAACACACATCTTTCGCGACTTTTCAAGATTTGAACCTCCGTAACTTCGACAAATGAGCTCCAAATACCTTCAAAATTTGACCACAGAATCACCTCTTTGAGCACTTCATCATGACTCATAAGGCTTCATTCTGTCTTGGTGAGTTTTCTAGAAAACGAGTAATTTATGTGCTCAAACACACATCTTTCGTGACTTTTCAAGATTTGAACCTACGTAACTTCGGCAAATGAGCTCCAAATACCTTCAAAATTTGACCACAGAATCACCTCTTTGATCTCTTCATCATGACTCATAAGGCTTCATTCTGTCTTGGTGAGTTTTCTAGAAAACGAGTAATTTATGTGCTCAAACACACATCTTTCGTGACTTTTCAAGATTTGAACCTCCGTAACTTCGGCAAATGAGCTCCAAATACCTTCAATATTTAATAACAGAATAACCTCGTTGAGCACTTCATCATGACTCATAAGGCTTCATTCTGTCTTGGTGAGTTTTCTAGAAAACGAGTAATTTATGTGCTCAAACACACATCTTTCGTGACTTTTCCAGATTTGAACCTCCGTAACTTCGGCAAATGAGCTCCAAATACCTTCAATATTTAATAACAGAATAACCTCGTTGAGCACTTCATCATGACTCATAAGGCTTCATTCTGTCTTGGTGAGTTTTCTAGAAAACGAGTAATTTATGTGCTCAAACACACAACTTTCGTGACTTTTCAAGATTTGAACCTCCGTAACTTCGGCAAATGAGCTCCAAATACCTTCAAAATTTGACAACAGAATAACCTCGTGGAGCTCGTCATCATGACTCATAATGCTTCATTCTGTCTTGGTGAGTTTTCTAGAAAACGAGTAATTTATGTGCTCAAACACACATCTTTCGTGACTTTTCAAGATTTGAACCTCCGTAACTTCGGCAAATGAGCTCCAAATACCTTCAAAATTTGACCACAGAATCACCTCTTTGAGCACTTCATCATGACTCATAAGTCTTCATTCTGTCTTGGTGAGTTTTCTAGAAAAAGAGTAATTTATGTGCTCAAACACACAACTTTCGTGACTTTTCAAGATTTGAACCTCCGTAACTTCGGCAAATGAGCTCCAAATACCTTCAATATTTAATAACAGAATAACCTCGTTGAGCTCTTCATCATGACTCATAAGGCTTCATTCTGTCTTGGTGAGTTCTCTAGAAAAAGAGGAATTTATGTGCTCAAACACAAATCTTTCGCGACTTTTCAAGATTTGAACCTCCGTAACTTCGACAAATGAGCTCCAAATACCTACAAAATTTGACCACAGAATCACCTCTTTGAGCACTTCATCATGACTCATAAGGCTTCATTCTGTCTTGGTGAGTTTTCTAGAAAACGAGTAATTTATGTGCTCAAACACACATCTTTCGTGACTTTTCAAGATTTGAACCTCCGTAACTTCGGCAAATGAGCTCCAAATACCTTCAAAATTTGACCACAGAATCACCTCTTTGATCTCTTCATCATGACTCATAAGGCTTCATTCTGTCTTGGTGAGTTTTCTAGAAAACGAGTAATTTATGTGCTCAAACACACATCTTTCGTGACTTTTCAAGATTTGAACCTCCGTAACTTCGGCAAATGAGCTCCAAATACCTTCAAAATTTGACCACAGAATCACCTCTTTGATCTCTTCATCATGACTCATAAGGCTTCATTCTGTCTTGGTGAGTTTTCTAGAAAACGAGTAATTTATGTGCTCAAACACACATCTTTCGTGACTTTTCAAGATTTGAACCTCCGTAACTTCGGCAAATGAGCTCCAAATACCTTCAATATTTATTAACAGAATAACCTCGTTGAGCACTTCATCATGACTCATAAGGCTTCATTCTGTCTTGGTGAGTTTTCTAGAAAACGAGTAATTTATGTGCTCAAACACACATCTTTCGTGACTTTTCAAGATTTGAACCTCCGTAACTTCGGCAAATGAGCTCCAAATACCTTCAATATTTATTAACAGAATAACCTCGTTGAGCACTTCATCATGACTCATAAGGCTTCATTCTGTCTTGGTGAGTTTTCTAGAAAACGAGTAATTTATGTGCTCAAACACACAACTTTCGTGACTTTTCAAGATTTGAACCTCCGTAACTTCGGCAAATGAGCTCCAAATACCTTCAAAATTTGACCACAGAATCACCTCTTTCAGCACTTCATCATGACTAATAAGGCTTCATTCTGTCTTGGTGAGTTTTCTAGAAAACGAGTAATTTATGTGCTCAAACACACAACTTTCGTGACTTTTCAAGATTTGAACCTCCGTAACTTCGGCAAATGAGCTCCAAATACCTTCAAAATTTGACCACACAATCACCTCTTTGATCTCTTCATCATGACTCATAAGGCTTCATTCTGTCTTGGTGAGTTTTCTAGAAAACGAGTAATTTATGTGCTCAAAGACACATCTTTCGTGACTTTTCAAGATTTGAACCTCCGTAACTTCGGTAAATGAGCTCCAAATACCTTCAATATTTAATAACAGAATAACCTCGTTGAGCACTTCATCATGACTCATAAGGCTTCATTCTGTCTTGGTGAGTTTTCTAGAAAACGAGTAATTTATGTACTGAAACACATATCTTTCGTGACTTTTCAAGATTTGAACCTCCGTAACTTCGGCAAATGAGCTCCAAATACCTTCAAAATTTGACCACAGAATCACCTCTTTGATCTCTTCATCATGACTCATAAGGCTTCATTCTGTCTTGGTGAGTTTTCTAGAAAACGAGTAATTTATGTGCTCAAACACACATCTTTCGTGACTTTTCCAGATTTGAACCTCCGTAACTTCGGCAAATGAGCTTCAAATATCTTCAAAATTTGACAACAGAACCACCTCGTGAAGCTCTTCATCATGATTTCATAAGGCTTCATTCTGTCTTGGTGAGTTCTCTAGAAAAAGAGGAATTTATGTGCTCAAACACACATCTTTCGCGACTTTTCAAGATTTGAACCTCCGTAACTTCGACAAATGAGCTCCAAATACCTTCAAAATTTGACCACAGAATCACCTCTTTGAGCACTTCATCATGACTCATAAGGCTTCATTCTGTCTTGGTGAGTTTTCTAGAAAACGAGTAATTTATGTGCTCAAACACACATCTTTCGTGACTTTTCAAGATTTGAACCTACGTAACTTCGGCAAATGAGCTCCAAATACCTTCAAAATTTGACCACAGAATCACCTCTTTGATCTCTTCATCATGACTCATAAGGCTTCATTCTGTCTTGGTGAGTTTTCTAGAAAACGAGTAATTTATGTGCTCAAACACACATCTTTCGTGACTTTTCCAGATTTGAACCTCCGTAACTTCGGCAAATGAGCTCCAAATACCTTCAATATTTAATAACAGAATAACCTCGTTGAGCACTTCATCATGACTCATAAGGCTTCATTCTGTCTTGGTGAGTTTTCTAGAAAACGAGTAATTTATGTGCTCAAACACACATCTTTCGTGACTTTTCCAGATTTGAACCTCCGTAACTTCGGCAAATGAGCTCCAAATACCTTCAATATTTAATAACAGAATAACCTCGTTGAGCACTTCATCATGACTCATAAGGCTTCATTCTGTCTTGGTGAGTTTTCTAGAAAACGAGTAATTCATGTGCTCAAACACACATCTTTCGTGACTTTTCAAGATTTGAACCTACGTAACTTCGGCAAATGAGCTCCGAATACCTTCAAAATTTAATAACAGAATAACCTCGTTGAGCACTTCATCATGACTCATAAGGCTTCATTCTGTCTTGGTGAGTTTTCTAGAAAACGAGTAATTTATGTGCTCAAACACACATCTTTCGTGACTTTTCCAGATTTGAACCTCCGTAACTTCGGCAAATGAGCTCCAAATACCTTCAATATTTAATAACAGAATAACCTCGTTGAGCACTTCATCATGACTCATAAGGCTTCATTCTGTCTTGGTGAGTTTTCTAGAAAACGAGTAATTTATGTGCTCAAACACACATCTTTCGTGACTTTTCAAGATTTGAACCTCCGTAACTTCGGCAAATGAGCTCCAAATACCTTCAATATTTAATAACAGAATAACCTCGTTGAGCACTTCATCATGACTCATAAGGCTTCATTCTGTCTTGGTGAGTTTTCTAGAAAACGAGTAATTTATGTGCTCAAACACACATCTTTCGTGACTTTTCCAGATTTGAACCTCCGTAACTTCGGCAAATGAGCTCCAAATACCTTCAATATTTAATAACAGAATAACCTCGTTGAGCACTTCATCATGACTCATAAGGCTTCATTCTGTCTTGGTGAGTTTTCTAGAAAACGAGTAATTTATGTGCTCAAACACACATCTTTCGTGACTTTTCCAGATTTGAACCTCCGTAACTTCGGCAAATGAGCTCCAAATACCTTCAATATTTAATAACAGAATAACCTCGTTGAGCACTTCATCATGACTCATAAGGCTTCATTCTGTCTTGGTGAGTTTTCTAGAAAAAGAGGAATTTATGTGCTCAAACACAAATCTTTCGCGACATTTCAAGATTTGAACCTCCGTAACTTCGACAAATGAGCTCCAAATACCTACAAAATTTGACCACAGAATCACCTCTTTGAGCACTTCATCATGACTCATAAGGCTTCATTCTGTCTTGGTGAGCTTTCTAGAAAAAGAGTAATTTATGTGCTCAAACACACAACTTTCGTGACTTTTCAAGATTTGAACCTCCGTAACTTCGGCAAATGAGCTCCAAATACCTTCAAAATTTGACAACAGAATAACCTCGTGGAGCTCGTCATCATGACTCATAATGCTTCATTCTGTCTTGGTGAGTTTTCTAGAAAACGAGTAATTTATGTGCTCAAACACACATCTTTCGTGACTTTTCAAGATTTGAACCTCCGTAACTTCGGCAAATGAGCTCCAAATACCTTCAAAATTTGACCACAGAATCACCTCTTTGAGTACTTCATCATGACTCATAAGTCTTCATTCTGTCTTGGTGAGTTTTCTAGAAAAAGAGTAATTTATGTGCTCAAACACACAACTTTCGTGACTTTTCAAGATTTGAACCTCCGTAACTTCGGCAAATGAGCTCCAAATACCTTCAATATTTAATAACAGAATAACCTCGTTGAGTTCTTCATCATGACTCATAAGGCTTCATTCTGTCTTGGTGAGTTCTCTAGAAAAAGAGGAATTTATGTGCTCAAACACAAATCTTTCGCGACTTTTCAAGATTTGAACCTCCGTAACTTCGACAAATGAGCTCCAAATACCTACAAAATTTGACCACAGAATCACCTCTTTGAGCACTTCATCATGACTCATAAGGCTTCATTCTGTCTTGGTGAGTTTTCTAGAAAACGAGTAATTTATGTGCTCAAACACACATCTTTCGTGACTTTTCAAGATTTGAACCTCCGTAACTTCGGCAAATGAGCTCCAAATACCTTCAAAATTTGACCACAGAATCACCTCTTTGATCTCTTCATCATGACTCATAAGGCTTCATTCTGTCTTGGTGAGTTTTCTAGAAAACGAGTAATTTATGTGCTCAAACACACATCTTTCGTGACTTTTCAAGATTTGAACCTCCGTAACTTCGGCAAATGAGCTCCAAATACCTTCAAAATTTGACCACAGAATCACCTCTTTGATCTCTTCATCATGACTCATAAGGCTTCATTCTGTCTTGGTGAGTTTTCTAGAAAACGAGTAATTTATGTGCTCAAACACACATCTTTCGTGACTTTTCAAGATTTGAACCTCCGTAACTTCGGCAAATGAGCTCCAAATACCTTCAATATTTAATAACAGAATAACCTCGTTGAGCACTTCATCATGACTCATAAGGCTTCATTCTGTCTTGGTGAGTTTTCTAGAAAACGAGTAATTTATGTGCTCAAACACACATCTTTCGTGACTTTTCAAGATTTGAACCTACGTAACTTCGGCAAATGAGCTCCAAATACCTTCAAAATTTGACCACAGAATCAACTCTTTGATCTCTTCATCATGACTCATAAGGCTTCATTCTGTCTTGGTGAGTTTTCTAGAAAACGAGTAATTTATGTGCTCAAACACACATCTTTCGTGACTTTTCAAGATTTGAACCTACGTAACTTCGACAAATGAGCTCCGAATACCTTCAAAATTTAATAACAGAATAACCTCGTTGAGCACTTCATCATGACTCATAAGGCTTCATTCTGTCTTGGTGAGTTTTCTAGAAAACGAGTAATTTATGTGCTCAAACACATATCTTTCGTGACTTTTCCAGATTTGAACCTCCGTAACTTCGGCAAATGAGCTCCAAATACCTTCAATATTTAATAACAGAATAACCTCGTTGAGCACTTCATCATGACTCATAAGTCTTCATTCTGTCTTGGTGAGTTTTCTAGAAAACGAGTAATTTATGTGCTCAAACACACAACTTTCGTGACTTTTCAAGATTTGAACCTCCGTAACTTCGGCAAATGAGCTCCAAATACCTTCAAAATTTGACCACACAATCACCTCTTTGATCTCTTCATCATGACTCATAAGGCTTCATTCTGTCTTGGTGAGTTTTCTAGAAAACGAGTAATTTATGTGCTCAAAGACACATCTTTCGTGACTTTTCAAGATTTGAACCTCCGTAACTTCGGTAAATGAGCTCCAAATACCTTCAATATTTAATAACAGAATAACCTCGTTGAGCACTTCATCATGACTCATAAGGCTTCATTCTGTCTTGGTGAGTTTTCTAGAAAACGAGTAATTTATGTACTGAAACACATATCTTTCGTGACTTTTCAAGATTTGAACCTCCGTAACTTCGGCAAATGAGCTCCAAATACCTTCAAAATTTGACCACAGAATCACCTCTTTGATCTCTTCATCATGACTCATAAGGCTTCATTCTGTCTTGGTGAGTTTTCTAGAAAACGAGTAATTTATGTGCTCAAACACACATCTTTCGTGACTTTTCCAGATTTGAACCTCCGTAACTTCGGCAAATGAGCTTCAAATATCTTCAAAATTTGACAACAGAACCACCTCGTGAAGCTCTTCATCATGATTTCATAAGGCTTCATTCTGTCTTGGTGAGTTCTCTAGAAAAAGAGGAATTTATGTGCTCAAACACACATCTTTCGCGACTTTTCAAGATTTGAACCTCCGTAACTTCGACAAATGAGCTCCAAATACCTTCAAAATTTGACCACAGAATCACCTCTTTGAGCACTTCATCATGACTCATAAGGCTTCATTCTGTCTTGGTGAGTTTTCTAGAAAACGAGTAATTTATGTGCTCAAACACACATCTTTCGTGACTTTTCAAGATTTGAACCTACGTAACTTCGGCAAATGAGCTCCAAATACCTTCAAAATTTGACCACAGAATCACCTCTTTGATCTCTTCATCATGACTCATAAGGCTTCATTCTGTCTTGGTGAGTTTTCTAGAAAACGAGTAATTTATGTGCTCAAACACACATCTTTCGTGACTTTTCAAGATTTGAACCTCCGTAACTTCGGCAAATGAGCTCCAAATACCTTCAATATTTAATAACAGAATAACCTCGTTGAGCACTTCATCATGACTCATAAGGCTTCATTCTGTCTTGGTGAGTTTTCTAGAAAACGAGTAATTTATGTGCTCAAACACACATCTTTCGTGACTTTTCCAGATTTGAACCTCCGTAACTTCGGCAAATGAGCTCCAAATACCTTCAATATTTAATAACAGAATAACCTCGTTGAGCACTTCATCATGACTCATAAGGCTTCATTCTGTCTTGGTGAGTTTTCTAGAAAACGAGTAATTTATGTGCTCAAACACACATCTTTCGTGACTTTTCCAGATTTGAACCTCCGTAACTTCGGCAAATGAGCTCCAAATACCTTCAATATTTAATAACAGAATAACCTCGTTGAGCACTTCATCATGACTCATAAGGCTTCATTCTGTCTTGGTGAGTTTTCTAGAAAACGAGTAATTTATGTGCTCAAACACACATCTTTCGTGACTTTTCAAGATTTGAACCTACGTAACTTCGGCAAATGAGCTCCGAATACCTTCAAAATTTAATAACAGAATAACCTCGTTGAGCACTTCATCATGACTCATAAGGCTTCATTCTGTCTTGGTGAGTTTTCTAGAAAACGAGTAATTTATGTGCTCAAACACACATCTTTCGTGACTTTTCCAGATTTGAACCTCCGTAACTTCGGCAAATGAGCTCCAAATACCTTCAATATTTAATAACAGAATAACCTCGTTGAGCACTTCATCATGACTCATAAGGCTTCATTCTGTCTTGGTGAGTTTTCTAGAAAACGAGTAATTTATGTGCTCAAACACACATCTTTCGTGACTTTTCAAGATTTGAACCTCCGTAACTTCGGCAAATGAGCTCCAAATACCTTCAATATTTAATAACAGAATAACCTCGTTGAGCACTTCATCATGACTCATAAGGCTTCATTCTGTCTTGGTGAGTTTTCTAGAAAACGAGTAATTTATGTGCTCAAACACACATCTTTCGTGACTTTTCCAGATTTGAACCTCCGTAACTTCGGCAAATGAGCTCCAAATACCTTCAATATTTAATAACAGAATAACCTCGTTGAGCACTTCATCATGACTCATAAGGCTTCATTCTGTCTTGGTGAGTTTTCTAGAAAACGAGTAATTTATGTGCTCAAACACACATCTTTCGTGACTTTTCCAGATTTGAACCTCCGTAACTTCGGCAAATGAGCTCCAAATACCTTCAATATTTAATAACAGAATAACCTCGTTGAGCACTTCATCATGACTCATAAGGCTTCATTCTGTCTTGGTGAGTTTTCTAGAAAAAGAGGAATTTATGTGCTCAAACACAAATCTTTCGCGACATTTCAAGATTTGAACCTCCGTAACTTCGACAAATGAGCTCCAAATACCTACAAAATTTGACCACAGAATCACCTCTTTGAGCACTTCATCATGACTCATAAGGCTTCATTCTGTCTTGGTGAGCTTTCTAGAAAAAGAGTAATTTATGTGCTCAAACACACAACTTTCGTGACTTTTCAAGATTTGAACCTCCGTAACTTCGGCAAATGAGCTCCAAATACCTTCAAAATTTGACAACAGAATAACCTCGTGGAGCTCGTCATCATGACTCATAATGCTTCATTCTGTCTTGGTGAGTTTTCTAGAAAACGAGTAATTTATGTGCTCAAACACACATCTTTCGTGACTTTTCAAGATTTGAACCTCCGTAACTTCGGCAAATGAGCTCCAAATACCTTCAAAATTTGACCACAGAATCACCTCTTTGAGCACTTCATCATGACTCATAAGTCTTCATTCTGTCTTGGTGAGTTTTCTAGAAAAAGAGTAATTTATGTGCTCAAACACACAACTTTCGTGACTTTTCAAGATTTGAACCTCCGTAACTTCGGCAAATGAGCTCCAAATACCTTCAATATTTAATAACAGAATAACCTCGTTGAGCTCTTCATCATGACTCATAAGGCTTCATTCTGTCTTGGTGAGTTCTCTAGAAAAAGAGGAATTTATGTGCTCAAACACAAATCTTTCGCGACTTTTCAAGATTTGAACCTCCGTAACTTCGACAAATGAGCTCCAAATACCTACAAAATTTGACCACAGAATCACCTCTTTGAGCACTTCATCATGACTCATAAGGCTTCATTCTGTCTTGGTGAGTTTTCTAGAAAACGAGTAATTTATGTGCTCAAACACACATCTTTCGTGACTTTTCAAGATTTGAACCTCCGTAACTTCGGCAAATGAGCTCCAAATACCTTCAAAATTTGACCACAGAATCACCTCTTTGATCTCTTCATCATGACTCATAAGGCTTCATTCTGTCTTGGTGAGTTTTCTAGAAAACGAGTAATTTATGTGCTCAAACACACATCTTTCGTGACTTTTCAAGATTTGAACCTCCGTAACTTCGGCAAATGAGCTCCAAATACCTTCAAAATTTGACCACAGAATCACCTCTTTGATCTCTTCATCATGACTCATAAGGCTTCATTCTGTCTTGGTGAGTTTTCTAGAAAACGAGTAATTTATGTGCTCAAACACACATCTTTCGTGACTTTTCAAGATTTGAACCTCCGTAACTTCGGCAAATGAGCTCCAAATACCTTCAATATTTAATAACAGAATAACCTCGTTGAGCACTTCATCATGACTCATAAGGCTTCATTCTGTCTTGGTGAGTTTTCTAGAAAACGAGTAATTTATGTGCTCAAACACACATCTTTCGTGACTTTTCAAGATTTGAACCTACGTAACTTCGGCAAATGAGCTCCAAATACCTTCAAAATTTGACCACAGAATCAACTCTTTGATCTCTTCATCATGACTCATAAGGCTTCATTCTGTCTTGGTGAGTTTTCTAGAAAACGAGTAATTTATGTGCTCAAACACACATCTTTCGTGACTTTTCAAGATTTGAACCTACGTAACTTCGACAAATGAGCTCCGAATACCTTCAAAATTTAATAACAGAATAACCTCGTTGAGCACTTCATCATGACTCATAAGGCTTCATTCTGTCTTGGTGAGTTTTCTAGAAAACGAGTAATTTATGTGCTCAAACACATATCTTTCGTGACTTTTCCAGATTTGAACCTCCGTAACTTCGGCAAATGAGCTCCAAATACCTTCAATATTTAATAACAGAATAACCTCGTTGAGCACTTCATCATGACTCATAAGTCTTCATTCTGTCTTGGTGAGTTTTCTAGAAAAAGAGTAATTTATGTGCTCAAACACACATCTTTCGTGACTTTTCAAGATTTGAACCTCCGTAACTTCGGCAAATGAGCTCCAAATACCTTCAATATTTAATAACAGAATCACCTCTTTGAGCACTTCATCATGACTCATAAGGCTTCATTCTGTCTTGGTGAGTTTTCTAGAAAACGAGTAATTTATGTGCTCAAACACACATCTTTCGTGACTTTTCCAGATTTGAACCTCCGTAACTTCGGCAAATGAGCTCCAAATACCTTCAATATTTAATAACAGAATAACCTCGTTGAGCACTTCATCATGACTCATAAGGCTTCATTCTGTCTTGGTGAGCTTTCTAGAAAAAGAGTAATTTATGTGCTCAAACACACAACTTTCGTGACTTTTCAAGATTTGAACCTCCGTAACTTCGGCAAATGAGCTCCAAATACCTTCAAAATTTGACAACAGAATAACCTCGTGGAGCTCGTCATCATGACTCATAATGCTTCATTCTGTCTTGGTGAGTTTTCTAGAAAACGAGTAATTTATGTGCTCAAACACACATCTTTCGTGACTTTTCAAGATTTGAACCTCCGTAACTTCGGCAAATGAGCTCCAAATACCTTCAAAATTTGACCACAGAATCACCTCTTTGAGCTCTTCATCATGACTCATAAGGCTTCATTCTGTCTTGGTGAGTTCTCTAGAAAAAGAGGAATTTATGTGCTCAAACACAAATCTTTCGCGACTTTTCAAGATTTGAACCTCCGTAACTTCGACAAATGAGCTCCAAATACCTACAAAATTTGACCACAGAATCACCTCTTTGAGCACTTCATCATGACTCATAAGGCTTCATTCTGTCTTGGTGAGTTTTCTAGAAAACGAGTAATTTATGTGCTCAAACACACATCTTTCGTGACTTTTCAAGATTTGAACCTCCGTAACTTCGGCAAATGAGCTCCAAATACCTTCAAAATTTGACCACAGAATCACCTCTTTGATCTCTTCATCATGACTCATAAGGCTTCATTCTGTCTTGGTGAGTTTTCTAGAAAACGAGTAATTTATGTGCTCAAACACACATCTTTCGTGACTTTTCAAGATTTGAACCTCCGTAACTTCGGCAAATGAGCTCCAAATACCTTCAAAATTTGACAACAGAATCACCTCTTTGATCTCTTCATCATGACTCATAAGGCTTCATTCTGTCTTGGTGAGTTTTCTAGAAAACGAGTAATTTATGTGCTCAAACACACAACTTTCGTGACTTTTCAAGATTTGAACCTCCGTAACTTCGGCAAATGAGCTCCAAATACCTTCAATATTTAATAACAGAATCACCTCTTTGAGCACTTCATCATGACTCATAAGGCTTCATTCTGTCTTGGTGAGTTTTCTAGAAAACGAGTAATTTATGTGCTCAAACACACATCTTTCGTGACTTTTCAAGATTTGAACCTCCGTAACTTCGGCAAATGAGCTCCAAATACCTTCAATATTTAATAACAGAATAACCTCGTTGAGCACTTCATCATGACTCATAAGGCTTCATTCTGTCTTGGTGAGTTTTCTAGAAAACGAGTAATTTATGTGCTCAAACACACATCTTTCGTGACTTTTCCAGATTTGAACCTCCGTAACTTCGGCAAATGAGCTCCAAATACCTTCAAAATTTAATAACAGAATAACCTCGTTGAGCACTTCATCATGACTCATAAGGCTTCATTCTGTCTTGGTGAGTTTTCTAGAAAACGAGTAATTTATGTGCTCAAACACACATCTTTCGTGACTTTTCAAGATTTGAACCTACGTAACTTCGGCAAATGAGCTCCAAATACCTTCAAAATTTAATAACAGAATAACCTCGTTGAGCACTTCATCATGACTCATAAGGCTTCATTCTGTCTTGGTGAGTTTTCTAGAAAACGAGTAATTTATGTGCTCAAACACACATCTTTCGTGACTTTTCCAGATTTGAACCTCCGTAACTTCGGCAAATGAGCTCCAAATACCTTCAAAATTTGACCACAGAATCACCTCTTTGAGCACTTCATCATGACTCATAAGGCTTCATTCTGTCTTAGTGAGTTTTCTAGAAAACGAGTAATTTATGTGCTCAAACACACATCTTTCGTGACTTTTCAAGATTTGAACCTCCGTAACTTCGGCAAATGAGCTCCAAATACCTTCAAAATTTGACAACAGAATAACCTCGTGGAGCTCGTCATCATGACTCATAATGCTTCATTCTGTCTTGGTGAGTTTTCTAGAAAACGAGTAATTTATGTGCTCAATCACACATCATTCGTTACTTTTCCAGCTTTGAACCTCCGTAACTTCGGTAAATGAGCTTCAAATATCTTCAAAATTTGACAACAGAACCACCTCGTGAAGCTCTTCATCATGATTTCATAAGGCTTCATTCTGTCTTGGTGAGTTCTCTAGAAAAAGAGGAATTTATGTGCTCAAACACAAATCTTTCGCGACTTTTCAAGATTTGAACCTCCGTAACTTCGACAAATGAGCTCCAAATACCTACAAAATTTGACCACAGAATCACCTCTTTGAGCACTTCATCATGACTCATAAGGCTTCATTCTGTCTTGGTGAGCTTTCTAGAAAAAGAGTAATTTATGTGCTCAAACACACAACTTTCGTGACTTTTCAAGATTTGAACCTCCGTAACTTCGGCAAATGAGCTCCAAATACCTTCAAAATTTGACAACAGAATAACCTCGTGGAGCTCGTCATCATGACTCATAATGCTTCATTCTGTCTTGGTGAGTTTTCTAGAAAACGAGTAATTTATGTGCTCAAACACACATCTTTCGTGACTTTTCAAGATTTGAACCTCCGTAACTTCGGCAAATGAGCTCCAAATACCTTCAAAATTTGACCACAGAATCACCTCTTTGAGCACTTCATCATGACTCATAAGTCTTCATTCTGTCTTGGTGAGTTTTCTAGAAAAAGAGTAATTTATGTGCTCAAACACACAACTTTCGTGACTTTTCAAGATTTGAACCTCCGTAACTTCGGCAAATGAGCTCCAAATACCTTCAATATTTAATAACAGAATAACCTCGTTGAGCTCTTCATCATGACTCATAAGGCTTCATTCTGTCTTGGTGAGTTTTCTAGAAAACGAGTAATTTATGTGCTCAAACACACATCTTTCGTGACTTTTCCAGATTTGAACCTTCGTAACTTCGGCAAATGAGCTCCAAATACCTTCAAAATTTGACAACAGAATAACCTCGTGGAGCTCGTCATCATGACTCATAAGGCTTCATTCTGTCTTGGTGAGTTTTCTAGAAAACGAGTAATTTATGTGCTCAAACACACAACTTTCGTGACTTTTCAAGATTTGAACCTCCGTAACTTCGGCAAATGAGCTCCAAATACCTTCAAAATTTGACAACAGAATAACCTCGTTGAGCTCTTCATCATGACTCATAAGGCTTCATTCTGTCTTGGTGAGTTTTCTAGAGAACGTCTAATTTATGTGCTCAAACACACATCTTTCGTGACTTTTCCAGATTTGAACCTTCGTAACTTCGGCAAATGAGCTCCAAATACCTTCAAAATTTGACAACAGAATAACCTCGTGGAGCTCGTCATCATGACTCATAAGGCTTCATTCTGTCTTGGTGAGTTTTCTAGAAAACGAGTAATTTATGTGCTCAAACACACAACTTTCGTGACTTTTCAAATTTTGAACCTCCGTAACTTCGGCAAATGAGCTCCAAATACCTTCAATATTTGACAACAGAATAACCTCGTTGAGCTCTTCATCATGACTCATAAGGCTTCATTCTGTCTTGGTGAGTTTTCTAGAAAAAGAGGAATTTATGTGCTCAAACACACATCTTTCGCGACTTTTCAAGATTTGAACCTCCGTAACTTCGGCACATGAGCTCCAAATACCTTCAATATTTAATAACAGAATAACCTCGTTGAGCTCTTCATCATGACTCATAAGGCTTCATTCTGTCTTGGTGAGTTTTCTAGAAAACGTGTAATTTATGTGCTCAAACACACAACTTTCGTGACTTTTCCAGCTTTGAACCTCCGTAACTTCGGCAAATGAGCTCCAAATACCTTCAAAATTTGACAACAGAATAACCTCGTGGAGCTCGTCATCATGACTCATAAGGCTTCATTCTGTCTTGGTGAGTTTTCTAGAAAACGAGTAATTTATGTGCTCAAACACACATCTTTCGTGACTTTTCCAGATTTGAACCTCCGTAACTTCGGCAAATGAGCTCCAAATACCTTCAATATTTAATAACAGAATAACCTCGTTGAGCTCTTCATCATGACTCATAAGGCTTCATTCTGTCTTGGTGAGTTTTCTAGAGAACGTCTAATTTATGTGCTCAAACACACAACTTTCGTGACTTTTCCAGCTTTGAACCTCCGTAACTTCGGCAAATGAGCTCCAAATACCTTCAAAATTTGACAACAGAATAACCTCGTGGAGCTCGTCATCATGACTCATAAGGCTTCATTCTGTCTTGGTGAGTTTTCTAGAAAACGAGTAATTTATGTGCTCAAACACACATCATTCGTGACTTTTCCAGCTTTGAACCTCCGTAACTTCGGCAAATGAGCTCCAAATGCCTTCAAAATTTGACAACAGAGTAACCTCGTGAAGCTCTTCATCATGATTTCATAAGGCTTCATTCTGTCTTAGTGAGTTTTCTAGAAAACGAGTAATTTATGTGCTCAATCACACATCATTCGTGACTTTTCCAGCTTTGAACCTCCGTAACTTCGGCAAATGAGCTTCAAATATCTTCAAAATTTGACAACAGAACCACCTCGTGAAGCTCTTCATCATGATTTCATAAGGCTTCATTCTGTCTTGGTGAGTTCTCTAGAAAAAGAGGAATTTATGTGCTCAAACACAAATCTTTCGCGACTTTTCAAGATTTGAACCTCCGTAACTTCGACAAATGAGCTCCAAATACCTACAAAATTTGACCACAGAATCACCTCTTTGAGCACTTCATCATGACTCATAAGGCTTCATTCTGTCTTGGTGAGTTTTCTAGAAAAAGAGTAATTTATGTGCTCAAACACACAACTTTCGTGACTTTTCAAGATTTGAACCTCCGTAACTTCGGCAAATGAGCTCCAAATACCTTCAATATTTAATAACAGAATAACCTCGTTGAGCTCTTCATCATGACTCATAAGGCTTCATTCTGTCTTGGTGAGTTCTCTAGAAAAAGAGGAATTTATGTGCTCAAACACAAATCTTTCGCGACTTTTCAAGATTTGAACCTCCGTAACTTCGACAAATGAGCTCCAAATACCTACAAAATTTGACCACAGAATCACCTCTTTGAGCACTTCATCATGACTCATAAGGCTTCATTCTGTCTTGGTGAGCTTTCTAGAAAAAGAGTAATTTATGTGCTCAAACACACAACTTTCGTGACTTTTCAAGATTTGAACCTCCGTAACTTCGGCAAATGAGCTCCAAATACCTTCAAAATTTGACAACAGAATAACCTCGTGGAGCTCGTCATCATGACTCATAATGCTTCATTCTGTCTTGGTGAGTTTTCTAGAAAACGAGTAATTTATGTGCTCAAACACACATCTTTCGTGACTTTTCAAGATTTGAACCTCCGTAACTTCGGCAAATGAGCTCCAAATACCTTCAAAATTTGACCACAGAATCACCTCTTTGAGCACTTCATCATGACTCATAAGTCTTCATTCTGTCTTGGTGAGTTTTCTAGAAAAAGAGTAATTTATGTGCTCAAACACACAACTTTCGTGACTTTTCAAGATTTGAACCTCCGTAACTTCGGCAAATGAGCTCCAAATACCTTCAATATTTAATAACAGAATAACCTCGTTGAGCTCTTCATCATGACTCATAAGGCTTCATTCTGTCTTGGTGAGTTCTCTAGAAAAAGAGGAATTTATGTGCTCAAACACAAATCTTTCGCGACTTTTCAAGATTTGAACCTCCGTAACTTCGACAAATGAGCTCCAAATACCTACAAAATTTGACCACAGAATCACCTCTTTGAGCACTTCATCATGACTCATAAGGCTTCATTCTGTCTTGGTGAGTTTTCTAGAAAACGAGTAATTTATGTGCTCAAACACACATCTTTCGTGACTTTTCCAGATTTGAACCTTCGTAACTTCGGCAAATGAGCTCCAAATACCTTCAAAATTTGACAACAGAATAACCTCGTGGAGCTCGTCATCATGACTCATAAGGCTTCATTCTGTCTTGGTGAGTTTTCTAGAAAACGAGTAATTTATGTGCTCAAACACACAACTTTCGTGACTTTTCAAGATTTGAACCTCCGTAACTTCGGCAAATGAGCTCCAAATACCTTCAAAATTTGACAACAGAATAACCTCGTTGAGCTCTTCATCATGACTCATAAGGCTTCATTCTGTCTTGGTGAGTTTTCTAGAGAACGTCTAATTTATGTGCTCAAACACACATCTTTCGTGACTTTTCCAGATTTGAACCTTCGTAACTTCGGCAAATGAGCTCCAAATACCTTCAAAATTTGACAACAGAATAACCTCGTGGAGCTCGTCATCATGACTCATAAGGCTTCATTCTGTCTTGGTGAGTTTTCTAGAAAACGAGTAATTTATGTGCTCAAACACACAACTTTCGTGACTTTTCAAATTTTGAACCTCCGTAACTTCGGCAAATGAGCTCCAAATACCTTCAATATTTGACAACAGAATAACCTCGTTGAGCTCTTCATCATGACTCATAAGGCTTCATTCTGTCTTGGTGAGTTTTCTAGAAAAAGAGGAATTTATGTGCTCAAACACACATCTTTCGCGACTTTTCAAGATTTGAACCTCCGTAACTTCGGCACATGAGCTCCAAATACCTTCAATATTTAATAACAGAATAACCTCGTTGAGCTCTTCATCATGACTCATAAGGCTTCATTCTGTCTTGGTGAGTTTTCTAGAAAACGTGTAATTTATGTGCTCAAACACACAACTTTCGTGACTTTTCCAGGTTTGAACCTCCGTAACTTCGGCAAATGAGCTCCAAATACCTTCAAAATTTGACAACAGAATAACCTCGTGGAGCTCGTCATCATGACTCATAAGGCTTCATTCTGTCTTGGTGAGTTTTCTAGAAAACGAGTAATTTATGTGCTCAAACACACATCTTTCGTGACTTTTCCAGATTTGAACCTCCGTAACTTCGGCAAATGAGCTCCAAATACCTTCAATATTTAATAACAGAATAACCTCGTTGAGCTCTTCATCATGACTCATAAGGCTTCATTCTGTCTTGGTGAGTTTTCTAGAGAACGTCTAATTTATGTGCTCAAACACACAACTTTCGTGACTTTTCCAGCTTTGAACCTCCGTAACTTCGGCAAATGAGCTCCAACTACCTTCAAAATTTGACAACAGAATAACCTCGTGGAGCTCGTCATCATGACTCATAAGGCTTCATTCTGTCTTGGTGAGTTTTCTAGAAAACGAGTAATTTATGTGCTCAAACACACATCATTCGTGACTTTTCCAGCTTTGAACCTCCGTAACTTCGGCAAATGAGCTCCAAATGCCTTCAAAATTTGACAACAGAGTAACCTCGTGAAGCTCTTCATCATGATTTCATAAGGCTTCATTCTGTCTTAGTGAGTTTTCTAGAAAACGAGTAATTTATGTGCTCAATCACACATCATTCGTGACTTTTCCAGCTTTGAACCTCCGTAACTTCGGCAAATGAGCTTCAAATATCTTCAAAATTTGACAACAGAACCACCTCGTGAAGCTCTTCATCATGATTTCATAAGGCTTCATTCTGTCTTGGTGAGTTCTCTAGAAAAAGAGGAATTTATGTGCTCAAACACAAATCTTTCGCGACTTTTCAAGATTTGAACCTCCGTAACTTCGACAAATGAGCTCCAAATACCTACAAAATTTGACCACAGAATCACCTCTTTGAGCACTTCATCATGACTCATAAGGCTTCATTCTGTCTTGGTGAGCTTTCTAGAAAAAGAGTAATTTATGTGCTCAAACACACAACTTTCGTGACTTTTCAAGATTTGAACCTCCGTAACTTCGGCAAATGAGCTCCAAATACCTTCAAAATTTGACAACAGAATAACCTCGTGGAGCTCGTCATCATGACTCATAATGCTTCATTCTGTCTTGGTGAGTTTTCTAGAAAACGAGTAATTTATGTGCTCAAACACACATCTTTCGTGACTTTTCAAGATTTGAACCTCCGTAACTTCGGCAAATGAGCTCCAAATACCTTCAAAATTTGACCACAGAATCACCTCATTGAGCACTTCATCATGACTCATAAGTCTTCATTCTGTCTTGGTGAGTTTTCTAGAAAAAGAGTAATTTATGTGCTCAAACACACAACTTTCGTGACTTTTCAAGATTTGAACCTCCGTAACTTCGGCAAATGAGCTCCAAATACCTTCAATATTTAATAACAGAATAACCTCGTTGAGCTCTTCATCATGACTCATAAGGCTTCATTCTGTCTTGGTGAGTTCTCTAGAAAAAGAGGAATTTATGTGCTCAAACACAAATCTTTCGCGACTTTTCAAGATTTGAACCTCCGTAACTTCGACAAATGAGCTCCAAATACCTTCAAAATTTGACAACAGAATAACCTCGTGGAGCTCGTCATCATGACTCATAATGCTTCATTCTGTCTTGGTGAGTTTTCTAGAAAACGAGTAATTTATGTGCTCAAACACACATCATTCGTGACTTTTCCAGCTTTGAACCTCCGTAACTTCGGCAAATGAGCTTCAAATATCTTCAAAATTTGACAAGAGAACCACCTCGTGAAGCTCTTCATCATGATTTCATAAGGCTTCATTCTGTCTTGGTGAGTTCTCTAGAAAAAGAGGAATTTATGTGCTCAAACACACATCTTTCGCGACTTTTCAAGATTTGAACCTCCGTAACTTCGACAAATGAGCTCCAAATACCTACAAAATTTGACAACAGAATAACCTCGTGGAGCTCGTCATCATGACTCATAATGCTTCATTCTGTCTTGGTGAGTTTTCTAGAAAACGAGTAATTTATGTGCTCAAACACACATCTTTCGTGACTTTTCAAGATTTGAACCTACGTAACTTCGGCAAATGAGCTCCAAATACCTTCAATATTTGCCAACAGAATAACCTCGTTGAGCACTTCATCATGACTCATAAGACTTCATTCTGTCTTGGTGAGTTTTCTAGAAAACGAGTAATTTATGTGCTCAAACACACATCTTTCGTGACTTTTCAAGATTTGAACCTCCGTAACTTCGGCAAATGAGCTCCAAATACCTTCAATATTTAATAACAGAATAACCTCGTTGAGCTCTTCATCATGACTCATAAGGCTTCATTCTGTCTTGGTGAGTTTTCTAGAGAACGTCTAATTTATGTGCTCAAACACACAACTTTCGTGACTTTTCCAACTTTGAACCTCGTAACTTCGGCAAATGAGCTCCAAATACCTTCAAAATTTGACAACAGAATAACCTCGTGGAGCTCGTCATCATGACTCATAAGGCTTCATTCTGTCTTGGTGAGTTTTCTAGAAAACGAGTAATTTATGTGCTCAAACACACATCATTCGTGACTTTTCCAGCTTTGAACCTCCGTAACTTCGGCAAATGAGCTTCAAATATCTTCAAAATTTGACAACAGAACCACCTCGTGAAGCTCTTCATCATGATTTCATAAGGCTTCATTCTGTCTTGGTGAGTTCTCTAGAAAAAGAGGAATTTATGTGCTCAAACACACATCTTTCGCGACTTTTCAAGATTTGAACCTCCGTAACTTCGACAAATGAGCTCCAAATACCTTCAATATTTAATAACAGAATAACCTCGTGGAGCTCGTCATCATGACTCATAAGGCTTCATTCTGTCTTGGTGAGTTTTCTAGAAAACGAGTAATTTATGTGCTCAAACACACATCTTTCGTGACTTTTCCAGATTTGAACCTCTGTAACTTCGGCAAATGAGCTCCAAATACCTTCAATATTTAATAACAGAATAACCTCGTGGAGCTCGTCATCATGACTCATAAGGCTTCATTCTATCTTGGTGAGTTTTCTAGAAAACGAGTAATTTATGTGCTCAAACACACATCATTCGTGACTTTTCCAGCTTTGAACCTCCGTAACTTCGGCAAATGAGCTTCAAATATCTTCAAAATTTGACAACAGAACCACCTCGTGAAGCTCTTCATCATGATTTCATAAGGCTTCATTCTGTCTTGGTGAGTTCTCTAGAAAAAGAGGAATTTATGTGCTCAAACACAAATCTTTCGCGACTTTTCAAGATTTGAATCTCAGGAACTTCGGCAAAGGAGCTCCAAATACCTTCAAAATTTGACAACAGAATAACCTCGTTGAGCACTTCATCATGACTCATAAGGCTTCATTCTGTCTTGGTGAGTTTTCTAGAAAACGAGTAATTTATGTCCTCAAACACACATCTTTCGTGACTTTTCAAGATTTGAACCTACGTAACTTCGGCAAATGAGCTTCAAATATCTTCAAAATTTGACAACAGAACCACCTCGTGAAGCTCTTCATCATGATTTCATAAGGCTTCATTCTGTCTTGGTGAGTTCTCTAGAAAAAGAGGAATTTATGTGCTCAAACACACATCTTTCGCGACTTTGCAAGATTTGAACCTCCGTAACTTCGACAAATGAGCTCCATATACCTACAAAATTTGACCACAGAATCACCTCTTTGAGCACTTCATCATGACTCATAAGGCTTCATTCTGTCTTGGTGAGTTTTCTAGAAAACGAGTAATTTATGTGCTCAAACACACATCTTTCGTGACTTTTCCAGATTTGAACCTCCGTAACTTCGGCAAATGAGCTTCAAATATCTTCAAAATTTGACAACAGAACCACCTCGTGAAGCTCTTCATCATGATTTCATAAGGCTTCATTCTGTCTTGGTGAGTTCTCTAGAAAAAGAGGAATTTATGTGCTCAAACACACATCTTTCGTGACTTTTCAAGATTTGAACCTCCGTAACTTCGGCAAATGAGCTCCAAATACCTTCAATATTTATTAACAGAATAACCTCGTTGAGCACTTCATCATGACTCATAAGGCTTCATTCTGTCTTGGTGAGTTTTCTAGAAAACGAATAATTTATGTGCTCAAACACACATCTTTCGTGACTTTTCCAGATTTGAACCTCCGTAACTTCGGCAAATGAGCTTCAAATATCTTCAAAATTTGACAACAGAATCACCTCGTGGAGCTCTTCATCATGAATAATAAGGCTTCATTCTGTCTTGGTGAGTTTTCTAGAAAACGAGTAATTTATGTGCTCAAAGACACATCTTTCGTGACTTTTCAAGATTTGAACCTCCGTAACTTCGGCAAATGAGCTCCAAATACCTTCAATATTTATTAACAGAATAACCTCGTGGAGCTCGTCATCATGACTCATAAGGCTTCATTCTGTCTTGGTGAGTTTTCTAGAAAAAGAGGAATTTATGTGCTCAAACACACATCTTTCGCGACTTTTCAAGATTTGAACCTCCGTAACTTCGACAAATGAGCTCCAAATACCTTCAAAATTTGACAACAGAATAACCTCGTGGAGCTCGTCATCATGACTCATAAGGCTTCATTCTGTCTTGGTGAGTTTTCTAGAAAACGAGTAATTTATGTGCTGAAACACACATCTTTCGTGACTTTTCAAGATTTGAACCTCCGTAACTTCGGCAAATGAGCTCCAAATACCTTCAAAATTTGACCACAGAATCACCTCTTTGATCTCTTCATCATGACTCATAAGGCTTCATTCTGTCTTGGTGAGTTTTCTAGAAAACGAGTAATTTATGTCCTCAAACACACATCTTTCGCGACTTTTCAAGATTTGAACCTCCGTAACTTCGGCAAATGAGCTACAAATACCTTCAAAATTTGACCACAGAATCACCTCTTTGATCTCTTCATCATGACTAATAAGGCTTCATTCTGTCTTGGTGAGTTTTCTAGAAAACGAGTAATTTATGTGCTGAAACACACATCTTTCGTGACTTTTCAAGATTTGAACCTCCGTAACTTCGGCAAATGAGCTCCAAATACCTTCAAAATTTGACCACAGAATCACCTCTTTGATCTCTTCATCATGACTCATAAGGCTTCATTCTGTCTTGGTGAGTTTTCTAGAAAACGAGTAGTTTATGTGCTCAAACACACATCTTTCGTGACTTTTCAAGATTTGAACCTACGTAACTTCGGCAAATGAGCTCCAAATACCTTCAAAATTTGACAACAGAATCACCTCGTGGAGCTCTTCATCATGACTAATAAGGCTTCATTCTGTCTTGGTGAGTTTTCTAGAAAACGAGTAATTTATGTGCTCAAAGACACATCTTTCGTGACTTTTCAAGATTTGAACCTCCGTAACTTCGGCAAATGAGCTCCAAATACCTTCAATATTTATTAACAGAATAACCTCGTGGAGCTCGTCATCATGACTCATAAGGCTTCATTCTGTCTTTTTGAGTTTTCTAGAAAACGAGTAATTTATGTCCTCAAACACACATCTTTCGCGACTTTTCAAGATTTGAACCTCCGTAACTTCGGCAAATGAGCTACAAATACCTTCAAAATTTGACCACAGAATCACCTCTTTGATCTCTTCATCATGACTCATAAGGCTTCATTCTGTCTTGGTGAGTTTTCTAGAAAACGAATAATTTATGTGCTCAAACACACATCTTTCGTGACTTTTCCAGACTTGAACCTCCGTAACTTCGGCAAATGAGCTTCAAATATCTTCAAAATTTGACAACAGAATCACCTCGTGAAGCTCTTCATCATGATTTCATAAGGCTTCATTCTGTCTTGGTGAGTTCTCTAGAAAAAGAGGAATTTATGTGCTCAAACACAAATCTTTCGCGACTTTTCAAGATTTGAATCTCAGGAACTTCGGCAAAGGAGCTCCAAATACCTTCAAAATTTGACAACAGAATAACCTCGTTGAGCACTTCATCATGACTCATAAGGCTTCATTCTGTCTTGGTGAGTTTTCTAGAAAACGAGTAATTTATGTCCTCAAACACACATCTTTCGTGACTTTTCAAGATTTGAACCTACGTAACTTCGGCAAATGAGCTTCAAATATCTTCAAAATTTGACAACAGAACCACCTCGTGAAGCTCTTCATCATGATTTCATAAGGCTTCATTCTGTCTTGGTGAGTTCTCTAGAAAAAGAGGAATTTATGTGCTCAAACACACATCTTTCGCGACTTTGCAAGATTTGAACCTCCGTAACTTCGACAAATGAGCTCCATATACCTACAAAATTTGACCACAGAATCACCTCTTTGAGCACTTCATCATGACTCATAAGGCTTCATTCTGTCTTGGTGAGTTTTCTAGAAAACGAGTAATTTATGTGCTCAAACACACATCTTTCGTGACTTTTCCAGATTTGAACCTCCGTAACTTCGGCAAATGAGCTTCAAATATCTTCAAAATTTGACAACAGAACCACCTCGTGAAGCTCTTCATCATGATTTCATAAGGCTTCATTCTGTCTTGGTGAGTTCTCTAGAAAAAGAGGAATTTATGTGCTCAAACACACATCTTTCGTGACTTTTCAAGATTTGAACCTCCGTAACTTCGGCAAATGAGCTCCAAATACCTTCAATATTTATTAACAGAATAACCTCGTTGAGCACTTCATCATGACTCATAAGGCTTCATTCTGTCTTGGTGAGTTTTCTAGAAAACGAATAATTTATGTGCTCAAACACACATCTTTCGTGACTTTTCCAGATTTGAACCTCCGTAACTTCGGCAAATGAGCTTCAAATATCTTCAAAATTTGACAACAGAATCACCTCGTGGAGCTCTTCATCATGAATAATAAGGCTTCATTCTGTCTTGGTGAGTTTTCTAGAAAACGAGTAATTTATGTGCTCAAAGACACATCTTTCGTGACTTTTCAAGATTTGAACCTCCGTAACTTCGGCAAATGAGCTCCAAATACCTTCAATATTTATTAACAGAATAACCTCGTGGAGCTCGTCATCATGACTCATAAGGCTTCATTCTGTCTTGGTGAGTTTTCTAGAAAAAGAGGAATTTATGTGCTCAAACACACATCTTTCGCGACTTTTCAAGATTTGAACCTCCGTAACTTCGACAAATGAGCTCCAAATACCTTCAAAATTTGACAACAGAATAACCTCGTGGAGCTCGTCATCATGACTCATAAGGCTTCATTCTGTCTTGGTGAGTTTTCTAGAAAACGAGTAATTTATGTGCTGAAACACACATCTTTCGTGACTTTTCAAGATTTGAACCTCCGTAACTTCGGCAAATGAGCTACAAATACCTTCAAAATTTGACCACAGAATCACCTCTTTGATCTCTTCATCATGACTAATAAGGCTTCATTCTGTCTTGGTGAGTTTTCTAGAAAACGAGTAGTTTATGTGCTCAAACACACATCTTTCGTGACTTTTCAAGATTTGAACCTACGTAACTTCGGCAAATGAGCTCCAAATACCTTCAAAATTTGACAACAGAATCACCTCGTGGAGCTCTTCATCATGACTAATAAGGCTTCATTCTGTCTTGGTGAGTTTTCTAGAAAACGAGTAATTTATGTGCTCAAAGACACATCTTTCGTGACTTTTCAAGATTTGAACCTCCGTAACTTCGGCAAATGAGCTCCAAATACCTTCAATATTTATTAACAGAATAACCTCGTGGAGCTCGTCATCATGACTCATAAGGCTTCATTCTGTCTTGGTGAGTTTTCTAGAAAACGAGTAATTTATGTCCTCAAACACACATCTTTCGCGACTTTTCAAGATTTGAACCTCCGTAACTTCGGCAAATGAGCTACAAATACCTTCAAAATTTGACCACAGAATCACCTCTTTGATCTCTTCATCATGACTCATAAGGCTTCATTCTGTCTTGGTGAGTTTTCTAGAAAACGAATAATTTATGTGCTCAAACACACATCTTTCGTGACTTTTCCAGATTTGAACCTCCGTAACTTCGGCAAATGAGCTTCAAATATCTTCAAAATTTGACAACAGAATCACCTCGTGGAGCTCTTCATCATGAATAATAAGGCTTCATTCTGTCTTGGTGAGTTTTCTAGAAAACGAGTAATTTATGTGCTCAAAGACACATCTTTCGTGACTTTTCAAGATTTGAACCTCCGTAACTTCGGCAAATGAGCTCCAAATACCTTCAATATTTATTAACAGAATAACCTCGTGGAGCTCGTCATCATGACTCATAAGGCTTCATTCTGTCTTGGTGAGTTTTCTAGAAAAAGAGGAATTTATGTGCTCAAACACACATCTTTCGCGACTTTTCAAGATTTGAACCTCCGTAACTTCGACAAATGAGCTCCAAATACCTTCAAAATTTGACAACAGAATAACCTCGTGGAGCTCGTCATCATGACTCATAAGGCTTCATTCTGTCTTGGTGAGTTTCCTAGAAAACGAGTAATTTATGTGCTCAAACACACATCATTCGTGACTTTTCCAGCTTTGAACCTCGTAACTTCGGCAAATGAGCTCCCAATGCCTTCAAAATTTGACAACAGAATTACCTTGTTGAGCTCGTCATCATGACTCATAAGGCTTCATTCTGTCTTGGTGAGTTTTCTAGAAAACGAGTAATTTATGTGCTCAAACACACATCTTTCGTGACTTTTCCAGACTTGAACCTCCGTAACTTCGGCAAATGAGCTTCAAATATCTTCAAAATTTGACAACAGAATCACCTCGTGGAGCTCTTCATCATGAATAATAAGGCTTCATTCTGTCTTGGTGAGTTTTCTAGAAAACGAGTAATTTATGTGCTCAAAGACACATCTTTCGTGACTTTTCAAGATTTGAACCTCCGTAACTTCGGCAAATGAGCTCCAAATACCTTCAATATTTATTAACAGAATAACCTCGTGGAGCTCGTCATCATGACTCATAAGGCTTCATTCTGTCTTGGTGAGTTTTCTAGAAAAAGAGGAATTTATGTGCTCAAACACACATCTTTCGCGACTTTTCAAGATTTGAACCTCCGTAACTTCGACAAATGAGCTCCAAATACCTTCAAAATTTGACAACAGAATAACCTCGTGGAGCTCGTCATCATGACTCATAAGGCTTCATTCTGTCTTGGTGAGTTTTCTAGAAAACGAGTAATTTATGTGCTCAAACACACATCATTCGTGACTTTTCCAGCTTTGAACCTCGTAACTTCGGCAAATGAGCTCCCAATGCCTTCAAAATTTGACAACAGAATTACCTTGTTGAGCTCGTCATCATGACTCATAAGGCTTCATTCTGTCTTGGTGAGTTTTCTAGAAAACGAGTAATTTATGTGCTCAAACACACATCATTCGTGACTTTTCCAGCTTTGAACCTCCGTAACTTCGGCAAATGAGCTTCAAATATCTTCAAAATTTGACAACAGAACCACCTCGTGAAGCTCTTCATCATGATTTCATAAGGCTTCATTCTGTCTTGGTGAGTTTTCTAGAAAACGAGTAATTTATGTGCTCAAACACACATCTTTCCTGACTTTTCAAGATTTGAACCTCCGTAACTTCGGCAAATGAGCTTCAAATATCTTCAAAATTTGACAACAGAACCACCTCGTGAAGCTCTTCATCATGATTTCATAAGGCTTCATTCTGTCTTGGTGAGTTCTCTAGAAAAAGAGGAATTTATGTGCTCAAACACAAATCTTTCGCGACTTTTCAAGATTTGAATCTCAGGAACTTCGGCAAAGGAGCTCCAAATACCTTCAAAATTTGACAACAGAATAACCTCGTTGAGCACTTCATCATGACTCATAAGGCTTCATTCTGTCTTGGTGAGTTTTCTAGAAAACGAGTAATTTATGTCCTCAAACACACATCTTTCGTGACTTTTCAAGATTTGAACCTACGTAACTTCGGCAAATGAGCTTCAAATATCTTCAAAATTTGACAACAGAACCACCTCGTGAAGCTCTTCATCATGATTTCATAAGGCTTCATTCTGTCTTGGTGAGTTCTCTAGAAAAAGAGGAATTTATGTGCTCAAACACACATCTTTCGCGACTTTGCAAGATTTGAACCTCCGTAACTTCGACAAATGAGCTCCATATACCTACAAAATTTGACCACAGAATCACCTCTTTGAGCACTTCATCATGACTCATAAGGCTTCATTCTGTCTTGGTGAGTTTTCTAGAAAACGAGTAATTTATGTGCTCAAACACACATCTTTCGTGACTTTTCCAGATTTGAACCTCCGTAACTTCGGCAAATGAGCTTCAAATATCTTCAAAATTTGACAACAGAACCACCTCGTGAAGCTCTTCATCATGATTTCATAAGGCTTCATTCTGTCTTGGTGAGTTCTCTAGAAAAAGAGGAATTTATGTGCTCAAACACACATCTTTCGTGACTTTTCAAGATTTGAACCTCCGTAACTTCGGCAAATGAGCTCCAAATACCTTCAATATTTATTAACAGAATAACCTCGTTGAGCACTTCATCATGACTCATAAGGCTTCATTCTGTCTTGGTGAGTTTTCTAGAAAACGAATAATTTATGTGCTCAAACACACATCTTTCGTGACTTTTCCAGATTTGAACCTCCGTAACTTCGGCAAATGAGCTTCAAATATCTTCAAAATTTGACAACAGAATCACCTCGTGGAGCTCTTCATCATGAATAATAAGGCTTCATTCTGTCTTGGTGAGTTTTCTAGAAAACGAGTAATTTATGTGCTCAAAGACACATCTTTCGTGACTTTTCAAGATTTGAACCTCCGTAACTTCGGCAAATGAGCTCCAAATACCTTCAATATTTATTAACAGAATAACCTCGTGGAGCTCGTCATCATGACTCATAAGGCTTCATTCTGTCTTGGTGAGTTTTCTAGAAAAAGAGGAATTTATGTGCTCAAACACACATCTTTCGCGACTTTTCAAGATTTGAACCTCCGTAACTTCGACAAATGAGCTCCAAATACCTTCAAAATTTGACAACAGAATAACCTCGTGGAGCTCGTCATCATGACTCATAAGGCTTCATTCTGTCTTGGTGAGTTTTCTAGAAAACGAGTAATTTATGTGCTGAAACACACATCTTTCGTGACTTTTCAAGATTTGAACCTCCGTAACTTCGGCAAATGAGCTACAAATACCTTCAAAATTTGACCACAGAATCACCTCTTTGATCTCTTCATCATGACTAATAAGGCTTCATTCTGTCTTGGTGAGTTTTCTAGAAAACGAGTAGTTTATGTGCTCAAACACACATCTTTCGTGACTTTTCAAGATTTGAACCTACGTAACTTCGGCAAATGAGCTCCAAATACCTTCAAAATTTGACAACAGAATCACCTCGTGGAGCTCTTCATCATGACTAATAAGGCTTCATTCTGTCTTGGTGAGTTTTCTAGAAAACGAGTAATTTATGTGCTCAAAGACACATCTTTCGTGACTTTTCAAGATTTGAACCTCCGTAACTTCGGCAAATGAGCTCCAAATACCTTCAATATTTATTAACAGAATAACCTCGTGGAGCTCGTCATCATGACTCATAAGGCTTCATTCTGTCTTGGTGAGTTTTCTAGAAAACGAGTAATTTATGTCCTCAAACACACATCTTTCGCGACTTTTCAAGATTTGAACCTCCGTAACTTCGGCAAATGAGCTACAAATACCTTCAAAATTTGAACACAGAATCACCTCTTTGATCTCTTCATCATGACTCATAAGGCTTCATTCTGTCTTGGTGAGTTTTCTAGAAAACGAATAATTTATGTGCTCAAACACACATCTTTCGTGACTTTTCCAGATTTGAACCTCCGTAACTTCGGCAAATGAGCTTCAAATATCTTCAAAATTTGACAACAGAATCACCTCGTGGAGCTCTTCATCATGAATAATAAGGCTTCATTCTGTCTTGGTGAGTTTTCTAGAAAACGAGTAATTTATGTGCTCAAAGACACATCTTTCGTGACTTTTCAAGATTTGAACCTCCGTAACTTCGGCAAATGAGCTCCAAATACCTTCAATATTTATTAACAGAATAACCTCGTGGAGCTCGTCATCATGACTCATAAGGCTTCATTCTGTCTTGGTGAGTTTTCTAGAAAAAGAGGAATTTATGTGCTCAAACACACATCTTTCGCGACTTTTCAAGATTTGAACCTCCGTAACTTCGACAAATGAGCTCCAAATACCTTCAAAATTTGACAACAGAATAACCTCGTGGAGCTCGTCATCATGACTCATAAGGCTTCATTCTGTCTTGGTGAGTTTTCTAGAAAACGAGTAATTTATGTGCTCAAACACACATCATTCGTGACTTTTCCAGCTTTGAACCTCGTAACTTCGGCAAATGAGCTCCCAATGCCTTCAAAATTTGACAACAGAATTACCTTGTTGAGCTCGTCATCATGACTCATAAGGCTTCATTCTGTCTTGGTGAGTTTTCTAGAAAACGAGTAATTTATGTGCTCAAACACACATCATTCGTGACTTTTCCAGCTTTGAACCTCCGTAACTTCGGCAAATGAGCTTCAAATATCTTCAAAATTTGACAACAGAACCACCTCGTGAAGCTCTTCATCATGATTTCATAAGGCTTCATTCTGTCTTGGTGAGTTTTCTAGAAAACGAGTAATTTATGTGCTCAAACACACATCTTTCCTGACTTTTCAAGATTTGAACCTCCGTAACTTCGACAAATGAGCTCCAAATACCTACAAAATTTGACCACAGAATCACCTCTTTGAGCACTTCATCATGACTCATAAGGCTTCATTCTGTCTTGGTGAGTTTTCTAGAAAACGAGTAATTTATGTGCTCAAACACACATCTTTCGCGACTTTTCAAGATTTGAACCTCCGTAACTTCGACAAATGAGCTCCAAATACCTACAAAATTTGACCACAGAATCACCTCTTTGAGCACTTCGTCATGACTCATAAGGCTTCATTCTGTCTTGGTGAGTTTTCTAGAAAACGAGTAATTTATGTGCTCAAACACACATCTTTCGTGACTTTTCCAGATTTGAACCTCCGTAACTTCGGCAAATGAGCTTCAAATATCTTCAATATTTATTAACAGAATAACCTCGTTGAGCACTTCATCATGACTCATAAGGCTTCATTCTGTCTTGGTGAGTTTTCTAGAAAACGAATAATTTATGTGCTCAAACACACATCTTTCGTGACTTTTCCAGATTTGAACCTCCGTAACTTCGGCAAATGAGCTTCAAATATCTTCAAAATTTGACAACAGAATCACCTCGTGGAGCTCTTCATCATGAATAATAAGGCTTCATTCTGTCTTGGTGAGTTTTCTAGAAAACGAGTAATTTATGTGCTCAAAGACACATCTTTCGTGACTTTTCAAGATTTGAACCTCCGTAACTTCGGCAAATGAGCTCCAAATACCTTCAATATTTATTAACAGAATAACCTCGTGGAGCTCGTCATCATGACTCATAAGGCTTCATTCTGTCTTGGTGAGTTTTCTAGAAAAAGAGGAATTTATGTGCTCAAACACACATCTTTCGCGACTTTTCAAGATTTGAACCTCCGTAACTTCGACAAATGAGCTCCAAATACCTTCAAAATTTGACAACAGAATAACCTCGTGGAGCTCGTCATCATGACTCATAAGGCTTCATTCTGTCTTGGTGAGTTTTCTAGAAAACGAGTAATTTATGTGCTGAAACACACATCTTTCGTGACTTTTCAAGATTTGAACCTCCGTAACTTCGGCAAATGAGCTACAAATACCTTCAAAATTTGACCACAGAATCACCTCTTTGATCTCTTCATCATGACTAATAAGGCTTCATTCTGTCTTGGTGAGTTTTCTAGAAAACGAGTAGTTTATGTGCTCAAACACACATCTTTCGTGACTTTTCAAGATTTGAACCTACGTAACTTCGGCAAATGAGCTCCAAATACCTTCAAAATTTGACAACAGAATCACCTCGTGGAGCTCTTCATCATGACTAATAAGGCTTCATTCTGTCTTGGTGAGTTTTCTAGAAAACGAGTAATTTATGTGCTCAAAGACACATCTTTCGTGACTTTTCAAGATTTGAACCTCCGTAACTTCGGCAAATGAGCTCCAAATACCTTCAATATTTATTAACAGAATAACCTCGTGGAGCTCGTCATCATGACTCATAAGGCTTCATTCTGTCTTGGTGAGTTTTCTAGAAAACGAGTAATTTATGTCCTCAAACACACATCTTTCGCGACTTTTCAAGATTTGAACCTCCGTAACTTCGGCAAATGAGCTACAAATACCTTCAAAATTTGACCACAGAATCACCTCTTTGATCTCTTCATCATGACTCATAAGGCTTCATTCTGTCTTGGTGAGTTTTCTAGAAAACGAATAATTTATGTGCTCAAACACACATCTTTCGTGACTTTTCCAGATTTGAACCTCCGTAACTTCGGCAAATGAGCTTCAAATATCTTCAAAATTTGACAACAGAATCACCTCGTGGAGCTCTTCATCATGAATAATAAGGCTTCATTCTGTCTTGGTGAGTTTTCTAGAAAACGAGTAATTTATGTGCTCAAAGACACATCTTTCGTGACTTTTCAAGATTTGAACCTCCGTAACTTCGGCAAATGAGCTCCAAATACCTTCAATATTTATTAACAGAATAACCTCGTGGAGCTCGTCATCATGACTCATAAGGCTTCATTCTGTCTTGGTGAGTTTTCTAGAAAACGAGTAATTTATGTCCTCAAACACACATCTTTCGCGACTTTTCAAGATTTGAACCTCCGTAACTTCGGCAAATGAGCTACAAATACCTTCAAAATTTGACCACAGAATCACCTCTTTGATCTCTTCATCATGACTCATAAGGCTTCATTCTGTCTTGGTGAGTTTTCTAGAAAACGAATAATTTATGTGCTCAAACACACATCTTTCGTGACTTTTCCAGATTTGAACCTCCGTAACTTCGGCAAATGAGCTTCAAATATCTTCAAAATTTGACAACAGAATCACCTCGTGGAGCTCTTCATCATGAATAATAAGGCTTCATTCTGTCTTGGTGAGTTTTCTAGAAAACGAGTAATTTATGTGCTCAAAGACACATCTTTCGTGACTTTTCAAGATTTGAACATCCGTAACTTCGGCAAATGAGCTCCAAATACCTTCAATATTTATTAACAGAATAACCTCGTGGAGCTCGTCATCATGACTCATAAGGCTTCATTCTGTCTTGGTGAGTTTTCTAGAAAAAGAGGAATTTATGTGCTCAAACACACATCTTTCGCGACTTTTCAAGATTTGAACCTCCGTAACTTCGACAAATGAGCTCCAAATACCTTCAAAATTTGACAACAGAATAACCTCGTGGAGCTCGTCATCATGACTCATAAGGCTTCATTCTGTCTTGGTGAGTTTTCTAGAAAACGAGTAATTTATGTGCTCAAACACACATCATTCGTGACTTTTCCAGCTTTGAACCTCGTAACTTCGGCAAATGAGCTCCCAATGCCTTCAAAATTTGACAACAGAATTACCTTGTTGAGCTCGTCATCATGACTCATAAGGCTTCATTCTGTCTTTGTGAGTTTTCTAGAAAACGAGTAATTTATGTGCTCAAACACACATCATTCGTGACTTTTCCAGCTTTGAACCTCCGTAACTTCGGCAAATGAGCTTCAAATATCTTCAAAATTTGACAACAGAACCACCTCGTGAAGCTCTTCATCATGATTTCATAAGGCTTCATTCTGTCTTGGTGAGTTTTCTAGAAAACGAGTAATTTATGTGCTCAAACACACATCTTTCCTGACTTTTCAAGATTTGAACCTCCGTAACTTCGACAAATGAGCTCCAAATACCTACAAAATTTGACCACAGAATCACCTCTTTGAGCACTTCATCATGACTCATAAGGCTTCATTCTGTCTTGGTGAGTTTTCTAGAAAACGAGTAATTTATGTGCTCAAACACACATCTTTCGCGACTTTTCAAGATTTGAACCTCCGTAACTTCGACAAATGAGCTCCAAATACCTACAAAATTTGACCACAGAATCACCTCTTTGAGCACTTCGTCATGACTCATAAGGCTTCATTCTGTCTTGGTGAGTTTTCTAGAAAACGAGTAATTTATGTGCTCAAACACACATCTTTCGTGACTTTTCCAGATTTGAACCTCCGTAACTTCGGCAAATGAGCTTCAAATATCTTCAATATTTATTAACAGAATAACCTCGTTGAGCACTTCATCATGACTCATAAGGCTTCATTCTGTCTTGGTGAGTTTTCTAGAAAACGAATAATTTATGTGCTCAAACACACATCTTTCGTGACTTTTCCAGATTTGAACCTCCGTAACTTCGGCAAATGAGCTTCAAATATCTTCAAAATTTGACAACAGAATCACCTCGTGGAGCTCTTCATCATGAATAATAAGGCTTCATTCTGTCTTGGTGAGTTTTCTAGAAAACGAGTAATTTATGTGCTCAAAGACACATCTTTCGTGACTTTTCAAGATTTGAACCTCCGTAACTTCGGCAAATGAGCTACAAATACCTTCAAAATTTGACCACAGAATCACCTCTTTGATCTCTTCATCATGACTCATAAGGCTTCATTCTGTCTTTGTGAGTTTTCTAGAAAACGAGTAATTTATGTGCTCAAACACACATCATTCGTGACTTTTCCAGCTTTGAACCTCCGTAACTTCGGCAAATGAGCTTCAAATATCTTCAAAATTTGACAACAGAACCACCTCGTGAAACTCTTCATCATGATTTCATAAGGCTTCATTCTGTCTTGGTGAGTTTTCTAGAAAACGAGTAATTTATGTGCTCAAACACACATCTTTCCTGACTTTTCAAGATTTGAACCTCCGTAACTTCGACAAATGAGCTCCAAATACCTACAAAATTTGACCACAGAATCACCTCTTTGAGCACTTCATCATGACTCATAAGGCTTCATTCTGTCTTGGTGAGTTTTCTAGAAAACGAGTAATTTATGTGCTCAAACACACATCTTTCGCGACTTTTCAAGATTTGAACCTCCGTAACTTCGACAAATGAGCTCCAAATACCTACAAAATTTGACCACAGAATCACCTCTTTGAGCACTTCGTCATGACTCATAAGGCTTCATTCTGTCTTGGTGAGTTTTCTAGAAAACGAGTAATTTATGTGCTCAAACACACATCTTTCGTGACTTTTCCAGATTTGAACCTCCGTAACTTCGGCAAATGAGCTTCAAATATCTTCAATATTTATTAACAGAATAACCTCGTTGAGCACTTCATCATGACTCATAAGGCTTCATTCTGTCTTGGTGAGTTTTCTAGAAAACGAATAATTTATGTGCTCAAACACACATCTTTCGTGACTTTTCCAGATTTGAACCTCCGTAACTTCGGCAAATGAGCTTCAAATATCTTCAAAATTTGACAACAGAATCACCTCGTGGAGCTCGTCATCATGACTCATAAGGCTTCATTCTGTCTTGGTGAGTTTTCTAGAAAACGAGTAATTTATGTGCTGAAACACACATCTTTCGTGACTTTTCAAGATTTGAACCTCCGTAACTTCGGCAAATGAGCTACAAATACCTTCAAAATTTGACCACAGAATCACCTCTTTGATCTCTTCATCATGACTAATAAGGCTTCATTCTGTCTTGGTGAGTTTTCTAGAAAACGAGTAATTTATGTGCTCAAAGACACATCTTTCGTGACTTTTCAAGATTTGAACCTCCGTAACTTCGGCAAATGAGCTCCAAATACCTTCAATATTTATTAACAGAATAACCTCGTGGAGCTCGTCATCATGACTCATAAGGCTTCATTCTGTCTTGGTGAGTTTTCTAGAAAAAGAGGAATTTATGTGCTCAAACACACATCTTTCGCGACTTTTCAAGATTTGAACCTCCGTAACTTCGACAAATGAGCTCCAAATACCTTCAAAATTTGACAACAGAATAACCTCGTGGAGCTCGTCATCATGACTCATAAGGCTTCATTCTGTCTTGGTGAGTTTTCTAGAAAACGAGTAATTTATGTGCTGAAACACACATCTTTCGTGACTTTTCAAGGTTTGAACCTCCGTAACTTCGGCAAATGAGCTACAAATACCTTCAAAATTTGACCACAGAATCACCTCTTTGATCTCTTCATCATGACTAATAAGGCTTCATTCTGTCTTGGTGAGTTTTCTAGAAAACGAGTAGTTTATGTGCTCAAACACACATCTTTCGTGACTTTTCAAGATTTGAACCTACGTAACTTCGGCAAATGAGCTCCAAATACCTTCAAAATTTGACAACAGAATCACCTCGTGGAGCTCTTCATCATGACTAATAAGGCTTCATTCTGTCTTGGTGAGTTTTCTAGAAAACGAGTAATTTATGTGCTCAAAGACACATCTTTCGTGACTTTTCAAGATTTGAACCTCCGTAACTTCGGCAAATGAGCTCCAAATACCTTCAATATTTATTAACAGAATAACCTCGTGGAGCTCGTCATCATGACTCATAAGGCTTCATTCTGTCTTGGTGAGTTTTCTAGAAAACGAGTAATTTATGTCCTCAAACACACATCTTTCGCGACTTTTCAAGATTTGAACCTCCGTAACTTCGGCAAATGAGCTACAAATACCTTCAAAATTTGACCACAGAATCACCTCTTTGATCTCTTCATCATGACTCATAAGGCTTCATTCTGTCTTGGTGAGTTTTCTAGAAAACGAATAATTTATGTGCTCAAACACACATCTTTCGTGACTTTTCCAGATTTGAACCTCCGTAACTTCGGCAAATGAGCTTCAAATATCTTCAAAATTTGACAACAGAATCACCTCGTGGAGCTCTTCATCATGAATAATAAGGCTTCATTCTGTCTTGGTGAGTTTTCTAGAAAACGAGTAATTTATGTGCTCAAAGACACATCTTTCGTGACTTTTCAAGATTTGAACCTCCGTAACTTCGGCAAATGAGCTCCAAATACCTTCAATATTTATTAACAGAATAACCTCGTGGAGCTCGTCATCATGACTCATAAGGCTTCATTCTGTCTTGGTGAGTTTTCTAGAAAAAGAGGAATTTATGTGCTCAAACACACATCTTTCGCGACTTTTCAAGATTTGAACCTCCGTAACTTCGACAAATGAGCTCCAAATACCTTCAAAATTTGACAACAGAATAACCTCGTGGAGCTCGTCATCATGACTCATAAGGCTTCATTCTGTCTTGGTGAGTTTTCTAGAAAACGAGTAATTTATGTGCTCAAACACACATCATTCGTGACTTTTCCAGCTTTGAACCTCGTAACTTCGGCAAATGAGCTCCCAATGCCTTCAAAATTTGACAACAGAAGTACCTTGTTGAGCTCGTCATCATGACTCATAAGGCTTCATTCTGTCTTGGTGAGTTTTCTAGAAAACGAGTAATTTATGTGCTCAAACACACATCTTTCGTGACTTTTCCAGACTTGAACCTCCGTAACTTCGGCAAATGAGCTTCAAATATCTTCAAAATTTGACAACAGAATCACCTCGTGGAGCTCTTCATCATGAATAATAAGGCTTCATTCTGTCTTGGTGAGTTTTCTAGAAAACGAGTAATTTATGTGCTCAAAGACACATCTTTCGTGACTTTTCAAGATTTGAACCTCCGTAACTTCGGCAAATGAGCTCCAAATACCTTCAATATTTATTAACAGAATAACCTCGTGGAGCTCGTCATCATGACTCATAAGGCTTCATTCTGTCTTGGTGAGTTTTCTAGAAAAAGAGGAATTTATGTGCTCAAACACACATCTTTCGCGACTTTTCAAGATTTGAACCTCCGTAACTTCGACAAATGAGCTCCAAATACCTTCAAAATTTGACAACAGAATAACCTCGTGGAGCTCGTCATCATGACTCATAAGGCTTCATTCTGTCTTGGTGAGTTTTCTAGAAAACGAGTAATTTATGTGCTCAAACACACATCATTCGTGACTTTTCCAGCTTTGAACCTCGTAACTTCGGCAAATGAGCTCCCAATGCCTTCAAAATTTGACAACAGAATTACCTTGTTGAGCTCGTCATCATGACTCATAAGGCTTCATTCTGTCTTGGTGAGTTTTCTAGAAAACGAGTAATTTATGTGCTCAAACACACATCATTCGTGACTTTTCCAGCTTTGAACCTCCGTAACTTCGGCAAATGAGCTTCAAATATCTTCAAAATTTGACAACAGAACCACCTCGTGAAGCTCTTCATCATGATTTCATAAGGCTTCATTCTGTCTTGGTGAGTTTTCTAGAAAACGAGTAATTTATGTGCTCAAACACACATCTTTCCTGACTTTTCAAGATTTGAACCTCCGTAACTTCGGCAAATGAGCTTCAAATATCTTCAAAATTTGACAACAGAACCACCTCGTGAAGCTCTTCATCATGATTTCATAAGGCTTCATTCTGTCTTGGTGAGTTCTCTAGAAAAAGAGGAATTTATGTGCTCAAACACAAATCTTTCGCGACTTTTCAAGATTTGAATCTCAGGAACTTCGGCAAAGGAGCTCCAAATACCTTCAAAATTTGACAACAGAATAACCTCGTTGAGCACTTCATCATGACTCATAAGGCTTCATTCTGTCTTGGTGAGTTTTCTAGAAAACGAGTAATTTATGTCCTCAAACACACATCTTTCGTGACTTTTCAAGATTTGAACCTACGTAACTTCGGCAAATGAGCTTCAAATATCTTCAAAATTTGACAACAGAACCACCTCGTGAAGCTCTTCATCATGATTTCATAAGGCTTCATTCTGTCTTGGTGAGTTCTCTAGAAAAAGAGGAATTTATGTGCTCAAACACACATCTTTCGCGACTTTGCAAGATTTGAACCTCCGTAACTTCGACAAATGAGCTCCATATACCTACAAAATTTGACCACAGAATCACCTCTTTGAGCACTTCATCATGACTCATAAGGCTTCATTCTGTCTTGGTGAGTTTTCTAGAAAACGAGTAATTTATGTGCTCAAACACACATCTTTCGTGACTTTTCCAGATTTGAACCTCCGTAACTTCGGCAAATGAGCTTCAAATATCTTCAAAATTTGACAACAGAACCACCTCGTGAAGCTCTTCATCATGATTTCATAAGGCTTCATTCTGTCTTGGTGAGTTCTCTAGAAAAAGAGGAATTTATGTGCTCAAACACACATCTTTCGTGACTTTTCAAGATTTGAACCTCCGTAACTTCGGCAAATGAGCTCCAAATACCTTCAATATTTATTAACAGAATAACCTCGTTGAGCACTTCATCATGACTCATAAGGCTTCATTCTGTCTTGGTGAGTTTTCTAGAAAACGAATAATTTATGTGCTCAAACACACATCTTTCGTGACTTTTCCAGATTTGAACCTCCGTAACTTCGGCAAATGAGCTTCAAATATCTTCAAAATTTGACAACAGAATCACCTCGTGGAGCTCTTCATCATGAATAATAAGGCTTCATTCTGTCTTGGTGAGTTTTCTAGAAAACGAGTAATTTATGTGCTCAAAGACACATCTTTCGTGACTTTTCAAGATTTGAACCTCCGTAACTTCGGCAAATGAGCTCCAAATACCTTCAATATTTATTAACAGAATAACCTCGTGGAGCTCGTCATCATGACTCATAAGGCTTCATTCTGTCTTGGTGAGTTTTCTAGAAAAAGAGGAATTTATGTGCTCAAACACACATCTTTCGCGACTTTTCAAGATTTGAACCTCCGTAACTTCGACAAATGAGCTCCAAATACCTTCAAAATTTGACAACAGAATAACCTCGTGGAGCTCGTCATCATGACTCATAAGGCTTCATTCTGTCTTGGTGAGTTTTCTAGAAAACGAGTAATTTATGTGCTGAAACACACATCTTTCGTGACTTTTCAAGATTTGAACCTCCGTAACTTCGGCAAATGAGCTACAAATACCTTCAAAATTTGACCACAGAATCACCTCTTTGATCTCTTCATCATGACTAATAAGGCTTCATTCTGTCTTGGTGAGTTTTCTAGAAAACGAGTAGTTTATGTGCTCAAACACACATCTTTCGTGACTTTTCAAGATTTGAACCTACGTAACTTCGGCAAATGAGCTCCAAATACCTTCAAAATTTGACAACAGAATCACCTCGTGGAGCTCTTCATCATGACTAATAAGGCTTCATTCTGTCTTGGTGAGTTTTCTAGAAAACGAGTAATTTATGTGCTCAAAGACACATCTTTCGTGACTTTTCAAGATTTGAACCTCCGTAACTTCGGCAAATGAGCTCCAAATACCTTCAATATTTATTAACAGAATAACCTCGTGGAGCTCGTCATCATGACTCATAAGGCTTCATTCTGTCTTGGTGAGTTTTCTAGAAAACGAGTAATTTATGTCCTCAAACACACATCTTTCGCGACTTTTCAAGATTTGAACCTCCGTAACTTCGGCAAATGAGCTACAAATACCTTCAAAATTTGACCACAGAATCACCTCTTTGATCTCTTCATCATGACTCATAAGGCTTCATTCTGTCTTGGTGAGTTTTCTAGAAAACGAATAATTTATGTGCTCAAACACACATCTTTCGTGACTTTTCCAGATTTGAACCTCCGTAACTTCGGCAAATGAGCTTCAAATATCTTCAAAATTTGACAACAGAATCACCTCGTGGAGCTCTTCATCATGAATAATAAGGCTTCATTCTGTCTTGGTGAGTTTTCTAGAAAACGAGTAATTTATGTGCTCAAAGACACATCTTTCGTGACTTTTCAAGATTTGAACCTCCGTAACTTCGGCAAATGAGCTCCAAATACCTTCAATATTTATTAACAGAATAACCTCGTGGAGCTCGTCATCATGACTCATAAGGCTTCATTCTGTCTTGGTGAGTTTTCTAGAAAAAGAGGAATTTATGTGCTCAAACACACATCTTTCGCGACTTTTCAAGATTTGAACCTCCGTAACTTCGACAAATGAGCTCCAAATACCTTCAAAATTTGACAACAGAATAACCTCGTGGAGCTCGTCATCATGACTCATAAGGCTTCATTCTGTCTTGGTGAGTTTTCTAGAAAACGAGTAATTTATGTGCTCAAACACACATCATTCGTGACTTTTTCAGCTTTGAACCTCGTAACTTCGGCAAATGAGCTCCCAATGCCTTCAAAATTTGACAACAGAATTACCTTGTTGAGCTCGTCATCATGACTCATAAGGCTTCATTCTGTCTTGGTGAGTTTTCTAGAAAACGAGTAATTTATGTGCTCAAACACACATCATTCGTGACTTTTCCAGCTTTGAACCTCCGTAACTTCGGCAAATGAGCTTCAAATATCTTCAAAATTTGACAACAGAACCACCTCGTGAAGCTCTTCATCATGATTTCATAAGGCTTCATTCTGTCTTGGTGAGTTTTCTAGAAAACGAGTAATTTATGTGCTCAAACACACATCTTTCCTGACTTTTCAAGATTTGAACCTCCGTAACTTCGACAAATGAGCTCCAAATACCTACAAAATTTGACCACAGAATCACCTCTTTGAGCACTTCATCATGACTCATAAGGCTTCATTCTGTCTTGGTGAGTTTTCTAGAAAACGAGTAATTTATGTGCTGAAACACATATCTTTCGTGACTTTTCAAGATTTGAACCTCCGTAACTTCGGCAAATGAGCTCCAAATACCTTCAATATTTAATAACAGAATAACCTCGTTGAGCACTTCATCATGACTCATAAGGCTTCATTCTGTCTTGGTGAGTTTTCTAGAAAACGAGTAATTTATGTGCTCAAACACACATCTTTCCTGACTTTTCAAGATTTGAACCTCCGTAACTTCGACAAATGAGCTCCAAATACCTACAAAATTTGACCACAGAATCACCTCTTTGAGCACTTCATCATGACTCATAAGGCTTCATTCTGTCTTGGTGAGTTTTCTAGAAAACGAGTAATTTATGTCCTCAAACACATATCTTTCGTGACTTTTCAAGATTTGAACATCCGTAACTTCGGCAAATGAGCTCCAAATACCTTCAATATTTAATAACAGAATAACCTCGTTGAGCACTTCATCATGACTCATAAGGCTTCATTCTGTCTTGGTGAGTTTTCTAGAAAACGAGTAATTTATGTGCTCAAACACACATCTTTCCTGACTTTTCAAGATTTGAATCTCAGGAACTTCGGCAAATGAGCTCCAAATACCTTCAAAATTTGACCACAGAATCACCTCTTTGATCTCTTCATCATGACTAATAAGGCTTCATTCTGTCTTGGTGAGTTTTCTAGAAAACGAGTAATTTATGTCCTCAAACACACATCTTTCGTGACTTTTCAAGATTTGAACATCCGTAACTTCGGCAAATGAGCTCCAAATACCTTCAATATTTATTAACAGAATAACCTTGTTGAGCACTTCATCATGACTCATAAGGCTTCATTCTGTCTTGGTGAGTTCTCTAGAAAAAGAGGAATTTATGTGCTCAAACACACATCTTTCGCGACTTTTCAAGATTTGAACCTCCGTAACTTCGGCAAATGAGCTCCAAATACCTTCAATATTTATTAACAGAATAACCTCGTTGAGCACTTCATCATGACTCATAAGGCTTCATTCTGTCTTGGTGAGTTTTCTAGAAAACGAGTAATTTATGTGCTCAAACACACATCTTTCGCGACTTTTCCAGCTTTGAACCTCCGTAACTTCGGCAAATGAGCTTCAAATATCTTCAAAATTTGACAACAGAACCACCTCGTGAAGCTCTTCATCATGATTTCATAAGGCTTCATTCTGTCTTGGTGAGTTTTCTAGAAAACGAGTAATTTATGTGCTCAAACACACATCTTTCGCGACTTTTCAAGATTTGAACCTACGTAACTTCGGCAAATGAGCTCCAAATACCTTCAAAATTTGACAACAGAATAACCTCGTGGAGCTCGTCATCATGACTCATAAGGCTTCATTCTGTCTTGGTGAGTTTTCTAGAAAACGAGTAATTTATGTGCTCAAACACACATCTTTCGCGACATTTCCAGCTTTGAACCTCCGTAACTTCGGCAAATGAGCTTCAAATATCTTCAAAATTTGACAACAGAACCACCTCGTGAAGCTCTTCATCATGATTTCATAAGGCTTCATTCTGTCTTGGTGAGTTTTCTAGAAAAATTGGAATTTATGTGCTCAAACACACATCTTTCGCGACTTTTCAAGATTTGAACCTCCGTAACTTCGACAAATGAGCTCCAAATACCTACAAAATTTGACCACAGAATCACCTCTTTGAGCACTTCATCATGACTCATAAGGCTTCATTCTGTCTTGGTGAGTTTTCTAGAAAACGAGTAGTTTATGTGCTCAAACACATATTTTTCGTGACTTTTCAAGTTTTGAACCTCCGTAACTTCGGCAAATGAGCTCCAAATACCTTCAATATTTGACAACAGAATAACCTCGTTGAGCATTTCATCATGACTCATAAGGCTTCATTCTGTCTTGGTGAGTTTTCTAGAAAACGAGTAATTTATATGCTCAAACACACATCTTTCCTGACTTTTCAAGATTTGAATCTCAGGAACTTCGGCAAATGAGCTCCAAATACCTTCAAAATTTGACCACAGAATCACCTCTTTGATCTCTTCATCATGACTAATAAGGCTTCATTCTGTCTTGGTGAGTTTTCTAGAAAACGAGTAATTTATGTGCTCAAAGACACATCTTTCGTGACTTTTCAAGATTTGAACCTCCGTAACTTCGGCAAATGAGCTCCAAATACCTTCAATATTTATTAACAGAATAACCTCGTTGAGCACTTCATCATGACTCATAAGGCTTCATTCTGTCTTGGTGAGTTTTCTAGAAAACGAGTAATTTATGTGCTCAAACACATATTTTTCGTGACTTTTCAAGTTTTGAACCTCCGTAACTTCGGCAAATGAGCTCCAAATACCTTCAATATTTGACAACAGAATAACCTCGTTGAGCATTTCATCATGACTCATAAGGCTTCATTCTGTCTTGGTGAGTTTTCTAGAAAACGAGTAATTTATGTGCTCAAAGACACATCTTTCGTGACTTTTCAAGATTTGAACCTCCGTAACTTCGGCAAATGAGCTCCAAATACCTTCAAAATTTGACAACAGAATAACCTCGTGGAGCTCGTCATCATGACTCATAAAGCTTCATTCTGTCTTGGTGAGTTCTCTAGAAAAAGAGGAATTTATGTGCTCAAACACACATCTTTCCTGACTTTTCAAGATTTGAACCTCCGTAACTTCGGCAAATGAGCTCCAAATACCTTCAAAATTTGACCACAGAATCACCTCTTTGAGCACTTCATCATAACTCATAAGGCTTCATTCTGTCTTGGTGAGTTTTCTAGAAAACGAGTAATTTATGTGCTCAAACACACAACTTTCGTGACTTTTCAAGATTTGAACCTCCGTAACTTCGGCAAATGAGCTCCAAATACCTTCAAAATTTGACAACAGAATAACCTCGTGGAGCTCGTCATCATGACTCATAAGGCTTCATTCTGTCTTGGTGAGTTTTCTAGAAAACGAGTAATTTATGTGCTGAAACACATATCTTTCGTGACTTTTCAAGATTTGAACCTCCGTAACTTCGGCAAATGAGCTCCACATACCTTCAAAATTTGACCACAGAATCACCTCTTTGATCTCTTCATCATGACTAATAAGGCTTCATTCTGTCTTGGTGAGTTTTCTGGAAAACGAGTAGTTTATGTGCTCAAACACACATCTTTCGTGACTTTTCAAGATTTGAACCTACGTAACTTCGGCAAATGAGCTCCAAATACCTTCAAAATTTGACCACAGAATCACCTCTTTGATCTCTTCATCATGACTAATAAGGCTTCATTCTGTCTTGGTGAGTTTTTTAGAAAACGAGTAGTTTATGTGCTCAAACACACATCTTTCGTGACTTTTCAAGATTTGAACCTCCGTAACTTCGGCAAATGAGCTCCAAATACCTTCAAAATTTGACAACAGAATAACCTCGTGGAGCTCGTCATCATGACTCATAAGGCTTCATTCTGTCTTGGTGAGTTTTCTAGAAAACGAGTAATTTATGTGCTGAAACACATATCTTTCGTGACTTTTCAAGATTTGAACCTCCGTAACTTCGGCAAATGAGCTCCAAATACCTTCAAAATTTGACCACAGAATCACCTCTTTGATCTCTTCATCATGACTAATAAGGCTTCATTCTGTCTTGGTGAGTTTTCTAGAAAACGAGTAGTTTATGTGCTCAAACACACATCTTTCGTGACTTTTCAAGATTTGAACCTACGTAACTTCGGCAAATGAGCTCCAAATACCTTCAAAATTTGACCACAGAATCACCTCTTTGATCTCTTCATCATGACTAATAAGGCTTCATTCTGTCTTGGTGAGTTTTCTGGAAAACGAGTAGTTTATGTGCTCAAACACACATCATTCGTGACTTTTCCAGCTTTGAACCTCCGTAACTTCGGCAAATGAGCTTCAAATATCTTCAAAATTTGACAACAGAACCACCTCGTGGAGCTCGTCATCATGACTCATAAGGCTTCATTCTGTCTTGGTGAGTTTTCTAGAAAACGAGTAATTTATGTGCTCAAACACACATCTTTCGTGACTTTTCAAGATTTGAACCTACGTAACTTCGGCAAATGAGCTCCAAATGCCTTCAAAATTTGACAACAGAATTACCTTGTTGAGCTCTTCATCATGACTCACAAGGCTTCATTCTGTCTTGGTGAGTTTTCTAGAAAACGAGTAATTTATGTGCTCAAACACACATCTTTCGCGACTTTTCAAGATTTGAACCTCCGTAACTTCGACAAATGAGCTCCAAATACCTACAAAATTTGACCACAGAATCACCTCTTTGAGCACTTCGTCATGACTCATAAGGCTTCATTCTGTCTTGGTGAGTTTTCTAGAAAACGAGTAATTTATGTGCTCAAACACACAAATTTCGTGACTTTTCAAGATTTGAACCTACGTAACTTCGGCAAATGAGCTCCAAATGCCTTCAAAATTTGACAACAGAATTACCTTGTTGAGCTCTTCATCATGACTCACAAGGCTTCATTCTGTCTTGGTGAGTTCTCTAGAAAAAGAGGAATTTATGTGCTCAAACACACATCTTTCGCGACTTTTCAAGATTTGAACCTCCGTAACTTCGACAAATGAGCTCCAAATACCTACAAAATTTGACCACAGAATCACGTCTTTGAGCACTTCGTCATGACTCATAAGGCTTCATTCTGTCTTGGTGAGTTTTCTAGAAAACGAGTAATTTATGTGCTCAAACACACAAATTTCGTGACTTTTCAAGATTTGAACCTCCGTAACTTCGGCAAATGAGCTCCAAATACCTTCGAAATTTGACAACAGAATAACCTCGTGGAGCTCGTCATCATGACTCATAAGGCTTCATTCTGTCTTGGTGAGTTTTCTAGAAAACGAGTAATTTATGTGCTCAAACACACATCTTTCGTGACTTTTCAAGATTTGAACCTCCGTAACTTCGGCAAATGAGCTCCAAATACCTTCAAAATTTGACCACAGAATCACCTCTTTGAGCACTTCATCATGACTAATAAGGCTTCATTCTGTCTTGGTGAGTTTTCTAGAAAACGAGTAATTTATGTGCTCAAAGACACATCTTTCGTGACTTTTCAAGATTTGAACCTCCGTAACTTCGGCAAATGAGCTCCAAATACATTCAAAATTTGACCACAGGATAACCTCTTTGATCTCTTCATCATGACTCATAAGGCTTCATTCTGTCTTGGTGAGTTTTCTAGAAAACGAGTAATTTATGTGCTCAAACACACATCTTTCCTGACTTTTCAAGATTTGAATCTCAGGAACTTCGGCAAATGAGCTCCAAATACCTTCAAAATTTGACAACAGAATAACCTCGTGGAGCTCGTCATCATGACTCATAAGGCTTCATTCTGTCTTGGTGAGTTTTCTAGAAAACGAGTAATTTATGTGCTCAAACACACATGTTTCGTGACTTTTCCAGCTTTGAACCTCCGTAACTTCGGCAAATGAGCTCCAAATACCTTCAAAATTTGACCACAGAATCACCTCTTTGATCTCTTCATCATGACTAATAAGGCTTCATTCTGTCTTGGTGAGTTTTCTAGAGAACGAGTAATTTATGTGCTCAAACACACATCTTTCCTGACTTTTCAAGATTTGAATCTCAGGAACTTCGGCAAATGAGCTCCAAATACCTTCAAAATTTGACCACAGAATCACCTCTTTGATCTCTTCATCATGACTAATAAGGCTTCATTCTGTCTTGGTGAGTTTTCTAGAAAACGAGTAATTTATGTCCTCAAACACACATCTTTCGTGACTTTTCAAGATTTGAACATCCGTAACTTCGGCAAATGAGCTCCAAATACCTTCAATATTTATTAACAGAATAACCTTGTTGAGCACTTCATCATGACTCATAAGGCTTCATTCTGTCTTGGTGAGTTTTCTAGAAAAAGAGGAATTTATGTGCTCAAACACACATCTTTCGCGACTTTTCCAGCTTTGAACCTCCGTAACTTCGGCAAATGAGCTTCAAATATCTTCAAAATTTGACAACAGAACCACCTCGTGAAGCTCTTCATCATGATTTCATAAGGCTTCATTCTGTCTTGGTGAGTTTTCTAGAAAACGAGTAATTTATGTGCTCAAACACACATCTTTCGCGACTTTTCAAGATTTGAACCTACGTAACTTCGGCAAATGAGCTCCAAATACCTTCAAAATTTGACAACAGAATAACCTCGTGGAGCTCGTCATCATGACTCATAAGGCTTCATTCTGTCTTGGTGAGTTTTCTAGAAAACGAGTAATTTATGTGCTCAAACACACATCTTTCGCGACATTTCCAGCTTTGAACCTCCGTAACTTCGGCAAATGAGCTTCAAATATCTTCAAAATTTGACAACAGAACCACCTCGTGAAGCTCTTCATCATGATTTCATAAGGCTTCATTCTGTCTTGGTGAGTTTTCTAGAAAAATTGGAATTTATGTGCTCAAACACACATCTTTCGCGACTTTTCAAGATTTGAACCTCCGTAACTTCGACAAATGAGCTCCAAATACCTACAAAATTTGACCACAGAATCACCTCTTTGAGCACTTCATCATGACTCATAAGGCTTCATTCTGTCTTGGTGAGTTTTCTAGAAAACGAGTAGTTTATGTGCTCAAACACATATTTTTCGTGACTTTTCAAGTTTTGAACCTCCGTAACTTCGGCAAATGAGCTCCAAATACCTTCAATATTTGACAACAGAATAACCTCGTTGAGCATTTCATCATGACTCATAAGGCTTCATTCTGTCTTGGTGAGTTTTCTAGAAAACGAGTAATTTATATGCTCAAACACACATCTTTCCTGACTTTTCAAGATTTGAATCTCAGGAACTTCGGCAAATGAGCTCCAAATACCTTCAAAATTTGACCACAGAATCACCTCTTTGATCTCTTCATCATGACTAATAAGGCTTCATTCTGTCTTGGTGAGTTTTCTAGAAAACGAGTAATTTATGTGCTCAAAGACACATCTTTCGTGACTTTTCAAGATTTGAACCTCCGTAACTTCGGCAAATGAGCTCCAAATACCTTCAATATTTATTAACAGAATAACCTCGTTGAGCACTTCATCATGACTCATAAGGCTTCATTCTGTCTTGGTGAGTTTTCTAGAAAACGAGTAATTTATGTGCTCAAACACATATTTTTCGTGACTTTTCAAGTTTTGAACCTCCGTAACTTCGGCAAATGAGCTCCAAATACCTTCAATATTTGACAACAGAATAACCTCGTTGAGCATTTCATCATGACTCATAAGGCTTCATTCTGTCTTGGTGAGTTTTCTAGAAAACGAGTAATTTATGTGCTCAAAGACACATCTTTCGTGACTTTTCAAGATTTGAACCTCCGTAACTTCGGCAAATGAGCTCCAAATACCTTCAAAATTTGACAACAGAATAACCTCGTGGAGCTCGTCATCATGACTCATAAAGCTTCATTCTGTCTTGGTGAGTTCTCTAGAAAAAGAGGAATTTATGTGCTCAAACACACATCTTTCCTGACTTTTCAAGATTTGAACCTCCGTAACTTCGGCAAATGAGCTCCAAATACCTTCAAAATTTGACCACAGAATCACCTCTTTGAGCACTTCATCATAACTCATAAGGCTTCATTCTGTCTTGGTGAGTTTTCTAGAAAACGAGTAATTTATGTGCTCAAACACACAACTTTCGTGACTTTTCAAGATTTGAACCTCCGTAACTTCGGCAAATGAGCTCCAAATACCTTCAAAATTTGACAACAGAATAACCTCGTGGAGCTCGTCATCATGACTCATAAGGCTTCATTCTGTCTTGGTGAGTTTTCTAGAAAACGAGTAATTTATGTGCTGAAACACATATCTTTCGTGACTTTTCAAGATTTGAACCTCCGTAACTTCGGCAAATGAGCTCCACATACCTTCAAAATTTGACCACAGAATCACCTCTTTGATCTCTTCATCATGACTAATAAGGCTTCATTCTGTCTTGGTGAGTTTTCTGGAAAACGAGTAGTTTATGTGCTCAAACACACATCTTTCGTGACTTTTCAAGATTTGAACCTACGTAACTTCGGCAAATGAGCTCCAAATACCTTCAAAATTTGACCACAGAATCACCTCTTTGAGCACTTCATCATGACTAATAAGGCTTCATTCTGTCTTGGTGAGTTTTCTAGAAAACGAGTAATTTATGTGCTCAAAGACACATCTTTCGTGACTTTTCAAGATTTGAACCTCCGTAACTTCGGCAAATGAGCTCCAAATACATTCAAAATTTGACCACAGGATAACCTCTTTGATCTCTTCATCATGACTCATAAGGCTTCATTCTGTCTTGGTGAGTTTTCTAGAAAACGAGTAATTTATGTGCTGAAACACATATCTTTCGTGACTTTTCAAGATTTGAACCTCCGTAACTTCGGCAAATGAGCTCCAAATACCTTCAAAATTTGACCACAGAATCACCTCTTTGATCTCTTCATCATGACTAATAAGGCTTCATTCTGTCTTGGTGAGTTTTCTAGAAAACGAGTAATTTATGTGCTGAAACACATATCTTTCGTGACTTTTCAAGATTTGAACCTCCGTAACTTCGGCAAATGAGCTCCAAATACCTTCAAAATTTGACCACAGAATCACCTCTTTGATCTCTTCATCATGACTAATAAGGCTTCATTCTGTCTTGGTGAGTTTTCTAGAAAACGTGTAATTTATGTCCTCAAACACACATCTTTCGTGACTTTTCCAGATTTGAACCTCCGTAACTTCGGCAAATGAGCTCCAAATACCTTCAATATTTATTAACAGAATAACCTCGTTGAGCACTTCATCATGACTCATAAGGTTTCATTCTGTCTTGGTGAGTTTTCTAGAGAACGTCTAATTTATGTGCTCAAACACACAACTTTCGTGACTTTTCAAGATTTGAACCTCCGTAACTTCGGCAAATGAGCTCCAAATACCTTCAAAATTTGACAACAGAATAACCTCGTGGAGCTCGTCATCATGACTCATAAGGCTTCATTCTGTCTTGGTGAGTTTTCTAGAAAACGAGTAATTTATGTGCTCAAACACACAACTTTCGTGACTTTTCCAGCTTTGAACCTCGTAACTTCGGCAAATGAGCTCCAAATACCTTCAAAATTTGACCACAGAATCACCTCTTTGATCTCTTCATCATGACTAATAAGGCTTCATTCTATCTTGGTGAGTTTTCTAGAAAATGAGTAATTTATGTGCTCAAACACACATCTTTCCTGACTTTTCAAGATTTGAATCTCAGGCACTTCGGCAAATGAGCTCCAAATACCTTCAAAATTTGACAACAGAATAACCTCGTGGAGCTCGTCATCATGACTCATAAGGCTTCATTCTGTCTTGGTGAGTTTTCTAGAAAACGAGTAATTTATGTGCTCAAACACACATCTTTCCTGACTTTTCAAGATTTGAATCTCAGGAACTTCGGCAAATGAGCTCCAAATACCTTCAAAATTTGACCACAGAATCACCTCTTTGATCTCTTCATCATGACTAATAAGGCTTCATTCTATCTTGGTGAGTTTTCTAGAAAACGAGTAATTTATGTGCTCAAACACACATCTTTCCTGACTTTTCAAGATTTGAATCTCAGGAACTTCGGCAAATGAGCTCCAAATACCTTCAAAATTTGACCACAGAATCACCTCTTTGATCTATTCATCATGACTAATAAGGCTTCATTCTATCTTGGTGAGTTTTCTAGAAAACGAGTAATTTATGTGCTCAAACACACATCTTTCGTGACTTTTCCAGATTTGAACCTCCGTAACTTCGGCAAATGAGCTCCAAATACCTTCAATATTTAATAACAGAATAACCTCGTTGAGCTCTTCATCATGACTCATAAGGCTTCATTCTGTCTTGGTGAGTTTTCTAGAGAACGTCTAATTTATGTGCTCAAACACACAACTTTCGTGACTTTTCCAGCTTTGAACCTCGTAACTTCGGCAAATGAGCTTCAAATATCTTCAAAATTTGACAACAGAATAACCTCGTGGAGCTCGTCATCATGACTCATAAGGCTTCATTCTGTCTTGGTGAGTTTTCTAGAAAACGAGTAATTTATGTCCTCAAACACACATCTTTCGTGACTTTTCAAGATTTGAACATCCGTAACTTCGGCAAATGAGCTCCAAATACCTTCAATATTTAATAACAGAATAACCTCGTTGAGCACTTCATCATGACTCATAAGGCTTCATTCTGTCTTGGTGACTTTTCTAGAAAACGAGTAATTTATGTGCTCAAAGACACATCTTTCGTGACTTTTCAAGATTTGAACCTCCATAACTTCGGCAAATGAGCTCCAAATACCTTCAAAATTTGACAACAGAATAACCTCGTGGAGCTCGTCATCATGACTCATAAGGCTTCATTCTGTCTTGGTGAGTTTTCTAGAAAACGAGTAATTTATGTCCTCAAACACACATCTTTCGTGACTTTTCAAGATTTGAATCTCAGGAACTTCGGCAAATGAGCTCCAAATACCTTCAAAATTTGACCACAGAATCACCTCTTTGATCTCTTCATCACGACTAATAAGGCTTCATTCTATCTTGGTGAGTTTTCTAGAAAACGAGTAATTTATGTGCTCAAACACACATCTTTCCTGACTTTTCAAGATTTGAATCTCAGGAACTTCGGCAAATGAGCTCCAAATACCTTCAAAATTTGACAACAGAATCACCTCGTGGAGCTCTTCATCATGACTCATAAGGCTTCATTGTATCTTGGTGAATTTTCTAGAAAACGAGTAAATTAAGTGCTCAAACACACATCTTTCGTGACTTTTCCAGATTTGAACCTCCGTAACTTCGGCAAATGAGCTCCAAATACCTTCAAAATTTGACAACAGAATAACCTCGTTGAGCTCTTCATCATGACTCATAAGGCTTCATTCTGTCTTGGTGAGTTTTCTAGAAAACGAGTAATTTATGTGCTCAAACACACAACTTTCGTGACTTTTCCAGCTTTGAACCTCGTAACTTCGGCAAATGAGCTCCAAATGCCTTCAATATTTAATAACAGAATAACCTCGTTGAGCACTTCATCATGACTCATAAGGCTTCATTCTGTCTTGGTGAGTTTTCTAGAAAACGAGTAATTTATGTCCTCAAACACACATCTTTCGTGACTTTTCAAGATTTGAACCTCCGTAACTTCGGCAAATGAGCTCCAAATACCTTCAAAATTTGACAACAGAATAACCTCGTGGAGCTCGTCATCATGACTCATAAGGCTTCATTCTGTCTTGGTGAGTTTTCTAGAAAACGAGTAATTTATGTGCTCAAACACACATCTTTCGTGACTTTTCAAGATTTGAACCTACGTAACTTCGGCAAATGAGCTCCAAATGCCTTCAAAATTTGACAACAGAATTACCTTTTTGAGCTCTTTATCATGACTCATAAGGCTTCATTCTGTCTTGGTGAGTTTTCTAGAAAACGAGTAATTTATGTGCTCAAACACACATCTTTCCTGACTTTTCAAGATTTGAATCTTAGGAACTTCGGCAAATGAGCTCCAAATACCTTCAAAATTTGACCACAGAATCACCTCTTTGATCTCTTCATCATGACTAATAAGGCTTCATTCTATCTTGGTGAGTTTTCTAGAAAACGAGTAATTTATGTGCTCAAACACACATCTTTCCTGACTTTTCAAGATTTGAATCTCAGGAACTTCGGCAAATGAGCTCCAAATACCTTCAAAATTTGACAACAGAATCACCTCGTGGAGCTCTTCATCATGACTCATAAGGCTTCATTGTATCTTGGTGAATTTTCTAGAAAACGAGTAAATTAAGTGCTCAAACACACATCTTTCGTGACTTTTCCAGATTTGAACCTCCGTAACTTCGGCAAATGAGCTCCAAATACCTTCAAAATTTGACAACAGAATAACCTCGTTGAGCACTTCATCATGACTCATAAGGCTTCATTCTGTCTAGGTGAATTTTCTAGAAAACGAGTAATTTATGTGCTCAAACACACATCTTTCGTGACTTTTCCAGATTTGAACCTCCGTAACTTCGGCAAATGAGCTCCAAATACCTTCAATATTTAATAACAGAATAACCTCGTTGAGCTCTTCATCATGACTCATAAGGCTTCATTCTGTCTTGGTGAGTTTTCTAGAAAACGAGTAATTTATGTGCTCAAACACACATCTTTCGCGACTTTTCAAGATTTGAACCTCCGTAACTTCGACAAATGAGCTCCAAATACCTACAAAATTTGACCACAGAATCACCTCTTTGAGCACTTCATCATGACTCATAAGGCTTCATTCTGTCTTGGTGAGTTTTCTAGAAAACGAGTAATTTATGTGCTCAAACACACAACTTTCGTGACTTTTCCAGATTTGAACCTCCGTAACTTCGGCAAATGAGCTCCAAATACCTTCAATATTTATTAACAGAATAACCTCGTTGAGCACTTCATCATGACTCATAAGGCTTCATTCTGTCTTGGTGAGTTTTCTAGAGAACGTCTAATTTATGTGCTCAAACACACAACTTTCGTGACTTTTCAAGATTTGAACCTCCGTAACTTCGGCAAATGAGCTCCAAATACCTTCAATATTTATTAACAGAATAACCTCGTTGAGCACTTCATCATGACTCATAAGGCTTCATTCTGTCTTGGTGAGTTTTCTAGAAAACGAGTAATTTATGTGCTCAAACACACAACTTTCGTGACTTTTCAAGATTTGAACCTCCGTAACTTCGGCAAATGAGCTCCAAATACCTTCAATATTTATTAACAGAATAACCTCGTTGAGCACTTCATCATGACTCATATGGCTTCATTCTGTCTTGGTGAGTTTTCTAGAGAACGTCTAATTTATGTGCTCAAACACACAACTTTCGTGACTTTTCAAGATTTGAACCTCCGTAACTTCGGCAAATGAGCTCCAAATACCTTCAATATTTATTAACAGAATAACCTCGTTGAGCACTTCATCATGACTCATAAGGCTTCATTCTGTCTTGGTGAGTTTTCTAGAAAACGAGTAATTTATGTGCTGAAACACATATCTTTCGTGACTTTTCAAGATTTGAACCTCCGTAACTTCGGCAAATGAGCTCCAAATACCTTCAAAATTTGACCACAGAATCACCTCTTTGATCTCTTCATCATGACTCATAAGGCTTCATTCTGTCTTGGTGAGTTTTCTAGAAAACGAGTAATTTATGTGCTGAAACACAAATCTTTCGTGACTTTTCAAGATTTGAACCTCCGTAACTTCGGCAAATGAGCTCCAAATACCTTCAAAATTTGACCACAGAATCACCTCTTTGATCTCTTCATCATGACTCATAAGGCTTCATTCTGTCTTGGTGAGTTTTCTAGAAAACGAGTAATTTATGTGCTCAAACACACATCTTTCCTGACTTTTCAAGATTTGAATCTCAGGAACTTCGGCAAATGAGCTCCAAATACCTTCAAAATTTGACCACAGAATCACCTCTTTGATCTCTTCATCATGACTAATAAGGCTTCATTCTATCTTGGTGAGTTTTCTAGAAAACGAGTAATTTATGTGCTCAAACACATATTTTTCGTGACTTTTCAAGATTTGAACCTCCGTAACTTCGGCAAATGACCTCCAAATACCTTCAAAATTTGACCACAGAATCACCTCTTTGATCTCTTCATCATGACTCATAAGGCTTCATTCTGTCTTGGTGAGTTTTCTAGAAAACGAGTAATTTATGTGCTCAAACACACATCTTTCGTGACTTTTCCAGATTTGAACCTCCGTAACTTCGGCAAATGAGCTCCAAATACCTTCAAAATTTGACAACAGAATAACCTCGTGGAGCTCGTCATCATGACTCATAAGGCTTCATTCTGTCTTGGTGAGTTTTCTAGAGAACGTCTAATTTATGTGCTCAAACACACAACTTTCGTGACTTTTCCAGCTTTGAACCTCGTAACTTCGGCAAATGAGCTTCAAATATCTTCAAAATTTGACAACAGAACCACCTCGTGAAGCTCTTCATCATGATTTCATAAGGCTTCATTCTGTCTTGGTGAGTTTTCTAGAAAACGAGTAATTTATGTCCTCAAACACACATCTTTCGTGACTTTTCAAGATTTGAACATCCGTAACTTCGGCAAATGAGCTCAAAATACCTTCAATATTTAATAACAGAATAACCTCGTTGAGCACTTCATCATGACTCATAAGGCTTCATTCTGTCTTGGTGAGTTTTCTAGAAAACCTGTAATTTATGTGCTCAAACACACAACTTTCGTGACTTTTCCAGCTTTGAACCTCCGTAACTTCGGCAAATGAGCTCCAAATACCTTCAAAATTTGACAACAGAATTACCTTGTTGAGCTCTTCATCATGACTCATAAGGCTTCATTCTGTCTTGGTGAGTTTTCTAGAAAACGAGTAATTTATGTGCTCAAAGACACATCTTTCGTGACTTTTCAAGATTTGAACCTCCGTAACTTCGGCAAATGAGCTCCAAATGCCTTCAAAATTTGACAACAGAATTACCTTGTTGAGCTCTTCATCATGACTCATAAGGCTTCATTCTGTCTTGGTGAGTTTTCTAGAAAACGAGTAATTTATGTGCTCAAAGACAAATCTTTCGTGACTTTTCAAGATTTGAACCTCCGTAACTTCGGCAAATGAGCTCAAAATACCTTCAATATTTAATAACAGAATAACCTCGTTGAGCACTTCATCATGACTCATAAGGCTTCATTCTGTCTTGGTGAGTTTTCTAGAAAACGAGTAATTTATGTCCTCAAACACACATCTTTCGTGACTTTTCAAGATTTGAATCTCAGGAACTTCGGCAAATGAGCTCCAAATACCTTCAAAATTTGACCACAGAATCACCTCTTTGATCTCTTCATCACGACTAATAAGGCTTCATTCTATCTTGGTGAGTTTTCTAGAAAACGAGTAATTTATGTGCTCAAACACACATCTTTCCTGACTTTTCAAGATTTGAATCTCAGGAACTTCGGCAAATGAGCTCCAAATACCTTCAAAATTTGACAACAGAATCACCTCGTGGAGCTCTTCATCATGACTCATAAGGCTTCATTGTATCTTGGTGAATTTTCTAGAAAACGAGTAAATTAAGTGCTCAAACACACATCTTTCGTGACTTTTCCAGATTTGAACCTCCGTAACTTCGGCAAATGAGCTCCAAATACCTTCAAAATTTGACAACAGAATAACCTCGTTGAGCTCTTCATCATGACTCATAAGGCTTCATTCTGTCTTGGTGAGTTTTCTAGAAAACGAGTAATTTATGTGCTCAAACACACAACTTTCGTGACTTTTCCAGCTTTGAACCTCGTAACTTCGGCAAATGAGCTCCAAATGCCTTCAATATTTAATAACAGAATAACCTCGTTGAGCACTTCATCATGACTCATAAGGCTTCATTCTGTCTTGGTGAGTTTTCTAGAAAACGAGTAATTTATGTCCTCAAACACACATCTTTCGTGACTTTTCAAGATTTGAACCTCCGTAACTTCGGCAAATGAGCTCCAAATACCTTCAAAATTTGACAACAGAATAACCTCGTGGAGCTCGTCATCATGACTCATAAGGCTTCATTCTGTCTTGGTGAGTTTTCTAGAAAACGAGTAATTTATGTGCTCAAACACACATCTTTCGTGACTTTTCAAGATTTGAACCTACGTAACTTCGGCAAATGAGCTCCAAATGCCTTCAAAATTTGACAACAGAATTACCTTTTTGAGCTCTTTATCATGACTCATAAGGCTTCATTCTGTCTTGGTGAGTTTTCTAGAAAACGAGTAATTTATGTGCTCAAACACACATCTTTCCTGACTTTTCAAGATTTGAATCTTAGGAACTTCGGCAAATGAGCTCCAAATACCTTCAAAATTTGACCACAGAATCACCTCTTTGATCTCTTCATCATGACTAATAAGGCTTCATTCTATCTTGGTGAGTTTTCTAGAAAACGAGTAATTTATGTGCTCAAACACACATCTTTCCTGACTTTTCAAGATTTGAATCTCAGGAACTTCGGCAAATGAGCTCCAAATACCTTCAAAATTTGACAACAGAATCACCTCGTGGAGCTCTTCATCATGACTCATAAGGCTTCATTGTATCTTGGTGAATTTTCTAGAAAACGAGTAAATTAAGTGCTCAAACACACATCTTTCGTGACTTTTCCAGATTTGAACCTCCGTAACTTCGGCAAATGAGCTCCAAATACCTTCAAAATTTGACAACAGAATAACCTCGTTGAGCACTTCATCATGACTCATAAGGCTTCATTCTGTCTAGGTGAATTTTCTAGAAAACGAGTAATTTATGTGCTCAAACACACATCTTTCGTGACTTTTCCAGATTTGAACCTCCGTAACTTCGGCAAATGAGCTCCAAATACCTTCAATATTTAATAACAGAATAACCTCGTTGAGCTCTTCATCATGACTCATAAGGCTTCATTCTGTCTTGGTGAGTTTTCTAGAAAACGAGTAATTTATGTGCTCAAACACACATCTTTCGCGACTTTTCAAGATTTGAACCTCCGTAACTTCGACAAATGAGCTCCAAATACCTACAAAATTTGACCACAGAATCACCTCTTTGAGCACTTCATCATGACTCATAAGGCTTCATTCTGTCTTGGTGAGTTTTCTAGAAAACGAGTAATTTATGTGCTCAAACACACAACTTTCGTGACTTTTCCAGATTTGAACCTCCGTAACTTCGGCAAATGAGCTCCAAATACCTTCAATATTTATTAACAGAATAACCTCGTTGAGCACTTCATCATGACTCATAAGGCTTCATTCTGTCTTGGTGAGTTTTCTAGAGAACGTCTAATTTATGTGCTCAAACACACAACTTTCGTGACTTTTCAAGATTTGAACCTCCGTAACTTCGGCAAATGAGCTCCAAATACCTTCAATATTTATTAACAGAATAACCTCGTTGAGCACTTCATCATGACTCATAAGGCTTCATTCTGTCTTGGTGAGTTTTCTAGAAAACGAGTAATTTATGTGCTCAAACACACAACTTTCGTGACTTTTCAAGATTTGAACCTCCGTAACTTCGGCAAATGAGCTCCAAATACCTTCAATATTTATTAACAGAATAACCTCGTTGAGCACTTCATCATGACTCATATGGCTTCATTCTGTCTTGGTGAGTTTTCTAGAGAACGTCTAATTTATGTGCTCAAACACACAACTTTCGTGACTTTTCAAGATTTGAACCTCCGTAACTTCGGCAAATGAGCTCCAAATACCTTCAATATTTATTAACAGAATAACCTCGTTGAGCACTTCATCATGACTCATAAGGCTTCATTCTGTCTTGGTGAGTTTTCTAGAAAACGAGTAATTTATGTGCTCAAACACACATCTTTCGCGACTTTGCAAGATTTGAACCTCCGTAACTTCGGCAAATGAGCTCCAAATACCTTCAAAATTTGACCACAGAATCACCTCTTTGATCTCTTCATCATGACTCATAAGGCTTCATTCTGTCTTGGTGAGTTTTCTAGAAAACGAGTAATTTATGTGCTGAAACACAAATCTTTCGTGACTTTTCAAGATTTGAACCTCCGTAACTTCGGCAAATGAGCTCCAAATACCTTCAAAATTTGACCACAGAATCACCTCTTTGATCTCTTCATCATGACTCATAAGGCTTCATTCTGTCTTGGTGAGTTTTCTAGAAAACGAGTAATTTATGTGCTCAAACACACATCTTTCCTGACTTTTCAAGATTTGAATCTCAGGAACTTCGGCAAATGAGCTCCAAATACCTTCAAAATTTGACCACAGAATCACCTCTTTGATCTCTTCATCATGACTAATAAGGCTTCATTCTATCTTGGTGAGTTTTCTAGAAAACGAGTAATTTATGTGCTCAAACACATATTTTTCGTGACTTTTCAAGATTTGAACCTCCGTAACTTCGGCAAATGAGCTCCAAATACCTTCAAAATTTGACCACAGAATCACCTCTTTGATCTCTTCATCATGACTCATAAGGCTTCATTCTGTCTTGGTGAGTTTTCTAGAAAACGAGTAATTTATGTGCTCAAACACACATCTTTCGTGACTTTTCCAGATTTGAACCTCCGTAACTTCGGCAAATGAGCTCCAAATACCTTCAAAATTTGACAACAGAATAACCTCGTGGAGCTCGTCATCATGACTCATAAGGCTTCATTCTGTCTTGGTGAGTTTTCTAGAGAACGTCTAATTTATGTGCTCAAACACACAACTTTCGTGACTTTTCCAGCTTTGAACCTCGTAACTTCGGCAAATGAGCTTCAAATATCTTCAAAATTTGACAACAGAACCACCTCGTGAAGCTCTTCATCATGATTTCATAAGGCTTCATTCTGTCTTGGTGAGTTTTCTAGAAAACGAGTAATTTATGTCCTCAAACACACATCTTTCGTGACTTTTCAAGATTTGAACATCCGTAACTTCGGCAAATGAGCTCAAAATACCTTCAATATTTAATAACAGAATAACCTCGTTGAGCACTTCATCATGACTCATAAGGCTTCATTCTGTCTTGGTGAGTTTTCTAGAAAACCTGTAATTTATGTGCTCAAACACACAACTTTCGTGACTTTTCCAGCTTTGAACCTCCGTAACTTCGGCAAATGAGCTCCAAATACCTTCAAAATTTGACAACAGAATTACCTTGTTGAGCTCTTCATCATGACTCATAAGGCTTCATTCTGTCTTGGTGAGTTTTCTAGAAAACGAGTAATTTATGTGCTCAAAGACACATCTTTCGTGACTTTTCAAGATTTGAACCTCCGTAACTTCGGCAAATGAGCTCCAAATGCCTTCAAAATTTGACAACAGAATTACCTTGTTGAGCTCTTCATCATGACTCATAAGGCTTCATTCTGTCTTGGTGAGTTTTCTAGAAAACGAGTAATTTATGTGCTCAAAGACAAATCTTTCGTGACTTTTCAAGATTTGAACCTCCGTAACTTCGGCAAATGAGCTCCAAATACCTTCAAAATTTGACAACAGAATAACCTCGTGGAGCTCTTCATCATGACTCATAAGGCTTCATTCTGTCTTGGTGAGTTTTCTAGAAAACGAGTAGTTTATGTGCTCAAACACATATTTTTCGTGACTTTTCAAGTTTTGAACCTCCGTAACTTCGGCATATGAGCTCCAAATACCTTCAATATTTGACAACAGAATAACCTCGTTGAGCACTTCATCATGACTCATAAGGCTTCATTCTGTCTTGGTGAGTTTTCTAGAAAACGAGTAATTTATGTCCTCAAACACACATCTTTCGTGACTTTTCCAGATTTGAACCTCCGTAACTTCGGCAAATGAGCTCCAAATACCTTCAATATTTATTAACAGAATAACCTCGTTGAGCACTTCATCATGACTCATAAGGTTTCATTCTGTCTTGGTGAGTTTTCTAGAGAACGTCTAATTTATGTGCTCAAACACACAACTTTCGTGACTTTTCAAGATTTGAACCTCCGTAACTTCGGCAAATGAGCTCCAAATACCTTCAAAATTTGACAACAGAATAACCTCGTGGAGCTCGTCATCATGACTCATAAGGCTTCATTCTGTCTTGGTGAGCTTTCTAGAAAACGAGTAATTTATGTGCTCAAACACACATCTTTCCTGACTTTTCAAGATTTGAATCTCAGGAACTTCGGCAAATGAGCTCCAAATACCTTCAAAATTTGACCACAGAATCACCTCTTTGATCTCTTCATCATGACTAATAAGGCTTCATTCTATCTTGGTGAGTTTTCTAGAAAATGAGTAATTTATGTGCTCAAACACACATCTTTCCTGACTTTTCAAGATTTGAATCTCAGGCACTTCGGCAAATGAGCTCCAAATACCTTCAAAATTTGACAACAGAATAACCTCGTGGAGCTCGTCATCATGACTCATAAGGCTTCATTCTGTCTTGGTGAGTTTTCTAGAAAACGAGTAATTTATGTGCTCAAACACACATCTTTCCTGACTTTTCAAGATTTGAATCTCAGGAACTTCGGCAAATGAGCTCCAAATACCTTCAAAATTTGACCACAGAATCACCTCTTTGATCTCTTCATCATGACTAATAAGGCTTCATTCTATCTTGGTGAGTTTTCTAGAAAACGAGTAATTTATGTGCTCAAACACACATCTTTCCTGACTTTTCAAGATTTGAATCTCAGGAACTTCGGCAAATGAGCTCCAAATACCTTCAAAATTTGACCACAGAATCACCTCTTTGATCTATTCATCATGACTAATAAGGCTTCATTCTATCTTGGTGAGTTTTCTAGAAAACGAGTAATTTATGTGCTCAAACACACATCTTTCGTGACTTTTCCAGATTTGAACCTCCGTAACTTCGGCAAATGAGCTCCAAATACCTTCAATATTTAATAACAGAATAACCTCGTTGAGCTCTTCATCATGACTCATAAGGCTTCATTCTGTCTTGGTGAGTTTTCTAGAGAACGTCTAATTTATATGCTCAAACACACAACTTTCGTGACTTTTCCAGCTTTGAACCTCGTAACTTCGGCAAATGAGCTTCAAATATCTTCAAAATTTGACAACAGAACCACCTCGTGAAGCTCTTCATCATGATTTCATAAGGCTTCATTCTGTCTTGGTGAGTTTTCTAGAAAACGAGTAATTTATGTCCTCAAACACACATCTTTCGTGACTTTTCAAGATTTGAACATCCGTAACTTCGGCAAATGAGCTCCAAATACCTTCAATATTTAATAACAGAATAACCTCGTTGAGCACTTCATCATGACTCATAAGGCTTCATTCTGTCTTGGTGACTTTTCTAGAAAACGAGTAATTTATGTGCTCAAAGACACATCTTTCGTGACTTTTCAAGATTTGAACCTCCATAACTTCGGCAAATGAGCTCCAAATACCTTCAAAATTTGACAACAGAATAACCTCGTGGAGCTCGTCATCATGACTCATAAGGCTTCATTCTGTCTTGGTGAGTTTTCTAGAAAACGAGTAATTTATGTCCTCAAACACACATCTTTCGTGACTTTTCAAGATTTGAATCTCAGGAACTTCGGCAAATGAGCTCCAAATACCTTCAAAATTTGACCACAGAATCACCTCTTTGATCTCTTCATCACGACTAATAAGGCTTCATTCTATCTTGGTGAGTTTTCTAGAAAACGAGTAATTTATGTGCTCAAACACACATCTTTCCTGACTTTTCAAGATTTGAATCTCAGGAACTTCGGCAAATGAGCTCCAAATACCTTCAAAATTTGACAACAGAATCACCTCGTGGAGCTCTTCATCATGACTCATAAGGCTTCATTGTATCTTGGTGAATTTTCTAGAAAACGAGTAAATTAAGTGCTCAAACACACATCTTTCGTGACTTTTCCAGATTTGAACCTCCGTAACTTCGGCAAATGAGCTCCAAATACCTTCAAAATTTGACAACAGAATAACCTCGTTGAGCTCTTCATCATGACTCATAAGGCTTCATTCTGTCTTGGTGAGTTTTCTAGAAAACGAGTAATTTATGTGCTCAAACACACAACTTTCGTGACTTTTCCAGCTTTGAACCTCGTAACTTCGGCAAATGAGCTCCAAATGCCTTCAATATTTAATAACAGAATAACCTCGTTGAGCACTTCATCATGACTCATAAGGCTTCATTCTGTCTTGGTGAGTTTTCTAGAAAACGAGTAATTTATGTCCTCAAACACACATCTTTCGTGACTTTTCAAGATTTGAACCTCCGTAACTTCGGCAAATGAGCTCCAAATACCTTCAAAATTTGACAACAGAATAACCTCGTGGAGCTCGTCATCATGACTCATAAGGCTTCATTCTGTCTTGGTGAGTTTTCTAGAAAACGAGTAATTTATGTGCTCAAACACACATCTTTCGTGACTTTTCAAGATTTGAACCTACGTAACTTCGGCAAATGAGCTCCAAATGCCTTCAAAATTTGACAACAGAATTACCTTTTTGAGCTCTTTATCATGACTCATAAGGCTTCATTCTGTCTTGGTGAGTTTTCTAGAAAACGAGTAATTTATGTGCTCAAACACACATCTTTCCTGACTTTTCAAGATTTGAATCTCAGGAACTTCGGCAAATGAGCTCCAAATACCTTCAAAATTTGACAACAGAATCACCTCGTGGAGCTCTTCATCATGACTCATAAGGCTTCATTGTATCTTGGTGAATTTTCTAGAAAACGAGTAAATTAAGTGCTCAAACACACATCTTTCGTGACTTTTCCAGATTTGAACCTCCGTAACTTCGGCAAATGAGCTCCAAATACCTTCAAAATTTGACAACAGAATAACCTCGTTGAGCACTTCATCATGACTCATAAGGCTTCATTCTGTCTAGGTGAATTTTCTAGAAAACGAGTAATTTATGTGCTCAAACACACATCTTTCGTGACTTTTCCAGATTTGAACCTCCGTAACTTCGGCAAATGAGCTCCAAATACCTTCAATATTTAATAACAGAATAACCTCGTTGAGCTCTTCATCATGACTCATAAGGCTTCATTCTGTCTTGGTGAGTTTTCTAGAAAACGAGTAATTTATGTGCTCAAACACACATCTTTCGCGACTTTTCAAGATTTGAACCTCCGTAACTTCGACAAATGAGCTCCAAATACCTACAAAATTTGACCACAGAATCACCTCTTTGAGCACTTCATCATGACTCATAAGGCTTCATTCTGTCTTGGTGAGTTTTCTAGAAAACGAGTAATTTATGTGCTCAAACACACAACTTTCGTGACTTTTCCAGCTTTGAACCTCGTAACTTCGGCAAATGAGCTCCAAATGCCTTCAAAATTTGACCACAGAATCACCTCTTTGAGCACTTCATCATGACTCATAAGGCTTCATTCTGTCTTGGTGAGTTTTCTAGAAAACGAGTAATTTATGTGCTCAAACACACAACTTTCGTGACTTTTCCAGCTTTGAACCTCGTAACTTCGGCAAATGAGCTCCAAATGCCTTCAAAATTTGACCACAGAATCACCTCTTTGAGCTCTTCATCATGACTCATAAGGCTTCATTCTGTCTTGGTGAGTTTTCTAGAAAACGAGTAATTTATGTGCTCAAAGACACATCTTTCGTGACTTTTCAAGATTTGAACCTCCGTAACTTCGGCAAATGAGCTCCAAATACCTTCAAAATTTGACAACAGAATAACCTCGTGGAGCTCGTCATCATGACTCATAAGGCTTCATTCTGTCTTGGTGAGTTTTCTAGAAAACGAGTAATTTATGTCCTCAAACACACATCTTTCGTGACTTTTCAAGATTTGAACCTCCGTAACTTCGGCAAATGAGCTCCAAATGCCTTCAAAATTTGACAACAGAATTACCTTTTTGAGCTCTTCATCATGACTCATAAGGCTTCATTCTGTCTTGGTGAGTTTTCTAGAAAACGAGTAATTTATGTGCTCAAACACACAACTTTCGTGACTTTTCAAGATTTGAACCTCCGTAACTTCGGCAAATGAGCTCCAAATACCTTCAAAATTTGACAACAGAATAACCTCGTGGAGCTCGTCATCATGACTCATAAGGCTTCATTCTGTCTTGGTGAGTTTTCTAGAAAACGAGTAATTTATGTGCTCAAACACACATCTTTCCTGACTTTTCAAGATTTGAATCTCAGGAACTTCGGCAAATGAGCTCCAAATACCTTCAAAATTTGACAACAGAATAACCTCGTTGAGCACTTCATCATGACTCATAAGGCTTCATTCTGTCTTGGTGAGTTTTCTAGAAAACGAGTAAATTAAGTGCTCAAACACACATCTTTCGTGACTTTTCCAGATTTGAACCTCCGTAACTTCGGCAAATGAGCTCCAAATACCTTCAATATTTAATAACAGAATAACCTCGTTGAGCACTTCATCATGACTCATAAGGCTTCATTCTGTCTTGGTGAGTTTTCTAGAAAACGTGTAATTTATGTGCTCAAACACACATCTTTCGTGACTTTTCAAGATTTGAACCTCCGTAACTTCGGCAAATGAGCTCCAAATACCTTCAAAATTTGACAACAGAATAACCTCGTGGAGCTCGTCATCATAACTCATAAGGCTTCATTCTGTCTTGGTGAGTTTTCTAGAAAACGAGTAATTTATGTCCTCAAACACACATCTTTCGTGACTTTTCAAGATTTGAACCTCCGTAACTTCGGCAAATGAGCTCCAAATGCCTTCAAAATTTGACAACAGAATTACCTTTTTGAGCTCTTCATCATGACTCATAAGGCTTCATTCTGTCTTGGTGAGTTTTCTAGAAAACGAGTAATTTATGTGCTCAAACACACAACTTTCGTGACTTTTCAAGATTTGAACCTCCGTAACTTCGGCAAATGAGCTCCAAATACCTTCAAAATTTGACAACAGAATAACCTCGTGGAGCTCGTCATCATGACTCATAAGGCTTCATTCTGTCTTGGTGAGTTTTCTAGAAAACGAGTAATTTATGTGCTCAAACACACATCTTTCCTGACTTTTCAAGATTTGAATCTCAGGAACTTCGGCAAATGAGCTCCAAATACCTTCAAAATTTGACAACAGAATAACCTCGTTGAGCACTTCATCATGACTCATAAGGCTTCATTCTGTCTTGGTGAGTTTTCTAGAAAACGAGTAAATTAAGTGCTCAAACACACATCTTTCGTGACTTTTCCAGATTTGAACCTCCGTAACTTCGGCAAATGAGCTCCAAATACCTTCAATATTTAATAACAGAATAACCTCGTTGAGCACTTCATCATGACTCATAAGGCTTCATTCTGTCTTGGTGAGTTTTCTAGAAAACGTGTAATTTATGTGCTCAAACACACATCTTTCGTGACTTTTCAAGATTTGAACCTACGTAACTTCGGCAAATGAGCTCCAAATGCCTTCAAAATTTGACAACAGAATTACCTTTTTGAGCTCTTCATCATGACTCATAAGGCTTCATTCTGTCTTGGTGAGTTTTCTAGAAAACGAGTAATTTATGTGCTCAAACACACATCTTTCCTGACTTTTCAAGATTTGAATCTCAGGAACTTCGGCAAATGAGCTCCAAATACCTTCAAAATTTGACCACAGAATCACCTCTTTGATCTCTTCATCACAACTAATAAGGCTTCATTCTATCTTGGTGAGTTTTCTAGAAAACGAGTAATTTATGTGCTCAAACACACATCTTTCCTGACTTTTCAAGATTTGAATCTCAGGAACTTCGGCAAATGAGCTCCAAATACCTTCAAAATTTGACAACAGAATCACCTCGTGGAGCTCTTCATCATGACTCATAAGGCTTCATTGTATCTTGGTGAATTTTCTAGAAAACGAGTAAATTAAGTGCTCAAACACACATCTTTCGTCACTTTTCCAGATTTGAACCTCCGTAACTTCGGCAAATGAGCTCCAAATACCTTCAAAATTTGACAACAGAATAACCTCGTTGAGCTCTTCATCATGACTCATAAGGCTTCATTCTGTCTTGGTGAGTTTTCTAGAAAACGAGTAATTTATGTGCTCAAACACACAACTTTCGTGACTTTTCCAGCTTTGAACCTCGTAACTTCGGCAAATGAGCTCCAAATGCCTTCAATATTTAATAACAGAATAACCTCGTTGAGCACTTCATCATGACTCATAAGGCTTCATTCTGTCTTGGTGAGTTTTCTAGAAAACGAGTAATTTATGTGCTCAAAGACACATCTTTCGTGACTTTTCAAGATTTGAACCTCCGTAACTTCGGCAAATGAGCTCCAAATACCTTCAAAATTTGACAACAGAATAACCTCGTGGAGCTCGTCATCATGACTCATAAGGCTTCATTCTGTCTTGGTGAGTTTTCTAGAAAACGAGTAATTTATGTGCTCAAACACAGATCTTTCCTGACTTTTCAAGATTTGAATCTCAGGAACTTCGGCAAATGAGCTCCAAATACCTTCAAAATTTGACCACAGAATCACCTCTTTGATCTATTCATCATGACTAATAAGGCTTCATTCTATCTTGGTGAGTTTTCTAGAAAACGAGTAATTTATGTGCTCAAACACACATCTTTCCTGACTTTTCAAGATTTGAATCTCAGGAACTTCGGCAAATGAGCTCCAAATACCTTCAAAATTTGACAACAGAATCACCTCGTGGAGCTCTTCATCATGACTCATAAGGCTTCATTCTGTCTTGGTGAGTTTTCTAGAAAACGAGTAAATTAAGTGCTCAAACACACATCTTTCGTGACTTTTCCAGATTTGAACCTCCGTAACTTCGGCAAATGAGCTCCAAATACCTTCAAAATTTGACAACAGAATAACCTCGTGGAGCTCGTCATCATGACTCATAAGGCTTCATTCTGTCTTGGTGAGTTTTCTAGAAAACGAGTAATTTATGTCCTCAAACACACATCTTTCGTGACTTTTCAAGATTTGAACCTCCGTAACTTCGGCAAATGAGCTCCAAATGCCTTCAAAATTTGACCACAGAATCACCTCTTTGATCTCTTCATCATGACTCATAAGGCTTCATTCTGTCTTGGTGAGTTTTCTAGAAAACGAGTAATTTATGTGCTCAAACACACATCTTTCGCGACTTTTCAAGATTTGAACCTCCGTAACTTCGACAAATGAGCTCCAAATACCTACAAAATTTGACCACAGAATCACCTCTTTGAGCACTTCATCATGACTCATAAGGCTTCATTCTGTCTTGGTGAGTTTTCTAGAAAACGAGTAATTTATGTGCTCAAACACACAACTTTCGTGACTTTTCCAGCTTTGAACCTCGTAACTTCGGCAAATGAGCTCCAAATGCCTTCAAAATTTGACCACAGAATCACCTCTTTGAGCACTTCATCATGACTCATAAGGCTTCATTCTGTCTTGGTGAGTTTTCTAGAAAACGAGTAATTTATGTGCTCAAACACACAACTTTCGTGACTTTTCCAGCTTTGAACCTCGTAACTTCGGCAAATGAGCTCCAAATGCCTTCAATATTTAATAACAGAATAACCTCGTTGAGCACTTCATCATGACTCATAAGGCTTCATTCTGTCTTGGTGAGTTTTCTAGAAAACGAGTAATTTATGTGCTCAAACACACAACTTTCGTGACTTTTCCAGCTTTGAACCTCGTAACTTCGGCAAATGAGCTCCAAATGCCTTCAATATTTAATAACAGAATAACCTCTTTGATCTCTTCATCATGACTAATAAGGCTTCATTCTATCTTGGTGAGTTTTCTAGAAAACGAGTAATTTATGTGCTCAAACACACATCTTTCCTGACTTTTCAAGATTTGAATCTCAGGAACTTCGGCAAATGAGCTCCAAATACCTTCAAAATTTGACAACAGAATCACCTCGTGGAGCTCTTCATCATGACTCATAAGGCTTCATTGTATCTTGGTGAATTTTCTAGAAAACGAGTAAATTAAGTGCTCAAACACACATCTTTCGTGACTTTTCCAGATTTGAACCTCCGTAACTTCGGCAAATGAGCTCCAAATACCTTCAAAATTTGACAACAGAATAACCTCGTTGAGCACTTCATCATGACTCATAAGGCTTCATTCTGTCTAGGTGAATTTTCTAGAAAACGAGTAATTTATGTGCTCAAACACACATCTTTCGTGACTTTTCCAGATTTGAACCTCCGTAACTTCGGCAAATGAGCTCCAAATACCTTCAATATTTAATAACAGAATAACCTCGTTGAGCTCTTCATCATGACTCATAAGGCTTCATTCTGTCTTGGTGAGTTTTCTAGAAAACGAGTAATTTATGTGCTCAAACACACATCTTTCGCGACTTTTCAAGATTTGAACCTCCGTAACTTCGACAAATGAGCTCCAAATACCTACAAAATTTGACCACAGAATCACCTCTTTGAGCACTTCATCATGACTCATAAGGCTTCATTCTGTCTTGGTGAGTTTTCTAGAAAACGAGTAATTTATGTGCTCAAACACACAACTTTCGTGACTTTTCCAGCTTTGAACCTCGTAACTTCGGCAAATGAGCTCCAAATGCCTTCAAAATTTGACCACAGAATCACCTCTTTGAGCACTTCATCATGACTCATAAGGCTTCATTCTGTCTTGGTGAGTTTTCTAGAAAACGAGTAATTTATGTGCTCAAACACACAACTTTCGTGACTTTTCCAGCTTTGAACCTCGTAACTTCGGCAAATGAGCTCCAAATGCCTTCAAAATTTGACCACAGAATCACCTCTTTGAGCTCTTCATCATGACTCATAAGGCTTCATTCTGTCTTGGTGAGTTTTCTAGAAAACGAGTAATTTATGTGCTCAAAGACACATCTTTCGTGACTTTTCAAGATTTGAACCTCCGTAACTTCGGCAAATGAGCTCCAAATACCTTCAAAATTTGACAACAGAATAACCTCGTGGAGCTCGTCATCATGACTCATAAGGCTTCATTCTGTCTTGGTGAGTTTTCTAGAAAACGAGTAATTTATGTCCTCAAACACACATCTTTCGTGACTTTTCAAGATTTGAACCTCCGTAACTTCGGCAAATGAGCTCCAAATGCCTTCAAAATTTGACAACAGAATTACCTTTTTGAGCTCTTCATCATGACTCATAAGGCTTCATTCTGTCTTGGTGAGTTTTCTAGAAAACGAGTAATTTATGTGCTCAAACACACATCTTTCCTGACTTTTCAAGATTTGAATCTCAGGAACTTCGGCAAATGAGCTCCAAATACCTTCAAAATTTGACCACAGAATCACCTCTTTGATCTCTTCATCACAACTAATAAGGCTTCATTCTATCTTGGTGAGTTTTCTAGAAAACGAGTAATTTATGTGCTCAAACACACATCTTTCCTGACTTTTCAAGATTTGAATCTCAGGAACTTCGGCAAATGAGCTCCAAATACCTTCAAAATTTGACAACAGAATCACCTCGTGGAGCTCTTCATCATGACTCATAAGGCTTCATTGTATCTTGGTGAATTTTCTAGAAAACGAGTAAATTAAGTGCTCAAACACACATCTTTCGTCACTTTTCCAGATTTGAACCTCCGTAACTTCGGCAAATGAGCTCCAAATACCTTCAAAATTTGACAACAGAATAACCTCGTTGAGCTCTTCATCATGACTCATAAGGCTTCATTCTGTCTTGGTGAGTTTTCTAGAAAACGAGTAATTTATGTGCTCAAACACACAACTTTCGTGACTTTTCCAGCTTTGAACCTCGTAACTTCGGCAAATGAGCTCCAAATGCCTTCAATATTTAATAACAGAATAACCTCGTTGAGCACTTCATCATGACTCATAAGGCTTCATTCTGTCTTGGTGAGTTTTCTAGAAAACGAGTAATTTATGTGCTCAAAGACACATCTTTCGTGACTTTTCAAGATTTGAACCTCCGTAACTTCGGCAAATGAGCTCCAAATGCCTTCAAAATTTGACCACAGAATCACCTCTTTGATCTCTTCATCATGACTCATAAGGCTTCATTCTGTCTTGGTGAGTTTTCTAGAAAACGAGTAATTTATGTGCTCAAACACACATCTTTCGCGACTTTTCAAGATTTGAACCTCCGTAACTTCGACAAATGAGCTCCAAATACCTACAAAATTTGACCACAGAATCACCTCTTTGAGCACTTCATCATGACTCATAAGGCTTCATTCTGTCTTGGTGAGTTTTCTAGAAAACGAGTAATTTATGTGCTCAAACACACAACTTTCGTGACTTTTCCAGCTTTGAACCTCGTAACTTCGGCAAATGAGCTCCAAATGCCTTCAAAATTTGACCACAGAATCACCTCTTTGAGCACTTCATCATGACTCATAAGGCTTCATTCTGTCTTGGTGAGTTTTCTAGAAAACGAGTAATTTATGTGCTCAAACACACAACTTTCGTGACTTTTCCAGCTTTGAACCTCGTAACTTCGGCAAATGAGCTCCAAATGCCTTCAATATTTAATAACAGAATAACCTCGTTGAGCACTTCATCATGACTCATAAGGCTTCATTCTGTCTTGGTGAGTTTTCTAGAAAACGAGTAATTTATGTGCTCAAACACACAACTTTCGTGACTTTTCCAGCTTTGAACCTCGTAACTTCGGCAAATGAGCTCCAAATGCCTTCAATATTTAATAACAGAATAACCTCTTTGATCTCTTCATCATGACTAATAAGGCTTCATTCTATCTTGGTGAGTTTTCTAGAAAACGAGTAATTTATGTGCTCAAACACACATCTTTCCTGACTTTTCAAGATTTGAATCTCAGGAACTTCGGCAAATGAGCTCCAAATACCTTCAAAATTTGACAACAGAATCACCTCGTGGAGCTCTTCATCATGACTCATAAGGCTTCATTGTATCTTGGTGAATTTTCTAGAAAACGAGTAAATTAAGTGCTCAAACACACATCTTTCGTGACTTTTCCAGATTTGAACCTCCGTAACTTCGGCAAATGAGCTCCAAATACCTTCAAAATTTGACAACAGAATAACCTCGTTGAGCACTTCATCATGACTCATAAGGCTTCATTCTGTCTAGGTGAATTTTCTAGAAAACGAGTAATTTATGTGCTCAAACACACATCTTTCGTGACTTTTCCAGATTTGAACCTCCGTAACTTCGGCAAATGAGCTCCAAATACCTTCAATATTTAATAACAGAATAACCTCGTTGAGCTCTTCATCATGACTCATAAGGCTTCATTCTGTCTTGGTGAGTTTTCTAGAAAACGAGTAATTTATGTGCTCAAACACACATCTTTCGCGACTTTTCAAGATTTGAACCTCCGTAACTTCGACAAATGAGCTCCAAATACCTACAAAATTTGACCACAGAATCACCTCTTTGAGCACTTCATCATGACTCATAAGGCTTCATTCTGTCTTGGTGAGTTTTCTAGAAAACGAGTAATTTATGTGCTCAAACACACAACTTTCGTGACTTTTCCAGCTTTGAACCTCGTAACTTCGGCAAATGAGCTCCAAATGCCTTCAAAATTTGACCACAGAATCACCTCTTTGAGCACTTCATCATGACTCATAAGGCTTCATTCTGTCTTGGTGAGTTTTCTAGAAAACGAGTAATTTATGTGCTCAAACACACAACTTTCGTGACTTTTCCAGCTTTGAACCTCGTAACTTCGGCAAATGAGCTCCAAATGCCTTCAAAATTTGACCACAGAATCACCTCTTTGAGCTCTTCATCATGACTCATAAGGCTTCATTCTGTCTTGGTGAGTTTTCTAGAAAACGAGTAATTTATGTGCTCAAAGACACATCTTTCGTGACTTTTCAAGATTTGAACCTCCGTAACTTCGGCAAATGAGCTCCAAATACCTTCAAAATTTGACAACAGAATAACCTCGTGGAGCTCGTCATCATGACTCATAAGGCTTCATTCTGTCTTGGTGAGTTTTCTAGAAAACGAGTAATTTATGTCCTCAAACACACATCTTTCGTGACTTTTCAAGATTTGAACCTCCGTAACTTCGGCAAATGAGCTCCAAATGCCTTCAAAATTTGACAACAGAATTACCTTTTTGAGCTCTTCATCATGACTCATAAGGCTTCATTCTGTCTTGGTGAGTTTTCTAGAAAACGAGTAATTTATGTGCTCAAACACACATCTTTCCTGACTTTTCAAGATTTGAATCTCAGGAACTTCGGCAAATGAGCTCCAAATACCTTCAAAATTTGACCACAGAATCACCTCTTTGATCTCTTCATCACAACTAATAAGGCTTCATTCTATCTTGGTGAGTTTTCTAGAAAACGAGTAATTTATGTGCTCAAACACACATCTTTCCTGACTTTTCAAGATTTGAATCTCAGGAACTTCGGCAAATGAGCTCCAAATACCTTCAAAATTTGACAACAGAATAACCTCGTGGAGCTCTTCATCATGACTCATAAGGCTTCATTGTATCTTGGTGAATTTTCTAGAAAACGAGTAAATTAAGTGCTCAAACACACATCTTTCGTCACTTTTCCAGATTTGAACCTCCGTAACTTCGGCAAATGAGCTCCAAATACCTTCAAAATTTGACAACAGAATAACCTCGTTGAGCTCTTCATCATGACTCATAAGGCTTCATTCTGTCTTGGTGAGTTTTCTAGAAAACGAGTAATTTATGTGCTCAAACACACAACTTTCGTGACTTTTCCAGCTTTGAACCTCGTAACTTCGGCAAATGAGCTCCAAATGCCTTCAATATTTAATAACAGAATAACCTCGTTGAGCACTTCATCATGACTCATAAGGCTTCATTCTGTCTTGGTGAGTTTTCTAGAAAACGAGTAATTTATGTGCTCAAAGACACATCTTTCGTGACTTTTCAAGATTTGAACCTCCGTAACTTCGGCAAATGAGCTCCAAATACCTTCAAAATTTGACAACAGAATAACCTCGTGGAGCTCGTCATCATGACTCATAAGGCTTCATTCTGTCTTGGTGAGTTTTCTAGAAAACGAGTAATTTATGTGCTCAAACACAGATCTTTCCTGACTTTTCAAGATTTGAATCTCAGGAACTTCGGCAAATGAGCTCCAAATACCTTCAAAATTTGACCACAGAATCACCTCTTTGATCTATTCATCATGACTAATAAGGCTTCATTCTATCTTGGTGAGTTTTCTAGAAAACGAGTAATTTATGTGCTCAAACACACATCTTTCCTGACTTTTCAAGATTTGAATCTCAGGAACTTCGGCAAATGAGCTCCAAATACCTTCAAAATTTGACAACAGAATCACCTCGTGGAGCTCTTCATCATGACTCATAAGGCTTCATTCTGTCTTGGTGAGTTTTCTAGAAAACGAGTAAATTAAGTGCTCAAACACACATCTTTCGTGACTTTTCCAGATTTGAACCTCCGTAACTTCGGCAAATGAGCTCCAAATACCTTCAAAATTTGACAACAGAATAACCTCGTGGAGCTCGTCATCATGACTCATAAGGCTTCATTCTGTCTTGGTGAGTTTTCTAGAAAACGAGTAATTTATGTCCTCAAACACACATCTTTCGTGACTTTTCAAGATTTGAACCTCCGTAACTTCGGCAAATGAGCTCCAAATGCCTTCAAAATTTGACCACAGAATCACCTCTTTGATCTCTTCATCATGACTCATAAGGCTTCATTCTGTCTTGGTGAGTTTTCTAGAAAACGAGTAATTTATGTGCTCAAACACACATCTTTCGCGACTTTTCAAGATTTGAACCTCCGTAACTTCGACAAATGAGCTCCAAATACCTACAAAATTTGACCACAGAATCACCTCTTTGAGCACTTCATCATGACTCATAAGGCTTCATTCTGTCTTGGTGAGTTTTCTAGAAAACGAGTAATTTATGTGCTCAAACACACAACTTTCGTGACTTTTCCAGCTTTGAACCTCGTAACTTCGGCAAATGAGCTCCAAATGCCTTCAAAATTTGACCACAGAATCACCTCTTTGAGCACTTCATCATGACTCATAAGGCTTCATTCTGTCTTGGTGAGTTTTCTAGAAAACGAGTAATTTATGTGCTCAAACACACAACTTTCGTGACTTTTCCAGCTTTGAACCTCGTAACTTCGGCAAATGAGCTCCAAATGCCTTCAATATTTAATAACAGAATAACCTCGTTGAGCACTTCATCATGACTCATAAGGCTTCATTCTGTCTTGGTGAGTTTTCTAGAAAACGAGTAATTTATGTGCTCAAACACACAACTTTCGTGACTTTTCCAGCTTTGAACCTCGTAACTTCGGCAAATGAGCTCCAAATGCCTTCAATATTTAATAACAGAATAACCTCTTTGATCTCTTCATCATGACTAATAAGGCTTCATTCTATCTTGGTGAGTTTTCTAGAAAACGAGTAATTTATGTGCTCAAACACACATCTTTCCTGACTTTTCAAGATTTGAATCTCAGGAACTTCGGCAAATGAGCTCCAAATACCTTCAAAATTTGACAACAGAATCACCTCGTGGAGCTCTTCATCATGACTCATAAGGCTTCATTGTATCTTGGTGAATTTTCTAGAAAACGAGTAAATTAAGTGCTCAAACACACATCTTTCGTGACTTTTCCAGATTTGAACCTCCGTAACTTCGGCAAATGAGCTCCAAATACCTTCAAAATTTGACAACAGAATAACCTCGTTGAGCACTTCATCATGACTCATAAGGCTTCATTCTGTCTAGGTGAATTTTCTAGAAAACGAGTAATTTATGTGCTCAAACACACATCTTTCGTGACTTTTCCAGATTTGAACCTCCGTAACTTCGGCAAATGAGCTCCAAATACCTTCAATATTTAATAACAGAATAACCTCGTTGAGCTCTTCATCATGACTCATAAGGCTTCATTCTGTCTTGGTGAGTTTTCTAGAAAACGAGTAATTTATGTGCTCAAACACACATCTTTCGCGACTTTTCAAGATTTGAACCTCCGTAACTTCGACAAATGAGCTCCAAATACCTACAAAATTTGACCACAGAATCACCTCTTTGAGCACTTCATCATGACTCATAAGGCTTCATTCTGTCTTGGTGAGTTTTCTAGAAAACGAGTAATTTATGTGCTCAAACACACAACTTTCGTGACTTTTCCAGCTTTGAACCTCGTAACTTCGGCAAATGAGCTCCAAATGCCTTCAAAATTTGACCACAGAATCACCTCTTTGAGCACTTCATCATGACTCATAAGGCTTCATTCTGTCTTGGTGAGTTTTCTAGAAAACGAGTAATTTATGTGCTCAAACACACAACTTTCGTGACTTTTCCAGCTTTGAACCTCGTAACTTCGGCAAATGAGCTCCAAATGCCTTCAAAATTTGACCACAGAATCACCTCTTTGAGCTCTTCATCATGACTCATAAGGCTTCATTCTGTCTTGGTGAGTTTTCTAGAAAACGAGTAATTTATGTGCTCAAAGACACATCTTTCGTGACTTTTCAAGATTTGAACCTCCGTAACTTCGGCAAATGAGCTCCAAATACCTTCAAAATTTGACAACAGAATAACCTCGTGGAGCTCGTCATCATGACTCATAAGGCTTCATTCTGTCTTGGTGAGTTTTCTAGAAAACGAGTAATTTATGTCCTCAAACACACATCTTTCGTGACTTTTCAAGATTTGAACCTCCGTAACTTCGGCAAATGAGCTCCAAATGCCTTCAAAATTTGACAACAGAATTACCTTTTTGAGCTCTTCATCATGACTCATAAGGCTTCATTCTGTCTTGGTGAGTTTTCTAGAAAACGAGTAATTTATGTGCTCAAACACACATCTTTCCTGACTTTTCAAGATTTGAATCTCAGGAACTTCGGCAAATGAGCTCCAAATACCTTCAAAATTTGACCACAGAATCACCTCTTTGATCTCTTCATCACAACTAATAAGGCTTCATTCTATCTTGGTGAGTTTTCTAGAAAACGAGTAATTTATGTGCTCAAACACACATCTTTCCTGACTTTTCAAGATTTGAATCTCAGGAACTTCGGCAAATGAGCTCCAAATACCTTCAAAATTTGACAACAGAATCACCTCGTGGAGCTCTTCATCATGACTCATAAGGCTTCATTGTATCTTGGTGAATTTTCTAGAAAACGAGTAAATTAAGTGCTCAAACACACATCTTTCGTCACTTTTCCAGATTTGAACCTCCGTAACTTCGGCAAATGAGCTCCAAATACCTTCAAAATTTGACAACAGAATAACCTCGTTGAGCTCTTCATCATGACTCATAAGGCTTCATTCTGTCTTGGTGAGTTTTCTAGAAAACGAGTAATTTATGTGCTCAAACACACAACTTTCGTGACTTTTCCAGCTTTGAACCTCGTAACTTCGGCAAATGAGCTCCAAATGCCTTCAATATTTAATAACAGAATAACCTCGTTGAGCACTTCATCATGACTCATAAGGCTTCATTCTGTCTTGGTGAGTTTTCTAGAAAACGAGTAATTTATGTGCTCAAAGACACATCTTTCGTGACTTTTCAAGATTTGAACCTCCGTAACTTCGGCAAATGAGCTCCAAATGCCTTCAAAATTTGACCACAGAATCACCTCTTTGATCTCTTCATCATGACTCATAAGGCTTCATTCTGTCTTGGTGAGTTTTCTAGAAAACGAGTAATTTATGTGCTCAAACACACATCTTTCGCGACTTTTCAAGATTTGAACCTCCGTAACTTCGACAAATGAGCTCCAAATACCTACAAAATTTGACCACAGAATCACCTCTTTGAGCACTTCATCATGACTCATAAGGCTTCATTCTGTCTTGGTGAGTTTTCTAGAAAACGAGTAATTTATGTGCTCAAACACACAACTTTCGTGACTTTTCCAGCTTTGAACCTCGTAACTTCGGCAAATGAGCTCCAAATGCCTTCAAAATTTGACCACAGAATCACCTCTTTGAGCACTTCATCATGACTCATAAGGCTTCATTCTGTCTTGGTGAGTTTTCTAGAAAACGAGTAATTTATGTGCTCAAACACACAACTTTCGTGACTTTTCCAGCTTTGAACCTCGTAACTTCGGCAAATGAGCTCCAAATGCCTTCAATATTTAATAACAGAATAACCTCGTTGAGCACTTCATCATGACTCATAAGGCTTCATTCTGTCTTGGTGAGTTTTCTAGAAAACGAGTAATTTATGTGCTCAAACACACAACTTTCGTGACTTTTCCAGCTTTGAACCTCGTAACTTCGGCAAATGAGCTCCAAATGCCTTCAATATTTAATAACAGAATAACCTCTTTGATCTCTTCATCATGACTAATAAGGCTTCATTCTATCTTGGTGAGTTTTCTAGAAAACGAGTAATTTATGTGCTCAAACACACATCTTTCCTGACTTTTCAAGATTTGAATCTCAGGAACTTCGGCAAATGAGCTCCAAATACCTTCAAAATTTGACAACAGAATCACCTCGTGGAGCTCTTCATCATGACTCATAAGGCTTCATTGTATCTTGGTGAATTTTCTAGAAAACGAGTAAATTAAGTGCTCAAACACACATCTTTCGTGACTTTTCCAGATTTGAACCTCCGTAACTTCGGCAAATGAGCTCCAAATACCTTCAAAATTTGACAACAGAATAACCTCGTTGAGCACTTCATCATGACTCATAAGGCTTCATTCTGTCTAGGTGAATTTTCTAGAAAACGAGTAATTTATGTGCTCAAACACACATCTTTCGTGACTTTTCCAGATTTGAACCTCCGTAACTTCGGCAAATGAGCTCCAAATACCTTCAATATTTAATAACAGAATAACCTCGTTGAGCTCTTCATCATGACTCATAAGGCTTCATTCTGTCTTGGTGAGTTTTCTAGAAAACGAGTAATTTATGTGCTCAAACACACATCTTTCGCGACTTTTCAAGATTTGAACCTCCGTAACTTCGACAAATGAGCTCCAAATACCTACAAAATTTGACCACAGAATCACCTCTTTGAGCACTTCATCATGACTCATAAGGCTTCATTCTGTCTTGGTGAGTTTTCTAGAAAACGAGTAATTTATGTGCTCAAACACACAACTTTCGTGACTTTTCCAGCTTTGAACCTCGTAACTTCGGCAAATGAGCTCCAAATGCCTTCAAAATTTGACCACAGAATCACCTCTTTGAGCACTTCATCATGACTCATAAGGCTTCATTCTGTCTTGGTGAGTTTTCTAGAAAACGAGTAATTTATGTGCTCAAACACACAACTTTCGTGACTTTTCCAGCTTTGAACCTCGTAACTTCGGCAAATGAGCTCCAAATGCCTTCAAAATTTGACCACAGAATCACCTCTTTGAGCTCTTCATCATGACTCATAAGGCTTCATTCTGTCTTGGTGAGTTTTCTAGAAAACGAGTAATTTATGTGCTCAAAGACACATCTTTCGTGACTTTTCAAGATTTGAACCTCCGTAACTTCGGCAAATGAGCTCCAAATACCTTCAAAATTTGACAACAGAATAACCTCGTGGAGCTCGTCATCATGACTCATAAGGCTTCATTCTGTCTTGGTGAGTTTTCTAGAAAACGAGTAATTTATGTCCTCAAACACACATCTTTCGTGACTTTTCAAGATTTGAACCTCCGTAACTTCGGCAAATGAGCTCCAAATGCCTTCAAAATTTGACAACAGAATTACCTTTTTGAGCTCTTCATCATGACTCATAAGGCTTCATTCTGTCTTGGTGAGTTTTCTAGAAAACGAGTAATTTATGTGCTCAAACACACATCTTTCCTGACTTTTCAAGATTTGAATCTCAGGAACTTCGGCAAATGAGCTCCAAATACCTTCAAAATTTGACCACAGAATCACCTCTTTGATCTCTTCATCACAACTAATAAGGCTTCATTCTATCTTGGTGAGTTTTCTAGAAAACGAGTAATTTATGTGCTCAAACACACATCTTTCCTGACTTTTCAAGATTTGAATCTCAGGAACTTCGGCAAATGAGCTCCAAATACCTTCAAAATTTGACAACAGAATCACCTCGTGGAGCTCTTCATCATGACTCATAAGGCTTCATTGTATCTTGGTGAATTTTCTAGAAAACGAGTAAATTAAGTGCTCAAACACACATCTTTCGTCACTTTTCCAGATTTGAACCTCCGTAACTTCGGCAAATGAGCTCCAAATACCTTCAAAATTTGACAACAGAATAACCTCGTTGAGCTCTTCATCATGACTCATAAGGCTTCATTCTGTCTTGGTGAGTTTTCTAGAAAACGAGTAATTTATGTGCTCAAACACACAACTTTCGTGACTTTTCCAGCTTTGAACCTCGTAACTTCGGCAAATGAGCTCCAAATGCCTTCAATATTTAATAACAGAATAACCTCGTTGAGCACTTCATCATGACTCATAAGGCTTCATTCTGTCTTGGTGAGTTTTCTAGAAAACGAGTAATTTATGTGCTCAAAGACACATCTTTCGTGACTTTTCAAGATTTGAACCTCCGTAACTTCGGCAAATGAGCTCCAAATGCCTTCAAAATTTGACCACAGAATCACCTCTTTGATCTCTTCATCATGACTCATAAGGCTTCATTCTGTCTTGGTGAGTTTTCTAGAAAACGAGTAATTTATGTGCTCAAACACACATCTTTCGCGACTTTTCAAGATTTGAACCTCCGTAACTTCGACAAATGAGCTCCAAATACCTACAAAATTTGACCACAGAATCACCTCTTTGAGCACTTCATCATGACTCATAAGGCTTCATTCTGTCTTGGTGAGTTTTCTAGAAAACGAGTAATTTATGTGCTCAAACACACAACTTTCGTGACTTTTCCAGCTTTGAACCTCGTAACTTCGGCAAATGAGCTCCAAATGCCTTCAAAATTTGACCACAGAATCACCTCTTTGAGCACTTCATCATGACTCATAAGGCTTCATTCTGTCTTGGTGAGTTTTCTAGAAAACGAGTAATTTATGTGCTCAAACACACAACTTTCGTGACTTTTCCAGCTTTGAACCTCGTAACTTCGGCAAATGAGCTCCAAATGCCTTCAATATTTAATAACAGAATAACCTCGTTGAGCACTTCATCATGACTCATAAGGCTTCATTCTGTCTTGGTGAGTTTTCTAGAAAACGAGTAATTTATGTGCCCAAACACACAACTTTCGTGACTTTTCCAGCTTTGAACCTCGTAACTTCGGCAAATGAGCTCCAAATGCCTTCAATATTTAATAACAGAATAACCTCTTTGATCTCTTCATCATGACTAATAAGGCTTCATTCTATCTTGGTGAGTTTTCTAGAAAACGAGTAATTTATGTGCTCAAACACACATCTTTCCTGACTTTTCAAGATTTGAATCTCAGGAACTTCGGCAAATGAGCTCCAAATACCTTCAAAATTTGACAACAGAATCACCTCGTGGAGCTCTTCATCATGACTCATAAGGCTTCATTGTATCTTGGTGAATTTTCTAGAAAACGAGTAAATTAAGTGCTCAAACACACATCTTTCGTGACTTTTCCAGATTTGAACCTCCGTAACTTCGGCAAATGAGCTCCAAATACCTTCAAAATTTGACAACAGAATAACCTCGTTGAGCACTTCATCATGACTCATAAGGCTTCATTCTGTCTAGGTGAATTTTCTAGAAAACGAGTAATTTATGTGCTCAAACACACATCTTTCGTGACTTTTCCAGATTTGAACCTCCGTAACTTCGGCAAATGAGCTCCAAATACCTTCAATATTTAATAACAGAATAACCTCGTTGAGCTCTTCATCATGACTCATAAGGCTTCATTCTGTCTTGGTGAGTTTTCTAGAAAACGAGTAATTTATGTGCTCAAACACACATCTTTCGCGACTTTTCAAGATTTGAACCTCCGTAACTTCGACAAATGAGCTCCAAATACCTACAAAATTTGACCACAGAATCACCTCTTTGAGCACTTCATCATGACTCATAAGGCTTCATTCTGTCTTGGTGAGTTTTCTAGAAAACGAGTAATTTATGTGCTCAAACACACAACTTTCGTGACTTTTCCAGCTTTGAACCTCGTAACTTCGGCAAATGAGCTCCAAATGCCTTCAAAATTTGACCACAGAATCACCTCTTTGAGCACTTCATCATGACTCATAAGGCTTCATTCTGTCTTGGTGAGTTTTCTAGAAAACGAGTAATTTATGTGCTCAAACACACAACTTTCGTGACTTTTCCAGCTTTGAACCTCGTAACTTCGGCAAATGAGCTCCAAATGCCTTCAAAATTTGACCACAGAATCACCTCTTTGAGCTCTTCATCATGACTCATAAGGCTTCATTCTGTCTTGGTGAGTTTTCTAGAAAACGAGTAATTTATGTGCTCAAAGACACATCTTTCGTGACTTTTCAAGATTTGAACCTC